>NC_056623.2:17754233-18073677 GCF_002870075.4 Lactuca sativa
CTTGTAACGTCGCAAATTCTAGAATAAAATTTTCCTTTTTAAAATAGACTAAACACTCATTTTATCAAAGTTACATTCAAGTCAAACTAATTATTCATAATCCATAATTAAAAATCAGAGTTATAAGGAAGATAAAGCGGAATTTCAAATCATAAAACTATCGATGCGTGTTGTGACATCCCCCATTTTTTCAGAACCAATTAAAACATTTTCTTTATCCTTTATAAATTGAGATGCGGCAATTCCCAATTGAATAATTTTTTTAAGATAAAAAATTTATTTTATTAAAACATTTGAGGATGTCATTCGTTCATATCCAAACATACATTACATCGTAAAATATAAAAGGTCCTAAAACTACATATTACAAGCATATCTCTTTATTCCGATCAGTATCCTAACTAGACTACACCGACCTTGGTTCACTACCTGGGATACAAAAAAATGAGTGGGCCAGGTTTTGGGAAACCTAGTGAGATATGTAGGGTTTTCAAACCCATAGCCTTTTAATGATAAAAGAATTTCATTCCTGCAAAACACATATCAGATAATATAGATACATATAATTTGACCTAATACCAACTACCCAACCCAACCGATCCTCATAGATCCTAGTTCGACAATCATTTGGAAGAATCATCTTACCTGATAAATTATATAAGTATATGTTTGCTACACAACTAGGGGAGTCATTGGCCAATGTAAGTCACATGTAAGGCAACTAATATTCAGAGATTTGATAAATATGGTATCCCATTTTATCTACGTCCATGGGTTATAATTCCATGCTAATAACGTAATTCACTAGACTGCCTAGAGTAGTCAAGAGTTTTTATCTACTCTAGTCGATGACCCGGACATATTTGCCAGTTGTCTGATATGGACCCACCCTTTTTGGTAATCCAAAAAAAGGAGGACTACTACACTCCACTATGATCTCACACTCTACCCTCAGAATGAGACCTAAACTGTTGGATTAGGTGTCTAAGCCCATAACTATAATTGGTATGTACTTGACCCGATAGTAGCATGGTCCATTTTGGGTTGCATTCACCAGAACAATTTGACAGGATGGATATATGAGAAAGAGGTTATTTGTGATTTATTAATATATTATAAGTATAATATATTAATTGAGAAATCATATTATTTAATTAGTATTGATCAAGACTTAATTTGGAATTAATTTAGTGATCAAAAGAGACTAATTAAATTAACGGGGAATGATTATGTAAATCAGTGATACATATGGTTTGGGCTAATGATCCATGATTGATTTGTGATGGACTAAGGTTATGAGATAGTCCATGAAGTGTTAGTCCAAATCAATTGTTGGATCATAAGCCTAAGTGTAAGAGTTAGGGTTTACAAATGACTCTTGGAATTCTACACTATATATGTAACCTCTAAGCCCCTAAAATCGGCAACAAAGAGTATTTTAAGAGATATAGCCGATTTTGGTGCTCCAAGCTCTCTCTCTCATTGTCATCCAATTGTTGGTGGTGCTTTGTGAAACATTTGAGGCATCATACTTGAGGTGCTAAGGTCTTGAAAGGCCAACTTCTACAAGCTACAACAAGAGGTAATCATGTAACACCTTGTTCTAAATTATTCATTTATGGAATTTCAGAGGCCAATGCGAGGGGCATTTCGGTCCTTTATGAGTCTTAGAGCGGTGATTTGAGAAGGTTTCGGGCAAAGGTGTGTTTCCAGAAGCGTGGGGCTTCTTGCCACCTTTCCGTAGATATAAAATTCATCGGAAACGGATCTAGAATGAAGGAGTTATGACACTTTGAAGATATTGGCAATAATGGCCCTTATGGAGAAAAGTTCGCATGGAAGGCCATGCATGCAATTTGGAACGTGCGTGGGTATGCCCAGTGTAAGCTGGGTTACGCCTAGCGTAATGGAGCAAGTGATCGCGGGTGCGAGGAGGCGTACGCCCAACATATGAGAGGTACGCCCAGCGTACGCTCAGAGTCTTAAAACCCTATTTTGAGGGTGTGCCACTATATAAGGAACATAATGGCTCCAACCCTAGCCCCCTTATCAGCCTCCCCAACCTCAGAGAAACCCTAGAACGCCCCAATCCTTCATTTTGTGAGATATTGACCTTAGGAAGCTTAGTTTGGTGGTTTAAAGCTTGGAAGAGAAAAGAAGAAGAGTGGCAAGGAGGAACCTTGGAGGTCAGAGCTTGTAGATCTGAGATAACATCATCTTCTGAAACACTTTGAAGGTATAAAGCTCACAACTTTACTTAAGGGTTCTTAGATCTAGTATAGTTTAGTTTTTGGTCCAAAGGTGAAAGCTTTATGGCTCAAATTCGATTTCCAGACCCAGGGTTGCCTCCCTTGGTGCTAAATGACTCCCTAGAACAGAAAGTTGATATCTTGATGGTCCAAATGAGTTCATGCATGAGTTAAGACCTTTTTCCATGAAAATAGATGATGGTTTTGGGAGTTGGAGCTTATGTAAGTCATGGAAGCCATAAAGTAAGCAGATTTAAGGTTTAAGACATGAAATAAGACCTGGATCTGAGTTTGTAGCCTCTGAACCGGAGTATTAAGCACTTAATGGAAAGATGGCTTAACAGGGTACTATGCTGAGCATACGTGAAGGTATGCCCAACGTACTCGTCATCAAACCTGTACACTAAGCGTACATTGGAGTACCCCCCGCGTAACGTTGCCAGTTTGGGTTTCGAGCATTTAGGCCTCGGTGTGGGCTATGCTTTGGACTATAGGTTTTTGGGCCTTATTGGGCCATTAGGAGTCAGTGATTTATGGGCCAAGTATATGTGTTGGGCTTAGGTCAAGGCCCAATAAAAGGATTGGGCCCAATGTAGTAAATTGGGCCATTAATGGGCCAATAGTGGGCTTGGGAAGCCTATCTAGTGTTGGGCCTTTTATATTATGTTTGGGCCTTAGTTATGCACCATATTGGGGTTAGGGGTAAAATAGTCATTTTACCCTGAAGGAATATTGCATTGAGCTAAGTGTTATTTGATCTTGGTAGCTCGGGGAGCTGAGGGAACAACAGTTGGGGAAAACTTCAGGTAGCAGCCAGAGGGTCATCAGCAAAGTTCAGCAGTGCATGTGAGTTTCCTTTTATGTGAATGGGTCTACGGCCACAATGCCGACCCATGTAGTTATGAGTAAAAAGACCCAAGGGTTAGCCCTAGGCACTGTATGCGAGTATGTTATTCCGGACCAAGGTCCGATGCGGGGCGGGTGCCTGAGGAAGGTTTATGTGTTAGTTATTCCAGATCAAGATCCGATGTCGGGGTAAGCTTGAGGAAAGCTGCATGTTAGATTATATTCGTTATCTGTGTGATACTTGTATGTGCCTGGTAGGGAGGTCAGTGTGGGCTAGGTCCCGTATCTCACCATGAGCAGAATATGGATGGGGTTCCATATCTCATTAGTAGCAGAGCAGGAGCGAGGCCCGAGTTAGGAAAGTAGTGAGTGTTGGCGGGGGCTCGTATCTCATTATCAGTAGGAGTGTAGACAGGGTTCCATGACTCACTAGTAGCAGGACAAGGGCGAGGCCCAAGACAGGCGAGCCTTAGGACAATAATGCAGTAGGGTATGTTCAGTTTATGTTTTATGTGATATGGTGATATGTTTGCATGCATTTAGTGGGCGGGGCCCAGGAAGAGGCGGGGCCTAAAGTAAAACAGATCTGTATACCGAGCGGGGCTCGAAGCCAGGTGGGGCCCGATGTAGCGGGCGTGGTCCAGTGCTTGCAGTATGTGATTATGCATGGTATGTGGTAAGTTGGGGAACTCACTGTAACACCCTGATCCTCAGGTATTAATAATGATATTTTGGTTTGGATTTTTGAGAACCTACTCGGCGAGTTGGCCTCCCTACTCGTCGAGTAGTAGCGGGTTTGTCCGCGAAGTTTAATGACCTACTCGCCGAGTTCATTATGGGACTTGACAAGTAGATGATGGCAGATGAAACCCTAGATTTCGGGGCCTAGCACCCTATTTAAAGGGTCATTAGCCTCCCCTATCCTCCCCTTTACAACTCTTTACCTCCCAAAAACCCTTATTCGAGTATGAGTGTGTTTCTTGGTGAATTTAAGCTTGAAGGAGGGATTTGGTGAAGGAAGCACTTGAGGAAACAAGCTAGAGGAAGCAAAGGGCTCGTGGGGATTCAAGATCTACTTCTATGGAGCACTTTCTGAAGGTATTAAGCTGTTCCTTGGCTCATTTCCACCCAAAACCCTCTTGTGCATGGATTCTAGGAAAGGGCTTTTGTGTTTAAGCCAAGATCTGAAGTTGTAACTTCAGATCTGGACTCCTTTTAGCCTTGAGATGCATAAAGTTATCAGTTGAGCTTAGCATGTGCCTCCCCTCAAGTGTATGACTCCATTCCAAGCTTAGATTTGCTATTTTAGGGCCTTAAAGCCTTGCATGCACATAAAGTTTGTAACTTTACGTGGAAAGCATGCCTCAGGAGCCTAGATCTATAGTTTGGAAGCATTGCATGGCTCAAAAGAGTCTGTATGGCTTGAGATTTGATAGGACTCGGCGAGTCGCAGGGGGCGACTCGGCGAGGCATATGAAGGCAGGCATGGAATCGACGAATTGGATGAACAACTCGACAAGATGGATGAATATGCTCTGGACTCGACGAGTTGGATGAACAACTCGGCGAGCCGGATGAAGATTACCTAGAAATCGACGAGTTGAAGGAACAACTCGGCGAGTCGAGTAAGATTCCCCCAATTGTTGGATGTTTGTAGACGTGTCGAGTGGCAAGCAAGGAAACTCGACGAATGACCTTAGATTATCAATCAAGACCGTATGAACTCGACGAGTCACCTCGATGACTCAGCGAGTAGATGTTATCCCGAAAAACTCGGCGAGTCACTAGTTGTACTCGGCGAGTTAGGGTCAACATGGACTGTTGACTTGATCTTGGCGGTAGTTGTCCAGGATGGACTTTGGGGAAATGACTGGATATTGTATGACACTTTTTAGGCAGTTGCGTGGAGCATCCTGTGGGGTATATTTGGTCGCAAAGTGTCAGTTCAGCATTCGTGACAGGTGAGTCTTCTGACCATACCTTTGGGTCTAAGGCACCAAGGCCGGCCCATTATGTGATTATGATATATGTGTTAGACATTTTGTGTTTGGTTATGTGATTGCATGTTTTGTATGAAGACACCGGGGGAAGCCTGTGGCATTGGATGTAAGACCATGTGGGGTAGCCCATGGTAGTCATAGGTGAAGACCATGTGGGGTAGCCCATGGCATTGGATGTAAGGCCATGTGGGGGAGCCCATGGCAGTCCTAGGTAAAGACCATGTGGGGTAGCCCATGGCATTCTCATAGGTTGCATGTATGCATAGCTTACGTGATATGTGTGTAGCTTGTATAGCTAACAGGATATATGATATGTGGGTTGTATGTGTGTGGTATGCTATGGGAAACTCACTAAGCATTTCGCTTACATGTTGTTGATTGTTTCAGTTACTTCAGAGCCTAAGGGCAAAGGCAAGGCGTGATGACGTGGCGTGCACTCTACCTCTCTTTTGTGTGTTAGGACTCTCTGATGTTTTCAAAAGAACAATGAATTGTAATAATTGTGAATTGGAAAACAAATGGTTTGGAAATCTATGGATTATGAGATTTTTGTTTGATTAATTAAAAATGGAAAAAAAATTTCCTGGTAAAAATTGGGTCATCACACTCACTAAGCTTCGTGCTTACAGTTTTCAGTTTTGGTTTCAGGTACTTCCGGTAGCGGAGGGAAGAGCTCGGGGTGATCGCATGGCACACACCATTGTTTATTCAGCCTGGGATGTTTTACTCTGATAAAATAAAATAATGTTTTAGACATGATACTCTAATGTGATATGTTTTGAATGAATGGTTGATACTTGTGGTTTATTTATTAAATTAAAAATGAAATTTTTGGTCAGGATTTTTGGGTCGTTACAAATCATCTAACTAGTTTTTATGATACAAATATCAAATTTGTATGCTAGTTAGGCTTCATGCTTTGGAAAAATGAAATTGCATGTATAATTAGAGAAAACTTAGATCCAAAGCATTAGGGTTGTATGTGCACCATAGGGATGCTATAGTGCTTAAAACCCAAGTGGTGATGTTCTGATGATGGACAACGAGCCGATGTAGGAGAAGAGAAAATGATTTCAATAGAGATGGTGGTCTTAACTCTCCACATAGAAGAGATGTATGCCCTGGTTCTTGATTTAAAAACGTTTGTGACATAGATACAACCATACAAGTGGTGGTCAAATTAAGAGGTGGAGGAGAAGATAGAATGATGGGTCTATTAGATTCGGTGAATTGGCCTTAAATCTCGACACATATATATCGAAATAAGAGTGGTAGTGATTGTTACCTGCTGTATTATCAAAGTGGTGGTTGATGGGTGGCAAGAGGCGGTGTGAGGAGGTGCTACACAGATGGAGATTGTAGCAGCAGTGGCAGAGCTGCGGTGGTGGATTTGCTGCCTCATCTTTCTTTTCGTCCGACGGTGATCAACGAAAGAAGGAGACAGTAGGTGGTGGTGATCGGAGTCCTCACGGTGGCGGCGTGCAATGGCAGTTCCACTTCCTTGCTCGTTTGTTTTCTGCCGACGTGAACTCAAAAGGAGGGGCGGTGAATGGTGACAAGTAGTCGGAGGGAGCTAGTCCGATGGAGTCATGCAAGCAGTAACAACAACACATGTGAGGGTGTTTGGCTAGCTCTGATCATCAACAAAGAATGAGGAACACGGTGGTGGTGGCTGGTGATATAAGAACGAGAGAGAAAGACCTCTTTTATTTTTTAATTATTAAAATAAATGAATAGGTATTAATTTTTTTTAAAAAAAAAAGAAGATATATTTATGTCAGGTGCAAAAATGGTTCATTATAAGTGAAAAGACAAATATACCCTCATGTGGGAGGCACATGAGGGGGTTAATAACAACAATTTAACAGAAGTTAAGTTGGGGGGGACCAATTCTACGTACAAACTAGGCCAAAAAGACCATGAATCCAAAAAAGTAGAGGTTTGGACTTAAACCCTAAAAAAATGCATACCATAGGGACCATTTTTGCAATTTTTTCTATTATTAATTCACGAAGTTTGGTTATTAGCTCGTGACATCGTTAAAGCTAACCAACAATTCAATACAACTACATTGTACATCTTTAGATATAACCAACTTTCCACTTTACCAACACATATTTAACAAACAATAGGTTCGTATAAACCTGACATAACTTACTACAAGATAAAATCTATGACTAGTTGTCACCAAACTCATCAAACTCCACAACACAATTGTTTACTAACTTAACCCCATAAGCTATCAGTTAATACTCATAATATAATAATTCCATATGTTAGGGTTTATAACCCACAAAAACCCATATGTGGAATTCACTTGATAGATTTACAACAACGTTTCATAATTACACCATATTAAGACTTTTAATCGACTAACTCTGTATCCAACACCCCTTCGTAATTATTCTATGAATATGATAACATAATAATAAAACAAGAGGATACCTCAACTCGATCGACACCTCATTCATCATGTTTTAACACCAATTCTCAGATAGACTTCTCGAGAATTAATCTCTCCCTCACTCTCCATCAAATTTAATTTGGAAAAACTCCTAAATGAAGAACTAGACTTTGTATAAATACACCAAAATTCATAGGGGCACGTCGTCTCCCTTGTATGGTCGCGTTGCGTCCAAATGTGTGTCGTTCCGAACTTGCCACACATTGACTTCTCTTGCAATGTGTCTTAACGAGGTTTTAAGCCTGTGAGTTACGGCAAAGTTTCGCCAATTTTTTTTGTTAAAAGTACATTGCTATAAACTCAAAACAACATTTTAATGAATTTTTTTGAAAATCTAACGGGAGTACATTGCTATAAATGGCAAAATAATGATTGGGTTAAAAATATAAATATATTCTTTAGTAGAATAAAAAAATGTAAGTTTCTCTTTTAAATTTAAATATAAACATGTTTTTGGTTAAAAATAAAAATCTTTTTTAGTTTTCTTTTAAAAATATAAACATGTTGATATTTTGGTTTAAAAGTAAAACTGTGTCGTTTTTTTGATGAAAAATAAAATATGTAATTGTTTTGAGTGAAAAATAAATGTGTTGTTATTTAGGTTAATCATTAATTTATATTTGTATTTGGTTGAAAATTGTTTTTTTCTGTTATTTTTATTTGGCATGGTCAATTTTCGTTAACAATTGTCATTTTCACTTAATTTTCCTTTGACTAAATAAATCAATATTATTTGAAATTTTAAATTTGATGGAATTTGTTTAAAATTATAATTTAGTCTTATTTTTTAGGCCGTTTGGATAAATTATGTAAAAATCTTTATTTTGAAAGTTAATAATAGAACTTGTCAGGTTTGAAACCCTTTTATGAATTTGTAAAAAGTTAATCATCCAAAATTTTACATACTTACCAAAAAATTATTGAAGGCATCTTAAATTACAAATTGAAGCTAACCCATTTGGTTAACATGGAAGTTCTAAACTATCTCGGTTCAATCCCAATGAAAAGAGAAAAATAATTATTTTTGTTGTTTAAAAAAAAAAAAGAAAAACGTCTTAGGGATAATTTCCACGTACTATTTTGATTGATTGTTCATCAAACCCATTGCTCGCCTAATTTCATATAAGAAAAGATATAAGAACCGGATAAATCCACATATACAAACCAATAAAACTATCTTGTGATGATTAAACCAGATGTACACAATGTACTACCCAAGTCGAAAAATCATATGATACATAAATATGGCTAAAATCAATGTATGCACAACTGAAGATTACTATCGTCACAAATTATTGCTTTTAAAAAGATTGGAATTTAGGTAAAAGGAAGAAGTACCAAACATAATTCCACTAAATTTTTATTATAGCACTTTACCGTTATTTTTTTCTTATTGCAACATTTACTTTGCAAAACCTACTCGTCTTTTGCTTTTATTGGTCAAAAAATAAGAGCGTATTGCTATTCAGGGTTAAAAAAATTTCATTGTCCACTTTCAATACAGTTCATTAACATGAGTTGACTATTGTACGGATCAGAATGTGGACTTGTTTCCACATCTGGGAGCGCAATTGAGCTAGATTCTTACTTTGGTACAGGCCACCATTGAACCCACTAAAATTCTTTTGAAATTGTTTTGAGATTTATTGGGCTTGAAAATTCCCATCGGAAGTAGATATGTTCTGTGATCAGTGGCGAGGCTACATACATCAAAGATGGGTCATTCGATCCATCTATTTTTTTTATTATTTTTTTTATTTTTATAAATGATTATATAAAAATATAAATTGTGAACTATTTTAAATATTTTAAGTGAACTACATTAATGCTTTTGGCAAACAAATATACATAAATCAAGATTTTCAAAGCTTATCTTTAATTTTTTTTATTGGTTTCATTTAAATAATGAACCATATGGTTTTACATTCTAGAGTCGCCACTGTCTGCAATTCTCCTATAGTTCCATGACCTCTACAAATGATAAGTATAATAATTTCATTGCTACTCTCACACATGATAGCAATGTATTTACAATTTTTTTTCATAATAATAGCAACACTTTGTTTTTTTTTTAATCTATAATGGTAGTGTACCTATGAATTTTTACCTAAATAGCAAGTAACTTTGTTTTTTTTTAGCAAAAATAGCAATCTACTTATACTATTTTATCCATAATAGCAATATACTTATAACTTTTAACCCAAAATAGCATTATACTTTCAAGGTACAATGGTTTAGAAAGAAAAAACGTTATAAATATAAAAAAAAAAGTTTTGAATAAGAAATGAACCTGAGATGTTATATTAGACAATGAAATGAAAGTACATTGCTATTTCTTGCATTTTAGTTGGGTGAATGAAAAAAAAGTAATTTCATTACGTTGTCTAATATAATATATTACTTTCATTTCATATTCTTAATTTTTTTATATCACATAATATTTTAATTTTCTTTTCTGCTAAAGCATATTTATTTATTTATTTTTTACTTTTATTTCCCAAATAGGACATCATTTTTTGCATATACAAGTAATAAAATTTTGTAATAAGGATAGTTCATAGTTGCACGTTAAATTGATGGTAAGATAACCGTATTTGTGTACATTTTTCGTGTAAACCCAAAATACAAAGCGGTTTCATATGAAAAGGGAGAATGATTATGGCTAAAACAAATTGTAATTTTAGCCATAGCCAATTGTTAGGGCTTAAAAATTGTTATTAAGAAAGATATTGCCGAGTTTCCAAACTATTAGCCGATTAAATAGATATAGGATATGTATATATTTAATTAGGATTGTTAAATATCCTTTCCTATTTTATCTACATATTCGGTAGCTGTATTATTTGTATTTATCCATATATATAGGGGATTGTGATTCTATTGAAGGCACATCGATTCTTTGACCAGAACTTCTGTTATGGTATCAGAGCCATAAACAACGAACCCTAAAATCATACAACGCCTACCTCTATCAATCAAAGCTACGGTTTTGTTAATCTTCCATTGCTATCTCTATTCTCCATGACGAAAGACGATTCTGGATCAGGTGAGTTAAAGGCCACGGCCTTGCATCCTGCGTACACTGTAACTAATATTCAGACAAAGATTCGAACCTTGGATGGCACCAAAGTTACCTATTCCTCATGGACTAAGTTGTTCCGACTCCATGCCAAAGCCTACAAGGTACTTAATCACATTGATGATACTCCTCCACCAGCAGAGACCGATCCTTCTTATAAGCAGTGGGTGGAGATCGATTCCTTGGTCTTACAATGGATCTATAGCACCCTGTCTGATGAACTAATGGTCCGAATCTTGGAGAATGACACCACGGCTCAAGCTGCTTGGAACAAATTGAAGTCTAACTTTCTCAACAACAAAGGTTCACGTGCTGCAGCTCTCGAACAAGAATTCTCCAATCTCACTCTTGGAGTATGTTCATCAATGGAAGACTACTGCCAGAAACTCAAAGATTTAGCAGGTCAACTTGGAGATGTTGACAATCCGGTCACCGAATCCAGGCTCGTTCTGCAAATGGTTCGGGGATTACCACCAGAATTTGATGTTGTAGGGGCATACATTAATCAAAGTTCTCCCTCATGGGAGACAACATGTAGCATGTTGCAGTTAGAGCAACATAGGCAAAACGCCCGACAAAACCAGACGCACACTGTCCTCGCTGCACCCGGACCGCCACAACAGAATGGCAGTCAATCCCACAACTATCCAGGAAACTCCACAGGGGCTCAAGGAAATCGCAGTCAAGCCTCCAACTACCACAACTATCTGGGCGCTCGACAGCAGCAACATAATGTTCATGGACGCGGTGCAAATGGCCAGGGTCGTGGCCGGAATTTTAGGGGCCGAGGTCGCGGACAGTAGCCTTGGAACCAATGGAATCAACAAACCTGGAACCCGCCACCATCACCATACCCATCACATGGATTAAACCCACCTGGTTGGGCCAATCATACGTTTGGGACAAACAATCCTTCTCAGCCTCCATGGCAGCCTCCGTTACAGTCTCTCTCAGCCTCCATGGCAGCCCCTAATCCATCTTTTTCCGGTTACTCAGACTACTGCCCCTTTGACTTAGCCTAGACAATGCAACAGGTCAATCTCAACTCACATGATCCAGCTTGGTATATGGACTCTGGTGCCTCAACACACCTTACACCAGACCCACGTAAAATCTCCAATCCCATGTCTACTTCACCTATAAACTCCATTTTTGTCGGTAACGGGTCCAGTCTACCAATTCATGGGTCAGGCCATACCATGCACCACACCCCATCTCGTTCTTATGCCTTAAAAAAATATTTTATTCACTCCTACCATTATCAAAAATTTATTATTTGTTCTTCTTGCTACCTCTCAAGACCGATGGCATACCAAGAACATCTATAAACATCTACCTTAACAACACCCCCAGAACATACCAAGATGTCTTGTGGCTTCATGTCATGATGAATACTGGCGTTGGAATGCAAGTAATGCAAAGCAAAATTTTTTAGAAAGTATAAAAAACATTAAAGGATGTTAAGTAAGACTTTAGAGATAGGAACAAATTCGTACTCACTTATGAAAAAGATGTATTATTTGAGTTAGAATCACTTTGTGAACGTAACACAAGTTTAAACCTTCGAATGTTACTTGGCCATCTTTCTCCAACAAAGATGCCTCACAAAGTTGTGATTATAAAAGACACCTAATAGTAGGGGGTGTGGGTCTTATAGTTGTGAAATTTGCTTCATTGATATTGGAATTAAAACAAAAACTCGTAATATTTACCAAAATTGACGCATTGGTTTTAAATGCTAAAAATAGTTAAATTCGAAGAAACAAAAAACGGAAACGAACCTATTTATGGTTTTAACTTTTGGCCATTAGGAACCAGATATCATACGAAAATATGGGCTCATTACTATGTCTCGAAACCTTTATATCAGCTCAGACACAAACCCTAATCTTCTTTTGAACATTCTATCAACATACCAAGAAAGGAAATCGGACACGATCTAAAGAGAAAGGAGGTCTTCAAATAAGAAACTCTAATCTCATTGGTTGAAAAAGAAATGCATTCCCTTTGAGGCATGATGTAAGAAACTATTTCCGACTCATACGAAAGAAAGCTTACATAAAATTAAGCATGAAAATTAAAAAAAATTAATGAATTAAATTTCTAAATTTATGTCGAAACGTAGACTATCTTGAATTTATACCGACATATATATAAAAATAAGCATATAAAAATAGTTTTTTAAGTTAAAAAATGATAGTTATTAACGGCAATCAAAAAATATATATTACGTAAGATAAATACGAAAGTCTAGAAAATAAAATGGCAAAGGAAATATTTTACAAAATTCGAAATGAAATAGTCAATTTCACATTATAGACAAAATTATAAAACTCGATATCTATTAAATTTGAAAACAAAAAAACAAATTACCCTTATATCTTAGGCACATGATAGGATTTAACGGACAAAAAGTTAAAGGTGTGAGCTAAAAATACTATTCATACAAATTTTAGAAACCACAAAACTATGGTTATCCGGGTCAATTGCATTGAGATGAACCGTCCATTTCAAATGGGAACTGAACCGTGTCATTTTTGTACTACAATTCCAGATTCCAACCAATGTAGGAAAAGTTAAGGAGAAAAAACAAGTATATGCCAATCAGAAGTTGACACCTGGCCTAGTCCACAGAATATGATTTTTTGCCATAGATGGACAACCTGTAAACATATTAAATGTAGTACTAGCATCTTTTTATGTCTTACCAATTTTGTTGCAAGTATGTGGTGAAGGAATACAAAGTTTTCAATTTGACAAAGCTTCCACTTTAATGAAAATGGATCATGCACAGATCTCAAATGTATATACAGAACGATTTTATATTTTTTAGAATTGCATAAAATTTAAAGGATTTCGCATTCAAGGCAATGCTATTTAATAGGATGAATATAGGAAATTATTCTTCTACAAGTCCGAGAAGTTTTTGATTGTTATTTTCCTTACGGAAAATTTTATACAAACTTTATGTGGACAATAAGAAATTAATCTTCAAAATTGCATTTATGGGACTGAGTAATATATTAGAATTTGTTTACATGTTTTTATGAAAAAATATACATGATTAATATCACCCTAGCCTTAAAAGGAAAATATTCCTGTTGATTTTGCAATTGGACATTTTCATCAAAGAGGAAAAAGATTTTAGTGTGCTATATTAATCTTCTATGTTAAGTAGTTTTCAACTATCTAAAAGCCAAAAAAAGATACGTTTGTGAAAGGGTTTACATGATCTTCCACGTTATGGATATCCATGTTGTTCCTTTCTATTATGTAGAGACCAGTAGACCACAACGCAAAGACAGTACTCCTAAAAATGAATTCTTATTTATTCCTTTTAACCTTTTCATGTCCTAAACAACAATAATTTTCTTGAAAATGTTCGGCATGCATTATTAGGTCACTATAGAGAGTACAATTAGATAAGAACCGACTTCCCACGGTGGCTTCTTAACCTGTGAATCTTAGGGAATTAAGGAACAATTAGCAAAGCTTCTATTGATTCATCAACCAAATTAGCTACCGTTTTTCCTTTATCTACGAAAAATGTAGAGTTAAAGAAAATTAGTAGAGAAAATAGATGAAATAAAATGAAAGAAAATTTTATTTCAGTGTTTGCGACGGGAAAGAAGTGGAAACAAAATAAAATTTATATTCCATTCTTTCCAAGTTAAGAGAGAAAGTTATCCTTCTCATTCTTTCCATTTTCTTCCGTTAAAACTTGGAAATATCAAAAAAGAAAATATTTTTTTCTCACTTTCATTCATTCATTTTTTTTTCTTGTTACATTAGACTCACGTTGTGTGTGTATATATATATATATATATATATATATATATATATATATATATATATATATATATATATATATATATATATATATATATATATATATATATATATATATAACTTTAAATACTGTATGAATGTATGATCTAATATGAGCCATCGATAAAATTTAATCTGCCAAGGTAAATTCATAATTTTTTTAATCAATTTAACAATTATCTAATACCAATAAGGAAACTAAAAATGCCTTATATTTTTGAATCAATGTTTTTTTTTTCTTCAATTCATCTTATTTGATTAACATTTTAATTGCATGGTAAGAAGTATATTCATTCTCCATAAGAATCGATTTGCAGAACTCAAGTTACGATTGCGATAAATCATTTATTCATGATATGTGAATTTTACATGTTCATTTTTAAAGAATATATTAATGATATATTATGCTGTTTAACTCATTTTTTTTCATATTGAAATTCTTTTAGAATTTTGAATATGTAAATATTTGTTTAATTATTCTTAAATAATTAGTTCTAAATTGTTCATAAATTATTGTCATTTTTTATAGGTAAGACTTTTGAAACGACCATTCTTCAAGAATTATATTAACAAAATGTATACTTAACTATTTATTTTTTTAGAATGTTGCTCATAAATACATATTCTTATAGAATATTATTTGTTCATCCCTTTCATGAATTTGAGATGACGTTTTTTAATATTTATTCATTCTATAATATTTTTTTTAAATAAGTTAATTATATGCCCATTCTAAAAGAATATTCAAACTCAGTGTATTTTTTGCGCAACTGTTTTTGTTAAGAACCAATAATATATTATATTCTTAAAGAATGTATTATATATTATAATCTTTTTTGTATATTCTAAAAAAAAGATGACATGTTCTTAAAGAATATAATACAAATGTTTGTAGATATTCTTTAAAATGTTGTATATATTCTTATTTTATGTTATAAAAATGGTTTTCATTTGCTTATTATAAATTTTTTTATTGTATTGTAATATATTTTTCTCAAAGAATGATATGTTATTGTCTTATATAGGAGATGTATTCATTAAGAATGTTACTTTTCAAAAAATTATATCCTGTAACACCGAACGAATAAAAAACTATTAATTAAATAACATAATATTCTTCAAGAATGAAAGAATTAAAATATGTGTTCAATGAAGATGCATTCTCAAAAAATCCGATTTAAACTAAATGTAATTAATAAAATATGAGATTTGACTTGATTTCTATCAACTAATTTTATGTCATTGCCTAAATATTAGATACTTATCATATCTTTCTCTTTATAAAATGTAATTAATGCCATTATAATTAATAATTATAATTATATAGTACATGATAGTCTATGTTAATAATATGTACCCAAAATCACATCCATTCATTTTTTTAATCTAATGGTCAGAATTTGGTCATAAATTCACACAATATTTACGATTCACATTTGATCCTAACCCTATATATATATATATATATATATATATATATATATATATATATATATATATATATTATTGGGGTTCTTACATCTATTGTGTGTCCATAAAGATAATTTTGGGCCAACGGATGATTATAATCAATGGTTATGATCTGAGAGTCTATGATATTACAATAAGGTAACATGTATAATATAATCACACAAATTTCAGCACAAGGGTATTATGGTCAATTAACCTGTTTTAAAAAAATAAAATTTTCGGATTTTAAGGGGTAATTAATTCCCTTATTTTGAAAAATCTGAATTTTTAAATTAATTCAAATTTAATTCTAATATAATTTTAATAATAACCGATTTTATTCTGTCACAATAATAGAAAATCAACCAAACTAGTAATTTTATTTTCGATTTTATTCTTGCAAAATATGGTTCCATTTAAAATATTTTTATATCTAACATACTTAAAAAATTATACAACATATTATAGAGAATATGGAATTTATGCTTTAAGAACAAATAATTATATTAATTTATAAAGAATAAGATTGTAAACAATTATTACATTCATTATGAATAAAAATATGACTAATAATGGTTTAAAAAATACATTTATTCTTAAAGAGTAAAACAAAGAATAGTAAAAAAAAGAAAAAAAAAATCAAAATCTAACAAAAACACTAATCCATTCTGAAAGAATATTATTGTTAAGAAACACTTAATACTTTGTGACATAATATATTCTGACAGAATACACTCTTGTTGTCCATGTTTTCTTTCTTTTACACATCAATGTCTTCAAAACCTAAATCCATAAAGAAAACATATTCAACTTTCAAATATTAAAAAAATCTATGCATTCTAAGAGAATAAAGACTATAAATTCTTCCAGAATGTAGCACACGTTAAAAAATTGTAATTTATTCTAATAAAATGTAATCCTAAAAATCATATATGTTATGCTAGAATGATACTATAAATATTCTCCCATAATGGTTTTGAATATTCTTAAAGAATTTGTATTATCAAGAGTATGAAACTAATTCAAAGAAATCAAATTAAATCATCATGTTTATGGAATAACTAACCATAAGCAAAGTCAAAATAGAGAAAATAAAGACCTCATTAGTGTTACATTAGGTGTCTAAGTTCATAACTATAATTTGTATGTATTTGACCCGATTGTAGCATGGTCCTTTTGGTTTGTCTTCACCATAGCAACTTGATAGGATGAATTATGAGAAAGAGGTTGATAAATGATTTATTAATATATTATAATAATAATATATTAATTGAGAAATCATATTATTTAGTTAGTAATGATCAGAAATTAGTTTGGAATTAATTTAGTGATCAAAAGAGACTGATTAAAAGAACGAGGATTGATATTGCAAATCACTGATAGTTGCAATTGGGCTGATGAATCACCTTGGAATAAGGTTGGACGAATTCTATGGTAAGCCCATAGAGAATTCGTCCAAGGAGTATTGTAGAAGGAGTCCATGGGATGCTTAAGGATTAAGTAGTCAAATTAGGGTTTCACCTAAAACCCTAGCAACCATAAATATAGCCCCTGGACTACCAGATTTCGACCCTCATGCTTCTAAGAGAACCCTAGCCAAAAATCCTAGCCTCCATCTATCTCTCTTGTTCATCCAATTGCTAGTGGTGTTTGTGACAACATTAGAGGTGCAATAATTAAGGCATTAAGCTCTTGAAGGTCAAGATCAAGGAAAGGATTACTTGTTATTACTAGTTAACAAGAAAGGTATTCTTCTAACTTATGTTTATTCACTAAATCCGAAAATTATATGCTAGATTAGGGATCTTGCTTTGGATAATTGAATTGCAAGTATAACTTGAGAAAAACCTAGATCTAGCAAGTAGGGTTGCATGTGCACCATAGGAATGTTGTAATGCTCAAAACCCATCAGTGTTATCAGAGATTAGGGTGTTTTTATGTTAAATTTGATGCATTTATGAATTGTTCAAAACAAAAGGAAAAACGATTTTTGATTCTGCCTGATGAACACGACGTGTTCATAGCGGAACACGATGTGCTGGTCCTCCATGACATGTTATGGTATGACACGACGTGGAGACCAGTCAGTTGGCAGATTTTCAGATTTTTGGTCTAAATTAGATTTGGATAATTACCATAAGTTGTTTTACTATTTAAAATTCGAATTTTTTGTTATGGTATTAATTATCCTTATCTAATTGGAAGATTATGATCAAATTTTGAGATAATGTTTAAAATTATATGATTAGTTTAAATTATTTAAAATTTGATCTAGAAGTTTTGAAAAGTTTCAAAACTTGCCCTCAAGTTTTGGAATTTAAAATTTGATTAAAAGTTTTAATTTTGAAGTATTAAATTCTAAAACCCTAGTGTTTTAAAAGTTTAAAATACAACCTTTATACTATTATAATATTAAAAGCTTAATACTTATATATATATATATATATATATATATGTATGTATGTATGTATGTATGTATAAAATAAGCCAGTCTTACTGTTAGTAGGCCTTATTCACGAAGCCGATCTCTAAAGGGGGTATAAGGAAACTGCCTATAAAATGGCGGTTGAATGTGGGTCCACTCCCACCCACAGGTTCCTTGATTGGTGGATGGTTGTTAGCCGAGCGGGTAGGATATGACATTAATTTCTCATTAATAATTATAATGAAAGTTATAAAGTAACTAAATGTTTTTATAAATTCTTAATCTTAGTTACTTTAGGAAAATGTGAAAATGATGGTATTCCATGAAATTGCACTTTGCACCTTGCCAAGTCGTTAGTGGAGCGTGTGTGGTTAACCGGCACACTAACTTGGACTAACAAGGGTGGAAAAGGGTAGCTCGAGAATTATCATAGATCAATGGAGCGTGTTTGGTTAAACGACACATTGATGAGGTGGTAAATGACTTGAGAGTGCCAAGCTAATTTGTATGGTTATTCACACCTTGTTTGTGATCCTCAGTATCCCAGTCACAAAATTGAAGGGCATAATCAAGATTAAACATGCCACTGAAAAGTTCAATGAATCTCAAAAGAATCTAGGAATTTTATTTCATTTAAAACCTAATTGTTCATTTCGTTTTTTGTGGTGAAATTGGTAAATCGTCATTTACCTACCTTCATATAATTTGCAATTAGATTACAACATCCCTCTTCCGAATTGTGAATTATAGTGTTGGGTCCTAGCCTTAATATTTCATTTGGGTGTTATATTAACGATTACTTATCTAATCTAAACTTTATCTGGCCCAAACAACGCTTCTAGCTCGAACTCCTCAAGCTCTTTTTCTCTTATGAACATTTGTGGGAGGGTCACCTTCGATGGGTCTAATTTCAATTATTGGATCCGCAACATTCGCATGGCCCTTCGATATGAGGAGACGGAATACGTACTCGACGAAAAGGTCAAAGAGATAGATGAAACCAAAGCTTCTGCTGAAGAGATAGATGAGTATAGGGCTCATAAAAAGGGCACAACAAAGGTGCCGTGTCTATGACTCCTGAGCTCCAACGGTTCTACGAGGACTACTGGCCTTACGAGATGTGCCAAGATCTGATGGAAAAGTACCATCAAAGTGCGCGTCAAGAAAGGTACGAGATTTTTGCCTCGTTGATTGTGACCAAGATGAAAGATGGAGAGTCCAGCACGAGCCACTTGCAAAGAATGCAAAGATATGTGGATCGATTGCTCAAGTTGAATGTCAACTTTGATGAAGAGTTGGTAATTGATATCATTCTCCACTATTTGCCTCCTTGTTATAATCAGTTCAAGATGACTTATCATATGAACAAGGAGGAAGTTACCTTGAGCAAACTTCAAGGTCAATTGAGAACTACTGAAAGTGGAATGAAAGACAAAGTTGTCGAGTCCACCCCTACTGCTGCTGCCCCCGTCCTTGCTATAGGAAATGGAAATGGAAGAAGAGGAAAGCTCCCTCTAAGTGCCACAATGGAAATTCCCATGATGGATCCTCCTCAAGTGGATCCAAAGGTAAAGCCGGTTCTGCCACTCCCTCGTCCGATCCTAAAGAATCTATGTACTTCTACTGTCACGAGAAGGGACATTGGAAATGAAGTTGCCCGAAATACTTGCAGGACATCAAGGATGGGAAGATAAACCATCCTTCGTAGGTATTTATACTATTCAATCTAATAACTCATCACATGCTATTTCTTGGGTCCTTGATATAGGATGCGGTTTTCATATTTGTTCTGATTTGCAGGGGCTAAGAAGAAGTAGGGATGTGAAGCATGGGAAGATGAACCTGATAATGAGGAATAGGAAATCGTTGCTTGTCGCCAAGATCGTGATTTATTCTTTAGTGCTTAGTAGTGGGTTAGGATTAGAGTTAAATGATTGTTGCTACTCGTCAGAGATGACGAGGAATATTATTTCTTTTCATGGTTTGTAAAGACAAGGTTTTAGTTTTTCATTTAATAATGAAATTGGTTCTATTAATGCTTTCTTTAATCGTACTTTATATTTTGAAGCATTGCCTTGTAATGGTGTATATGAAACTGTGATGGTTGTAGAGAATTTAGGAAATAATGTGTTGCATATCGATTCGTCTAATGGTGTAGACAAGGCATGCTTGTGGCATTGTTGTCTTGGAAATATCAAGAATAAGCACATAGCCTAACTCCAAAAGGATGGAGTCTTGGAGTCATTTGACCTAAAGTCAGATGACACGTGCGAATCTTGTTTACTTGGAAAGATGACTAAATTACCTTTCACTGATACTTGTGAAAGAGGTGAGGGGTTGTTAGATCTCATACACACTGATGTGTGTGGTCCCTTCAGATCCACCACAAGGGATGCTAACCGCTTCTATGTTACGTTCACCGATGATTATAGCAGATATGGGTATATCTACTTAATCAAGCTCAAGTCGGAAACCTTTGAAAACTTCAAAGAGTTTAAACAAGAAGTGGGGAATCAATTGGGCAGGAAGATAAAGATGATCAGATCCGATAGGGGTGGTGAGTATCTTAGTATCTAGTTCCACAACTATCTTAAGGAATGTAGAATTGTTTCACAATTGACGCCACCTAGGACACCGCAACTCCATGGTGTGGCTGAGAGGCGCAATAGAACCTTGTTGGACATGGTTCATTCCATGATGAGTCGAGCTTCGTTATCTATCTCATTTTGGGGGCATGCCTTAGAGACTGTCACCCATATCCTTAATCCAGTCCTGACTAAGAAGGTCGCCAAAACACCTCACGAGATGTGGACAGGGAAGGTTCCCTCGTTAGAACATATCAAGGGTTGGGTTTGTGAGGCTTTCGTAAGACGAGAGACTCACGACAAGCTTGAACCTCGTAGTGAGCGGTGTATTTTCATCGGCTACCCATATAAATATTTTGGATATCTTTTCTATAAACCGAGTGACAACGTGGTCTTTGTAGCAATGATAGGGGTTTTCCGTGAGAGAGAACTCAAATGCCAAGAGGACAGTGTATGACATCCCTAAATTTCTCGGCCAGAAAAGACCGATTTAGTTTATGCTTTTAAAATAAAATCAGAGTAATCTTCCAAAAGATGTTGCGGAATTTATCCCCAAAACATAATATGATAAAAATTTATCAAAGCATTTCTTAAAGAAATATATTTTCATTATATAACAAAACATTAGGATGTCATGTTCCGATACAGACCAAAAGCATAAAAAGTACATTATAAGCCTTACAACAGTTATTTACATCTACTAGCCTATAATCCAAAAATCCCTCATCATCATCCAATTATGCTCTGGGTCCACTACCTGTAATATAAAAAGCTGAGTGGGTCAGACTTGGGAGCCTGGTGAGCATATAGGGTTTTCAACCCACAAATAATAATAAATTTATTAATTTCATCAATCAATAATAAATTTATTAATTTCGTCAACCAACAATAACCCTGATTACCCGTTCCCGTTATCCTCACATTATGTCCCTAAACACCTATCACAAGGGACCTAGTCTAAGGATTTTCATCGAGGTGACAACACTGCTTTAGGATTCCTCAGCAATTTATGTAAAATAAGGCAACCATGAGGGGGATGGAGTACACCAGCGAACATATAGTTCACCAACACCTATAGGTTGCAAGCCTGCTAGCGTTTCACTAGACTATCTAGAAAGGTCCGTGGTCGTCATCTATACTCTACTAGATGACTACAACAACAACAACAACAACAACAATATCGAGGCCTCTCATCGTTTTATCACACAATAAAATATTTCATCTACCCATGTTTTACCCAACATATTTGTAGATATATATATATATATATATATATATATATATATATATATATATATATATATATATATATATATATATATATATATAGTTTAAAACTTGTATAAAACATCTACTCAACACCGTACTCAAATAAACAAATAATATAATTACATATAGCACGTATTTTGTTGAAAATACTTCATATCTGTGTAAGAAGAAAATGACTATATACTCACTTGATTTAACGGTGATTGTACAACACTTCGTCCCTAAAAATAATCTTTTTCGATGAAACCGGGATATTTTCTCAAAAAACCGGGCTTCACGCGGGCAGAGTTTCGGCTCGAAAACTCTTTTTCTCGGGCTCTTCGGGACATGCTTATGATGCTAGGATAGTATTTTAGGGTTAGGGGTAATTTTTGCAATATAGGAGAAAGTAGAAGGTAAGAGAATGAAAGTTTGTAACATAAATTCGGACGGCGTCGTGATCTATTTATAGAGGAGGCTGGCCTGGTCTACGCAGTGCGTTTCGATGGGTGCGTGGCTTTGGACGTGTCAAGATGCGAGATACGTGTCCACTGCATATGAACGCAGGGCGTTCCCTTTGAATAAGCTTCGAAGTTTGTGCCACAAACTTCAAAAATTCATATCTTTTGCATACGAGCTCCGTTTTTAAACGTTCTTTATATCCACGCGTAGGTGAGATTATACTATATATCTTTCATTTAGACTTCGTCGGTTAATTTTGACTTTATTTTTAAAGTTATATTTTTAACAGGCCGGGACAGAAAAATCCGTTAAAAAATCATAACTTCTTCATCCGACGTCCGTTTTTGTCCGTCTTTTTACCGTTGAACTACTATCAACAAGATCTTCAATTCTTGTTTAGGTTGTTTCGGCTAAAAATCACTCGATCTAAAATTCGAGTTTTGGGCTGCATACTGTTATGCCAAATCTTAGAAAATTCATAACTTCCTCATACAAAGTCAGATTTGGACATTCTTTTTATTCACCCTCTCGGTTTAACGTATACTAAAAATTTCATTCAGATCACTAATGCTAAAAAGCACTTTATCATAAATTCACTTTTTACGTCACACAGCGTCGTGTCGGTTCTGTCGCGAAACTTCGACATATCATAATTTCTTCGTTATAACTCGGATTTCGGTATTCTTTATATATCTGGAATACTTATTTCAACAACTACAACTTTCTTCATAGATATCGACTTTATCTAACATTTATTTTCGACGCTTATTTTTATCCTTAACTCATTATATTATAATAATTAAGCATAAAACACATAATAATCAAATAATACATCTTTCTTATTTCAAAACAAGTTACAAAGGTTGACCTAGACTATTACATCATCATTAATGACTAGCCTAGAAACACGGGCGTTACAATTCTTTCCTGCTTAGGATGATTCCATCCCCAGAATCACACATCAGCAAACAAATGTGGATAGCGACTCATCATGTCACTATTCATTTCCCATGTGAGATTTGACCCATTTGTATGTTTCCATCGTACAAGAACTAAATCGACCATCTTGCGTCGCAACATCTTAGTCTTACGGTCAATAATTGCCTCTGGTTCTTTAGTTAATGTGACAACCCGAAATTTCCATTTGTACGAACGTTATATATTCAATAGAAGCTAGTCCAGTTTCAGTGAATTTCATACTCTTCCGAATGAGTTTGTGTACATTAGGGTCTACGTCTAAGGAGATATCAGGAGAGTGGATGCTCCTGGGTTTGTGAAATTTGAACATTTCAAGTTTCATAATGTTACAGTCCAAGTTCGAGAATAAAAATATTTTCTGTCAAAATATTTCAGGACTATAAATAGTTTTCTGAACCAAATTTATTCATTATTCATATTTCCAACTAGAGAAAAATCCATTTTCTCTCTGACGGATCTTCAGGTTTTTATACCAAAACCTGAGTAACTCATTCTAGCATTGATTTGAATGCTTATTAGATGCTTATAACATGATTTAGATGGCTAAATCACTAGATCTAGGAGTTTACTCCCCAAGGTGTTCTTGGGCGGTAAACTCCCGAAACGAAGCCAAAACCGAAACTTGTGTTAAGATAAGGCCTTAGACTCTTTATGTATGCATATTAGGGACAAGAAAACAAGCCAAATCCACCCAAGATTGGGAGTTTACGGCCCTAGATAATCCTAGGCCGTAAACTCCAAAATCAAACACAAAATGGTGATTTGAGGACTTAAGGACTTAAGGCTTGTATCTAGGCTATCTTCCCAAGTAGTATAAGGTCTTAAACACATCAAAAGACACAAACAAATGTGAGTTTACGGCCCAAGTGTGTCTTAGGCCGTAAACTCCATATAAATGGACATAAGGGGTGTTTTCATGCCACCTAAAGCCCTAGACCTTTACAAGAAATTGTACCCACTTAATGGAAGGACCAAACCACATCAAAATCACTTAACCAAGTGAGTTTACGGCCAAGACATGGTTCTTGGGCCGTAAACTCCTAAAAAGGGCACTAAGGTGTGCCTAATGCCTTCCTATGCTAGGAATAAAATTCTAGAACATATCCCACAAATGCAAGAGGCTTGAAAGCAACAAAAACAACACCCCAAGGGAGTTTACGGCTGTAAACTCCAAGGGGAATGTACTTGAGGCCGTAAACTCCTATTTGGAGTACTTTGATACCTTAAACCCTTCCAAGGACTTAGCCACTAAGTTAGGATAATTCTAGAAAGCATTTGGGACTTCAAAACAAACCAAACACACATGTTTGGGAGTTTACGGCCGTAAACTCAAGAGTTTACAACCGTAAACTCCATGTGTGATGGTTTATGGAGAGTAAACTCTCATATAGGGTCCTTTGGAAACCCTAAACACAAGTACCTTGTCCCACATTAGCTTAGATGCAATCCTTAGGGCTTAAAACACTTATATAAAGTGTTTATTATGCCTAGGGTGTTTTAACTTTATCAATTAGTCAATTGAGTCTAATTGAGTGCATATATGTGTGATTATATGTTCATTAGGATCGTAGTGTGTGCACAAGTCCTCGCTTGACACCTAGCAATCCGATACCGTCCAGTTCATCCCAATCACCAACTACAGGTGAGTTCATACCCCTAATCAATGTTTTAAATGATTTCAAATGCTTTAAAGGGGGGGGGGGGGAATACAAGTAGAAACAAACATGTTATTAAATCATCGATATGTATTTTATAACTGTGTTTGTCAGTTAACAGATTTCACATGCTACAAAATGTGATGCATGAAATGGTTTTACATCTTAAAAGCACATTGTTACCAAATGTTTTACCTTTGAAATGCTTATTAAAATGACATCAAGTCATTGCTAATTATTCTTCAAAACCCATAAGATGTCTTACAGAAACCATTAGTCATTCTTGAACTAAACTATGCATATACACTTATATTCTTATATATGTACTGATGTTATAGTTTGCATCTTTCATTTGGTTTTCCCATACCCTTGAGTAGTAGGAATGGGTAAACTTACATGGTCAATTAATTATATTACAGTAGATTATCATAGGGATAATTTGAAGATATCAAACATTACCTCTATTACAAGGAATCACACAAGAGTCAGTTCATTCATGAGTCTATACTAGTACATTATTTGATACATGAGTACTTACAGAGGTTTACCTGATACATGAATATGTTTACATATACGTACCTGTTACATGGACACACATACATGAATACTTGTACGTAGGACTATGAAGATGATTTATTAGTACTTACTGTGTAAATTGTCTTTCCTATCCCGATTCAATGGGATAACTAGACGGGACTTACCATTCCGAACCCCACTGTTTAGCACCAGTGGTCGATGACCATCTTCGGATGTCTAAGGTTACTACTTATATTAGGAAATCGATTTGGGACTAACCCTTCCACCCACCTGCTGCTGCTATAGAGGACAATTGGACAATCTTCGGATGTTCATTATGTTATACATTTCGCTTAATGCGATGTTGTGCTGGTCCTAGTACCCAATGACAACACTTGCAATATTACATTTTTCCTGTTTACTTTATTTTATGATACATTCACATAAACGATGAGTTAGACTATGCACCTTTAGTACTAGTCAACACAAAGGAAAAACTATCATTTTACAAACAGAACATTCGGGTCTTGGTAGAAGACTACACTTCATACATACAGAACATTCGGGTCTTGGTAGAAGACTGCATTTCATACTTATAGAAAATAAGGGTTTTTCTAGGGATTTCATACTTACCTCAACATTTTCATTTAACGATTTACATGGCCTTCATAACAGATTTTCACAAACGAGGCAAAGACATTTATATACTTATGAATTCACCAGCTTTAAAGCCGATACTCGCTTTCAAAATAACTTGTATTCTCAGGTCATCAGTAGACAGGTACGGAGGCCAGGTTTTGAGAAGACGGAGCAGACAAGTTTCGTTCTTTTATTTTGATTGTATATTTTTGGTGTCTTACTACAACATAAAGAACACACATGTATTAAAACTTTACTTATAATGCAATGGATGATGTTGTTGCTTGTTTATTATATTACACTGTTGTGATGCTGTACATGACGTCCTCCACCCCTGAACGTTTCCGTCGTTCGTGGTTTTGGGGTGTGACAGATTGGTATCAGAGCATTGTTTATAGTGAATATAATATATCAACCCATAAAAGATATACTAACTATAAATACATCAGGATTAAAACACTCTGTCTAAGAGTTATACTTTTAAATAATAAAATATTTAACAAAGTATACGTGCCTGTATTCATACTAAAACCAGTGTCACAATGACAAGAACAAAAGTATTACGATTGTTGAACATCACAAGTGAGCCTGGGGATATATAGTCAGTCTTGGGAATAGCATAGCCTGATCAACTATGCTGGTCCAAGGAGTGATTAGCATATGCCCAAGAATGGTTGTGATGTGGCAACAAGTCTAAATACTTACCAACACAACCATAAAGAAATACCATATGGGTATTTGATCTTACTGTAATTATCTTAGTTAGTTCGCCTATTTTAGGTATTCCTTATATCCCTTTTCTCGCGTAGATTAAAATGGCTGGATTTCACCATGGCGATCCGTACTTCCCGAACCAAGGCAATGCGGGTTGGCTAGAGGCAGAGCCAGAAGATGATCACCTAATCCCTTTGGATGATCACCATGCTGAGGGCTTTTCCGATAGTTCTGACTTGGAGCGAGAAGTCAACAACCTACCCCCAGCTGCTCAAAACCCAAACCTGAACCCTCGCCCTGTGTTTCAAGGACCCACACCCTTGTGGGCCATTAACTTGACTGAATGGAGTCAGGAACAAGGTCAGCCCATTCCCTACAATGGCGACCGAAGTTTCTACAACCTCACTGAAGGAGGTTCTGCTGATAGAGTCCTACCAGTCATGGTGCGTAGGATTTCTCGGAACACGATAATGGCTCAGGCGACTATCAATCAAGTTTTGGAAGTTGACGCCAACTCTGGTGTTAACACTGTCCACATTCGCCAACTAGAGTCTGCTCATGAAAGGGCTCTGGTCCGCAATGCAAATCTGCAAAGGGAACTTGCTGAAACCCGAGCTGAAGTTAGAGAACTTCAAGCTCAACAAGCAAGGTCGGACAGGCGTATAAGGGACATTGAACGTCTACTGTCGGGATTGAGGACTCATGCTAGTAGTTCTCGTCGCCGATAGAATATCGTCATCTCATCTTTTGGATATAACCTAGTTTATGTAAAACTTTGGTCTAATTTCCTATCTGTATAAATCTTAGACCTGTTAGGTCTTGATCTAGTCTTAATTCTGTCAAAATTTTCCATCTTGGTTGATGTAAGGCCTACTTCTAGGCCATTTTTCCCGAACCTGTTACATCTGTAATTCCAGTATTATTGACAGATATCAAATCTTATGGAAATTATTATCCAAATGCTATCTTCTTCATTTAATCATACTATTCTTTCTGTTGTTGGACTAGGGAGATTTAGTCCATGGGACACATTCATTTATCATTTATTCTTATCCATGTCGTCATCTTTTAAACGTACAGTTAAAGATGCCGCCACGCAGGAATCCAAGGCGAAACCCAAACAACGAAGCACCAATACCACCACCTGTACCTCTTCAACCACCAAATCCTTTTGATGCCACTATGTTCCAGGCAGCTTTCACAGCAGCTGTTACAGCTGCTGTGTCAGCAATCAACGCTCCTGCCCCTAGTGGATCAGGATCAGGTGCACCACCCTCGAACCACGGCGAAAGCCGTGGACACCCTCGGGAATGCACCTACAAGGACTTCACTAACGCCAAACCCCGCAACTTCAATGGAACTGGTGGTGTTATGGTGTTGAGACAATGGATTGAAAAGATGGAATCCGTCTTTGAAATCTGTGCTTGTCAGGAGGGCAGCAAGGTCAAGTTTGCAGCTTGTACCTTCTCTGACCGAGCACTAACATGGTGGAACAACCATGTTAACTATCTAACTTTGGTGGTGGCGTATTCCATCGGCTGGGAAAAGTTGAAAGACATGCTGATGAAGGAATACTGTCCTCGAGGCGAAATACAAAAGCTCGAGCAAGAATTCTGGGGTCTACAAATGGTTGGATCCGACATCACTACCTACACAAATAGGTTTTGTGATTTCGCAAACTTATGCCCCAACATGGTTGCTCTCCAGAGCAAAAAGATCGAGAGATATATCTGGGGATTGTCGCCCCAGATCCAGTCAAGTGTGATCGCTTCCAGGCCTATTACCTTTGTTAGCGCCAAGGAACTAGCACAATCTCTCATCGATCACCAAAAACCTCAGAACACAACAATCCCAACACCTGTACCACAAAAGTCCAACCCCGACTACCACAAGAAGGGGTGGAATAAGAGGAAAAGAGGGGCTCCGCAAGGATCCTCCAATAAGCAACAACTAGTGGCGATCAATGCTGCCACAATGACTCCTGTTGCCTCTGCGAACCTCTTACCAGCAAAAACATATGATGGGACTCTCCCGAAGTGCACCAAGTGCGACTTCCACCACCACGGACCTTGCAGGGAGATGCAGTGCTCTAACTGAAACAAGAAGGGACACAGTGTCCGCTTCTGCAAAACTCCAACAGCTTAAGCTGCCCAGATTCCTAACGCCGGTATGGGCCAAGCTTGCTACGGATGTGGCGAAGTGGGCCACTACAAGAGAAACTGCCCTAAAGCAGGGATGGCTGGAGGAGTGGGAAGAGTCATGGCTCTAGGTCACGAGGAAGCAGTGGCTGATCCTACGATAGTTACTGGTACGTTCCTCCTCGATAACTCATATGCTTGCATACTTTTCGATAGTGGAGCCGAGAAAAGTTTTGTAAGTCACAAATTTGTACACCTGCTTAAACAAAAACCATGTGCATTAGATAGTTCATTCACGGTAGAAATGGCTAATGGGAAAACGGAGAGTACAAACTGCATATACGTAGGTTGTACCTTAACTTTAGATGGCCATACTTTCAAGATAGATCTCATGCCGGTTACCATAAAATGTTTCGACGTTATCATCGGTATGGATTGGTTGAGTCTTCTTCGTGCCGACATTATGTGCTTCGAAAAAGCAGTTCGTCTTAACCTTCCTAACAACGAAACCCTAATTATCTACGGCGACAAACCTAGTACGAGCCTTCGCATCATTTCGTGCATTCAAGCCCAGAAGTGCTTGCGGAAGGAGTACCATGCATTTCTCGCACACGTCGTCGATACCAGTCAAGATCTGAAGGACATCCAGAAAATCCCAGAAGTACGCGACTTTCCCGACATATTCCCAGAAGAACTTCCCGGTTTACCACCACAACGCCAAGTCGAGTTCAGAATCGACTTAGTGCCAGGGGCTACCCCCGTAGCCAAATCTCCTTATCGTCTAGCACCGGCTGAAATGCAGGAACTTTCTAGTCAACTTAACGAACTTCTCAAGAAGGGATTCATTCGACCAAGCTTCTCACCATGGGGAGCACCGGTCTTGTTCGTCAAGAAGAAAGATGGATTGTTTCGCATGTGCATCGACTATAGAGAACTCAACAAACTTACCATTAAAAATCGTTATCCCTTGCCCCGCATTGACGATTTGTTTGATCAACTTCAAGGAGCCTACTACTTCTCGAAGATAGATCTGCGATCCGGATATCACCAACTACGAGTGTTAGAGGAGGATGTTCCCAAGACAGCCTTCCGAACTCGTTATGGGCACTACGAGTTTGTAGTGATGCCATTCGAATTAACTAACGCGCCCGCAGTATTCCTGGATCTGATGAATAGGGTGTGTCGTCCTTACTTGGATCAGTTCGTCATCGTCTTCATTGATGACATACTCATCTACTCTTGAAGTAAGGAGGAACATAGTCAACATCTCCGTAAAATCTTAGAAACATTGCGATCGGAGAAGCTCTACGCGAAGTTCTCAAAGTGCGAATTTTGGATTCGGCGAGTCGAATTTTTGGGCCATGTGGTTAGTGAAGAAGGTATACACGTGGACCCCTCCAAGATCAAAGCCATTGAGAACTGGGCAGCACCAAAGACACCTACCGAAATTCGTCAATTTCTAGGTCTCGCTGGCTACTATCGCAGGTTCATTCAGAACTTCTCCAGCATAGCGAAACCTCTTACCACCCTGACCCAGAAAGGCGTGGCCTTTGACTGGGAAGAGAAACAGGAAAGAGCGTTCCAAACGCTCAAACGAGCCGTGTGCACCGCCCCGATACTATCCCTCCCCGAAGGGATAGAAGACTTCATTGTCTATTGCGATGCATCCAATCAAGGACTCGGATGTGTTCTGATGCAGCGAGGTAAAGTCATCGCCTATGCCTCGAGACAGTTGAAGACACATGAGGTTAACTACACAACCCACGATCTTGAACTAGGAGCAGTTGTGTTTGCTCTGAAGATCTGGCGACATTACCTATACAGTACTAAAAGCACGATCTTTACAGACCATAAGAGTCTACAACACATTTTCGAACAGAAAGAGCTCAACATGAGACAACGACGGTGGGTCGAGCTACTTAGTGATTACGAGTGCGAAATTCGTTATCATCCGGGTAAAGCCAATGTAGTAGCCGACGCCCTAAGTCGGAAACCATATACTGGTCGTAGAGTCAAATCTCTGACTCTAACTATCCATTCACACTTGTCCACACAAATAAAGGAGGCTCAGCTCGACGCTTTGAAACCTGAAAACGTGGCGGGTGAATCCCTTAGAGGGATGGATAAGAACTTGGAAGTCAAGGGTGGCGGAGCCTTATACCTCATGGATCGAATCTGGACACCGAAACACGGTGGCTTCAGAGACTTGGTCATGACTGAAGCTCACAACACTCGTTATTCCGTCCTCCCGGGTTCAGATAAGATGTATCTGGATCTTAAAAAGTTATACTGGTGGCCTAACATGAAAGCAGATATTGCTACCTTCGTGAGTAAATGCCTTACTTGTGCAAAGGTCAAGGTCGAATACCAGAAACCCTCCGGTCTTCTACAACAACCGGAGATACCAGAATGGAAGTGGGAGCAGATCACTATGGACTTCATAACCAAGTTGCCCAAGACGACGGGTGGACTTGATTCCATATGGGTCATCGTCGATAGACTCACCAAGTCTGCACACTTCCTACTGATCAAAGAAAGAGACAAGATGGAGAAACTTACTAGAACTTACATTAGGGAGATTGTAAGGCTGCACGGTGTTCCTTTATAGTAGATTCACTTCGAGGTTCTAGCAGTCATTACAAAATTCCCTAGGAACTAGGCTGGACATGAGTACGTCCTACCATCCACAGACCGACGGACAAAGTGAGAGGACTATCCAAACCCTAGAAGATATGTTGCGTGCCTGTGTAATCGACTTTGGAAAAACTTGGGATACTCATTTACCCCTTGTCGAATTCTCCTACAACAACAGTTATCACACGAGCATAAAGGCAGCTCCATTCGAGGCCCTCTATGGCCGAAAGTGCAGATCCCTATGTGCTGGGCTTAAGTGGGTGATACCCAATTAGCTAAGGGACGAGTTCCCGAAAGCACTCTCACAGGTCCGGAAATCATTCGGGAAATGACAGAGAAGATCGTTCAAATTCGTGAACGATTGAAAGCCTCTAGAGACCGACAGAAAAGCTACGCTGACAAGCGTAGGAAACCGTTGGAGTTCCAGGTGGGCGACCGAGTCCTACCGAAAGTCTCACCCTGGAAGGGCTTGATACGCTTTGGAAAGCGTGGGAAGCTCAATCCAAGATACATAGGGCCTTTCGAGATTCTCGCAAGAATCAGCCCTGTGGCTTACAAACTCAATCTACCGCAAGAACTCAGTAACGTACATTCTACCTTCCACGTGTCAAACTTGAAAAAGTGCCTATCCGAAGAGACTCTTGTTATTCCACTCGACGAGATCGAGATCAACGAGAGCCTCAACTTCGTGGAGGAACCAGTAGGAGTCATGGACGGAGAGGTCAAGCAAACAAAGCAAAGCCGTATCCCGATAGTGAAGGTACGCTGGAACGCAAAGCGTGGACCGGAATTCACTTGGGAACGTGAGGATCAGATGAAACTAAAATACCCTCACCTTTTTGCTTAGTTATTTGTAATTTCTTATCTGCTTAAATTCTAATTTTGGGACGAAATTCCTTCTAACGGGGGGATGATGTGACAACCCGAAATTTCCATTTGTACGAACATTATCTATTCAATAGAAGCTAGTCCAGTTTCAGTGAATTTCATACTCTTCCGAATGAGTTTGTGTACATTAGGGTCTACGTCTAAGGAGATATCAGGAGAGTGGATGCTCCTGGGTTTGTGAAATTTGAACATTTCAAGTTTCATAATGTTACAGTCCAAGTTCGAGAATAAAAATATTTTCTGTCAAAATATTTCAGGACTATAAATAGTTTTCTGAACCAAATTTATTCATTATTCACATTTCCAACTAGAGAAAAGCCATTTTCTCTCTGACGGATCTTTGGGTTTTTATACCAAAACGTGAGTAACTCATTCTAGTATTGATTTGAATGCTTATTTGATGCTTATAACATGATTTAGATGGCTAAATCACTGAATCTAGGAGTTTACTCCCCAAGTTGTTCTTGGGCGGTAAACTCCCGAAACGAAGCCAAAACCGAAACTTGTGTTAAGATAAGGCCTTAGACTCTTTATGTATGCATATTAGGGACAAGAAAAAAAGCCAAATCCACCCAAGATTAGGAGTTTACGGCCTTAGATAATCCTAGGCCGTAAACTCCAAAATCAAACACAAAATGGTGATTTGAGGACTTAAGGACTTAAGGCTTGTATCTAGGCTATCTTCCCAAGTAGTATAAGGTCTTAAACACATCAAAAGACACAAAAAAATGTGAGTTTACGGCCCAAGTGTGTCTTAGGCCGTAAACTCCATATAAATGGACATAAGGGGTGTTTTCATGACACCTAAAGCCCTAGACCTTTACAAGAAATTGTACCCACTTAATGGAAGGACCAAACCACATCAAAATCACTTAACCAAGTGAGTTTACGGCCAAGACATGGTTCTTGGGCCGTAAACTCCTAAAAAGGGCACTAAGGTGTGCCTAATGCCTTCCTATGCTAGGAATAAAAGTCTAGAACATATCCCACAAATGCAAGAGGCTTGAAAGCAACAAAAACAACACCCCAAGGGAGTTTATGGCCGTAAACTCCAAGGGGAATGTCCTTGAGGCCGTAAACTCCTATTCGGAGTACTTCGATACCTTAAACCCTTCCAAGGACTTAGCCACTAAGTTAGGATAATTCTAGAAAGAATTTGGGACTTCAAAACACACCAAACACACATGTTTGGGAGTTTACGGCCGTAAACTCAAGAGTTTACAACCGTAAACTCCATGTGTGATGGTTTATGGAGAGTAAACTCTCATATAGGGTCCTTTGGAAACCCTAAACACAAGTACCTTGTCCCACATTAGCTTAGATGCAATCCTTAGGGCTTAAAACACTTATATAAAGTGTTTATTATGCCTAGGGTGTCTTAGCTTTATCAATTAGTCAATTGAGTCTAATTGAGTGCATATATGTGTGATTATATGTTCATTAGGATCGTAGTGTGTGCACAAGTCCTCGCTTGACACCTAGCAATCCGATACCGTCCAGTTCATCCCAATCACTAACTACAGGTGAGTTCATACCCCTAATCAATGTTTTAAATGATTTCAAATGCTTTAAAGGGGGGGAATACAAGTAGAAACAAACATGTTATTAAATCATCGATATGTATTTTATAACTGTGTTTGTCAGTTAACAGATTTCACATGCTACAAAATGTGATGCATGAAATGGTTTTACATCTTAAAAGCACATTGTTACCAAATGTTTTACCTTTGAAATGTTTATTAAAATGACATCAAGTCATTGCTAATTATAGTTTGCATCTTTCATTTGGTTTTCCCATACCCTTGAGTAGTAAGAATGGGTAAACTTACATGGTCAATTAATTATATTACAGTAGATTATCATAGGGATAATTTGAAGATATCAAACATTACCTCTATTACAAGGAATCACACAAGAGTCAGTTCATTCATGAGTCTATACTAGTACATTATCTGATACATGAGTACTTACAGAGGTTTACCTGATACATGAATATGTTTACATATACGTACCTATTACATGGACACACATACATGAATACTTGTACGTAGGACTATGAAGATGATTTATTAGTACTTACTGTGTAAATTGTCTTTACTATCCCGGTTCAATGGGATAACTAGACGAGACTTACCATTCCGAACCCCACTGTTTAGCACCAGTGGTCGATGACCATCTTCGGAGGTCTAAGGTTACTACTTATATTAGGAAATCGATTTGGGACTAACCCTTCCACCCACCTGCTGCTACTACAGAGGACAATTGGACAATCTTCGGATGTTCATTAGGCTATACATTTCGCTTAATGCGATGTTGTGTTGGTCCTAGTACCCAGTGACAACACTTGCAATATTACATTTTTCCTGTTTACTTTATTTTGTGATACATTCACATAAACGATGAGTTAGACTAAGCACCTTTAGTACTAGTCAACACAAAGGAAAAACTATCATTTTACAAACAGAACATTCGGGTCTTGGTAGAAGACTACACTTCATACGTACAGAACATTCGGGTCTTGGTAGAAGACTGCATTTCATACTTATAGAAAATAAGGGTTTTTCTAGGGATTTCATACTTACCTCAACATTTTCATTTAACGATTTACATGGCCTTCATAACAGATTTTCACAAACGAGGCAAAGACATTTATATACTTATGAATTCACCAGCTTTAAAGCTGATACTCGCTTTCAAAATAACTTGTATTCTCAGGTCATCAGTAGACAGGTACGGAGGCCAGGTTTTGAGAAGACGGAGCAGACAAGTTTCGTTCTTTTATTTTGATTGTATATTTTTGGTGTCTTAATACAACATAAAGAACACACATGTATTAAAACTTTACTTATAATGCAGTGGATGATGTTGTTGCTTGTTTATTATATTACACTGTTGTGATACTGTACATGACGTCCTCCACCCCTGAACGTTTCCGTCGTTCGTGGTTTTGGGGTGTGACAGTTAACCTCTTACTTTCATCCAACCTTAATTCAGAAATTTGAATGATGTCGGGAACTTCTCCCGTGAACTTCCTCAAATAATACACGTGGAAGGTGTTATGAATACCTTCTAGTTCTTCTGGTTGTTCTAGTTTGTAAGCTTGATTCCCAATCCTCTAAAGAACTTTAAACGGTCCAATAAACCTTGGACTCAATTTTACCCTTTTACCAAATCTTATGAGTCCTTTCGACGACGAGACTTTAAGTAAAACAAAATCACCAACTTCGAATGATATCGGTTGTCTTTTCTTGTCAGCATAGCTCTTTTGACGATCCTGAGCTGCTAACATCCTTTCCCTAATCACTTTCAGCTTTTCAACAATTTGATGGACTATCTCAGGTCCCATAAACTGCTTTTCCCTAGCTTCAAGCCAACATGACGACGTTCGACACTTTTTTCCATACAAAGCTTGATAAGGTGCCATCTTGATGCTTGAAGTGAAACTATTATTGTAGGAAAATTCTACCAAAAGTAAATGTTCATCCCAGTTACCTTGGAATTCCAGGGTACATGCTCGTAGCATATCCTCCAATGTTTGAATCATTCGTTCGCTCTGACCATCGGTTTGCGGATGATAGGCTGTACTTAGACACAATTTCGTACCTAATTTCTCTTGTAGACTTCTCCAACACTTTGACGTGGAACAACTATCACGATCTAACACAATCATCGAGGGAATACCATGAGCTTTCACTATCTCTTTCACGTAAACCTTTGCAAGCTTTTCCATAGACCACTTCTCATTGTCAGCTATGAAATTTTCACATTTTGTGAACCGATCAACGACCACCCAAATCATGTGGTGACCATTCTTTGTTCTAGGCAGTTTAGTTACAAAATCCATAGTGATCTCTTCCCATTTACCCATGGGTACAGGTTAAGGTTCTAAAATCCCATACAGTTTATGATGCTGTGATTTAACCCTTGCACATGTCACACACTCGGCCACATACTTTTCAACATCAAGCTTCTTTGTCGGCCACCAGTAGTAGGGTTTTAGATCTCTATACATTTTCGTGCTGCCGGGATGAATCGAGTACATAGTCTTGTGAGCTTCTTCCATCAGAAGATCTCTTAATCCTCCCATCTTAGGTACCAAAATCTCGTCTTGGAATACCTTCAACCCTTGGTTGTTTGTACCGAACACTAACGTTTTTCCTAAACGTTCTTCCTTTCGGTCATTTTTCTCTGAAGCTTACCCCTGAGCTTTCTTCATGCTTTCCACATTTGTCGAGACAACTTCAATTCTCAATGCTCTTGGCCTTTTCTTTTCAAGGTTTACCTTCCGAATCAGAGCATCCACGACAACATTTTCTTTACCAGGGTGTTAAAGTATCTCACAGTCATAGTCCTTGAGTAAGTCTAGCCAGCGTCGTTGCCTCATGTTTGATTCCTTCTGATTAAAGAGGTACTGAAGACTCTTATGATCGGTGAAAAGTTTGCACTTTGTGCCATAGAGGTAATGCCTCCATATCTTTATAGAAAATACTACTATTGCCAACTCCAGATCATGAGTGGGGTAGTTCTTTTCATGCTCTCACTTTAATGTCACAAGAACCATTAACGCTAAAATTCCAGATCAATGTAGGAAAATTCTTGGAGGTGATATAGAAGGTGTTGTATCTTTAACCAAAATGAAAACTAAACAAACCTTTTATAAAGCTGACTGCTTAAAAGTAGACTTTAAAAGTAGATTTGTGAGTTCTTACTTTATAAATCACACCCTAATCAATACTCATTGCTCTACTAATTCCAATGGCATTATTAAATGTGTTACTAGATTGTATGCTCTTGATCCTTCTCTCCAACCTTTACATCGCGATTATGTTCTTCCCTCCACTAAGACTTTGCTAAAATTTCCTATATGTAATGGTGAAGTTAATTATGTAAACAAAATTCTTAGCATGTTTCCTCAGTGCTCACTTAGCAGTGCTAAACCTGAAGATCAGTCAAAGCCTTCTACTCCTGAAAACTTATCAAATGATCATGAGTATTATGATAAGGTAGTATATGGGCATACCATTGATAACATTCATTATTCCAAAGCTAAATCAAGAGCTCTTAAATCAAATAATCAAAGTTCTTCAGATTCAACATGTGAAAAGAAATCAAAATCTAACGTTAAAGGAAAATAAAAATCCTAGAATTAAAGTTTGTTATCGATGTGGTGATTCCTCTCACAAAGCCAGCGAGTGTTATTTTGAAAAGAACGCCATTTGTGCTGATAATATTATGACTCGAAATGGTAAGTGCATCAAAAGGGAAACTCGTTGAACTGTCTCCCTGATGATTGTTATAACATCTTTTCTTAGCGATCCTTCACAAATGGGTCGGCGTATATTTTTTTATATACTTACTGTATATCTTAGTTTCAGGGTAAAGAGCATATTTGGTATTTAGACAGCGGCTGTTCAAGACATATGACCGGATTCAAATCTCTCCTAGAAGAATTCATAAAGAAGGATGGTCCATGATTTACATATGGAAATAATGGTAAGGGAACTAAAAAGAGCTATGGAACCATCAAGTGTGATTCTATTATTTTCGAGAATGTCTCTTATGTTAAAGGTCTTCAGTATAATATCATCTCTTTCAATTAGCTGTATGACGTTGTCTATGAAGTTCTCTTTAACAAAAAGAAGGAAAATTTATTGATCAAAAGAGCGTCATTGTCCTTACTGCAAATTGACAAAACGACATATATGTTTTGCATATGTTTTTTGCTGACAAATCTCTTCGTGATTGCTTCTTCTTTGGTGCTCAGTTTCATCTAAATTTGTTGTGGCACAAAAGGCTATTACATCTGAATTTCATGACCATCTCAAGGATGGCAGGAAATCAGCTTGTGAGAGGAAATCCTAAGATGGAATTTGTCAAGGATAAAGTGTGCTCATCGTGTGAAAAAGGATGAAAACCAAGTCTTCGTTCAAACCAAAGTCCTGTTCTTAAATCATCAAACCTCTTCATCTCCTTCATATGGAACTTTTTGGACCAATTCGATTAAGTCAAGAGCTGGAAAGAAATATACTCTTGTCATTGTGGATGAATTTTCAAGGTTTAGATGGTTAGTGTTTTTAAGAAAGAAAAGTCATGCCGCTGATGAAATAATTGCTCTCATTAAGCAATGGGAAGTCCTCTATGATCACAAAGTAAAGCAATTGTGTAGTGATCAAGGAAATGAATTCATAAACTCTTCTCTGGAAGATTTTTGCTCAGTCTCAGGAATCTCTCGAAACTTTTCGGCAGTTAGAACTCCCTACAAATGGTAATGCACAAAGAAGAAGCAGAACTCTCAAAAAGCTTGAAAAATTATGGTTGTTGAAGCTGGTCTTTCATTGTAATTTTGGGTTGAAGCCGTCAATACAACGTGTTATACCCAAAACCGGTCTATTATTGTCAAACGTCATGGGAAACTTTTTATGAGCTATTGAAAGGAAGAAAACCAGACATTTCCTATTTTCATTTTTTTGGATGTGTTTGTTTCATCTTGAATGAAAGAGATCAACTTTCGAAGTTTGAGGCTAAAGCTGATGAGGTTGTGTTTTTAGGATACTCTAGCGTATCTAAGGCTTTCAGAGTATTTAGAATTTCAAGACAAATTGTTGAAGAAACAATTCATGCCACCTTTAATGAGGATTCTGAATGAACTTACTTACAGTCCTTCAGACCCCATTCCTGAGCCTTTTTCGAATGACGATGATCCCATTGTTGCCAATGTTGGTTAATTAATTAGTTCTCAGCCTATCGCTGAAGATCAGCCTGTTGTTTATGAAGAAGTTGATTCATTAAATCAGGAAGTCTCTACCCATAACAATACAAATGAAATATCTAATCCTAAAATCCTTCGAGATCATCTTGAATGTCAAATCGTTGGAGATGCAAATTCTAGTATTCTCACTCATAGTATAGTCAACAATAACTTTTGCATGTTTGTAAACTTCGTCTCAATGATCAAACCAAATAAGATTGTTGATGCCTTGAAAAAAGCTAATTGGATTAAGGCCAAGCAGGATGAGCTAAATGAATGCTAACGTCATCATGTGTGGACTCTTGTTCACAAACTCCATGGAAATATTGTTGGGTTTTTAGCACTATAACACTCCTATGGTGTACATGCAACCCTAGATGCTTTGGATCTAAGTTTTCTCTAATTATACATGCAATTTCAAATATCCAAAGCATACATCCTAACTAGCATGCAATTGAAGATATACAACATAAAACCAAGTTAGATGAATACCTCTTGATGTAGCTAGTAGTTCTTGGCCTTTAAAAGCTTTAGCACCTCAAATGTGATGGCTCTAATGTGTCACTAACACCAAATGCAAGAGGAGGCTTATAAGAAGTGGCTAGATAGCACGAAAATCGGATATAGTTCTTTAGAAGAATGCATGGGCCGATTTTAGGGGTTAAGGGGATGCTTTTATAGTGTGGGAAAGACTCAGGTTACATCCATGCAAACCGTAATTCAACATGACCCTTCATATTTATTAGGCCATTTGTGTTTAAACCTTCATGGACTATCATATAGGTTTAGCCCATCCTAATCAACCATGGATCATTATCACATACTATAAGTATTACTGATTTACTTAATCAATCCCCGTAAATTTAATTGGTCTCTTTTGATCACTAAATTAATTCCAAATTTATTCTTGATCAATACTAATTAAATAATATGATTTTTCACATAATATATTATAGTTATAATATATTAATAAATCACAAATAACCTCTTTCTCAAAAGCCAATCCTATCAAGTTGCTCTGGTGAAGGCAACCCAAAAGGACCATGCTACTATCGGGTCAAATACATACTAGTTTTAGTTATGGGCTTAGAAACCTAATCCAACAGTCTCCCACTTGGATAAGTCTAATAACTATAACTGCCAATGCAACTTCAAAATATGATTAGCAATCGTAGCTTTGAAAAGCCGCTGTCAAACTCTGACCAAGTCGGTGACGCGTCCTTTAGATAAGGGATTGTATAATCCTCTGTTCTTCAAGATCATGCTAACAAATACATGGAACATAGTCATACTTATTGTCTGGTAGTTTGTTTCCCGATTACTGATTTGTTTGACATAGAACTTAATTTAACACATCAATTGAGTCCTGACCGGGCCCGACACATAAGCCAAAAACAAAATCATCGAGGGGCCCAAGAGATCGCTTTTATTCATCTTAGGATAAAAGGAACAGATAAACTTCGACTTATATGCTTTTACTAACTACTCGTTAAATCATGAACAATAATATGTTTTATAACATCAAGTTACTAATGCGTTTTCATACCATCAATGCACAACCAACTCGTAGTCAACAACTGATATATCTTGGTTTGAAGACTATATGATATTATCGACTCACAATCACTCGTGATGAATTCCATGAAGTGATTCAGGTGAGAGTGGGTTTAATCCAATACTCAAATCTTTTTTCAAGAGCACTCATGAATGTTGTAACATACTTTTGCTATGTCTAACACCTTAGACAATCTACAAGCCAATTCATGATAGTCTAGCCTCATAACCTACTTCCAAAGTATGACTGACTGTGGATAGTTTGAGTAATCTTAGTATTCCGGAAGTCAAAACATGCAAAAGTGAAACAATAGTAAACAATTGACACAATATAGTGACTTTACTTATAAATAAAATTGCTTTTATTCAATCATCAAACGTCAATTACATTTTAGCTATTACAAGTTTCTAAATATTTATCTATTCACTAAAACTAATATCGTCCTTTAGCCCGATACTCTTAGCACTCTGCAAGTGCTTAAACCTACTCAGTCCCTTCGTAAGGGGATCTGTTGGGTTATCCTCCGATGATAACCTATTTAATACGAGGAGTCCTTCTTCCACTCGATGTCTTATGAAGTGGTATTTTCTATCGATATGTCTGGATCTTCCATGATCTCTCGGTTCCTTGCTTAAGGCGACCGCTCCTTCATTTTCACAGAAAATCTCCACATACTCCTTTATGGATGGTACAACTCCAAGGTCTCCGATGAAGTTTTTCAACCATATCGCCTCCTTCGATGATTCGCTTGCTGCTATGTACTCTGATTCGCACGTTGAATCAACTATAGTCTCCTGCTTGGAAATTTTCCATGTTACTGCTCCTCCGTTTAGGGTAAACACCCAGCCCGACTGAGAGCGCAAATTATCTTGGTCGGTCTTAAAACCGCCGTCACAATACCCTATCACTCTCAAGTCATCACTCCCACCGAGGGTAAGGACCCAGTTTAGGATGACCTACCTACCCGTTCGGCTAACGACCCTCCACCAATCAAGCAAGCGGTAGGTGTGAGTGTACACCCATTAAGCGCCATTTTATAGGCCGCAACCTTATACCCACCTTATAGATCGGCTTCGTGAATGAGGCCTACTAACGGTAAGAGTAGCATTTAGTTATACATATATATATTATTCTAGTAATATCATATTAGTATAGGGTTGTATTTTAAAACTTTTAAAATCTAGGGTTTGAAACTTAAGTTGTCTAAATTAAAACTTTTAATCACAAAAGTAAATTTCAAAACATGAGGGTAGGTTTTAAACATTTAAAAACATGGAGGATCAAATAACAAATAATTCCAATTAACAATTAATATCCTAATTATCTATATTTGATTTATTCAAGATTTCTTTGAAAGATAATTACCAAAATAGTTAAAATAATTAATTAATTATCATATAAGGAAATTAAATATTTAATTAGTTGATAAATATCTTTTTCTAGATCAAGATAATAGTCATATATATCATAAAATCGGATTTAGGTTGATCTATTATGATTAAGGTAAGATTCCATAAGATAAACACAAAGAAATCCCGATCTGGTCATTCCTGACGCCTGGACTCGCCGAGTGCACAAGGTGACTCGCCGAGTCCACCTTGGGACTCGCCGAGTCAGTGACTCAGAAACCTAAAAAACGAATTTTGCAGGTTTGTTTCAGTTAATCAAGCAACAATTTAAAGAAAACCAAGCTAGACTCTGATACCACTGATGGGTTTTAGCCATAAGAACTTTCCTATGTACGCATGCAAAACCCTAATGCTTGGATCTAGGCTTTCTAATAAACATGCTTTGAATCCAAGACTTCTAATTACTAATTAGGTTAAATAACAACATTGAAACAGATCTAGAATCATACCTTTGAGTTCCTTGTTGATCTTGAGGTCTTGGAGCTTCTAGAGTCACAAATGTCACTCCTCTAATGGCTTACAAACACCAATAGCAAGAAGAATGATTTAGGAAAGAGGAGAGGGAGGAATTTCGACCAGGGTTCTCTTACTTAATCAGAGGTGTCGAATTCCCTATGCCATGGGGTCTATTTATACTTGTAGACTCCTTAAGGGTTACAACCTAAACCCTAATTGGATAATCTTCTCTTAAGGCTATCCAAATCCATTCCATAGATAAGCATATGGACGATTTTAGCTATCCAAAAGCTCTTAGAATTCGTCCAAGGCATATCCTAATGGATTTACAGTCTAAAGCTTAACTATCAAACAATTGACAGTTTATACCCCTTTATTTAATTAATCTCTTTAAGTCACCAAATTAATTCTAATTAATTCTATGACTTATATTAATCAAATAACAAATATATTATTCATTATATTATTCTTATAATATATTAATAATATTTACTCTCTCTTAATAAATCATCCTATCAAGTTGCTATGGTGAAGGCAACCCAAAAGGACCATGCACAACCGGGTCAAATACTTGCCTAATATAGTTGCAGCCTTAGACACTATTCCAACAAAAATAGCGTCAAAAATGAAATGTTCAAAAAGCTCAGTTTGAGTACACTAAGTGGTAGATATCGTAACAAGGTTTTCAGAAACATAAAAAACACTAAAATCCGAGTTATAGCGAAGAAGTTATCACCGTTCGAAGATCCGCAACAAAACCGGTAAAACACTATTAAGCATAAAATATGAAATTCCAATTAAATACTTTTTAGCCTTAAGTGTCTAAATGAAAGTTATAGATATCATTAGACCGAAAACATACATAAAAAGAACGTCCAAAGTTGACTTCGTATGAGTATGTTATGATTTTTCGAAGTTTCGGATATAGCGGTAGACAGCTAAAAATTCGAAATAAAGATCAAGCGATTTCTAGCCGACACGACCTAAACGAGAATCGAAGATCCTGTCAATAGTAGTATAACGGTAAAAAGACAGACGAAAACGGATGTTGGATGAAAAAGTTATGGATTTTTAACGGACTTTTCAAATCTCGGCCTGTGAAAAATATATTATTAAAAATAAAGTCAAAATTAGCCGATGAAGTCTAAATGAGAGTTTTAGAGTATATTCTCACCTTCGCGTGCATATAAAGAACGTCAAAAATGGAGCTCATACGCGAAAGTTACACATTTTACAAGATCGAGGCACAAAACCCAAGGCAGGTGTGAGGGAATGCCTTGCATTCGGGGCACAGAGCCAGTCCCATCCGTCTGTCGAGTCAAGAGTACGTAAGCCATGATGACTCATTGGAACGCCCTGCGTTCGTGAGTGCCCCCAACACTATAAAAGGGAGGCTAGGGCTCCAGGTTTGGTTGTTATTCTCTCACCATTTCCTCCACCGAACACCTCTCGAGTCCCTCTAAGATTACCTGGAAGCCCCGATATTATCCCAAGCACGCAATGCAAGTCCCGACGCTCCCGAGATTCTCAAGCAATCAGCTTTTTCCAGTCGAAGTTCTGCTCAATTATTGTCTCAACTTTGTAACACCCAAAGTTTGGAAGGCCAAGAAAGGAAAGAAAACCCTAACTTTAAGGGGAGACTCGGCGAGTCCAAGGAGGAACTCGGCGAGTCCGAGCGGGATCCGGGTCGAGGAGTAAGTGACCGAATCGGCGAGTCGGCCAAGGGGACTCGGCGAGTTTGGTCTGTGCGAGGAAAACCCAAAATTCGGGACTTGGAGCCTATTTAAACGTCTCATTCTCTCCCTTAGGGTTCCTTTACTGCCTCTCTCACCTAGAACATCGAACCCTAAGTCTCCATTGTTGTGCATTGAAGCTTCCAAGCCATTTTTGGGTGATTTAAAGGAAGAAGAAAGAGGGGAATCATTGAAGCTTCAAGGATTGACCTTTGATCTGAAGATTTAGGGAAACTTTCTAAGTTATTGAAGGTATTAAGTCGTTTCCCTCCTTTAGATCTATTATGGTTGTGAGTTTTGGGGGCTTTTAGCCATGATTAGCTACCCCTTTTTAGTTAGAAGTCAGATCTGAAGTTGCTACTTCGGATCTAAGCATATTATTGTCTTGAGAAGCATAAAGTATCTGCCCTTGAGTTGATTATAGAGCCTCTTTGCCTTAAACCCTAGTTTATGGTGTATTTTGCCTAGATCTCCTTCCCTACACGTAAAGTTTGCAACTTTACGTGAGGAATAGGCTTGGGAAGGGTAGATCTACAGTTTGGGGTCCATGCATGACTCAAAAGTCCTCTGCATGTATGAAGATCTGAATGGACTCGGTGATTCCTTGGAGTGGACTCGACGAGTAGCATGAAGATTTGGAGGAACTCGACGAGTGGGATGAACAGCTCGTCGAGTTGGATGAAGTTGGGCAGAAACTCGGCGAGTTTGAAGAACAAATCGGCGAGTCTGATGAAGGTTGTCTTGGACTCGGAGAGTCTGTTCTTGGACTCGGCTAGTCAGGTCGCGAAACCCCAAAACCTTCGAGTTGAGACTCGAATCAGTGAGTCGAGTGGAGACTCAGTGAGTCAGATAAGTTAGGACTCGGAAATCGGTAGACTCGGCGAGTCGAGTCGCGATTGGAAGGACTCTGAAATTATGAACTCGGCGAGTCAGTAGGTTGACTCGGCGAGTAGGGTTCACCTGGGAGGTTGACTTTGATCAGGACTTTGACTTTGACCAGAGTTGACTTGGTTGTCTTTTGGGGGTCAGTCAGACTAAGTGTTGCATTGATATTGGTAGCTCGGGGAGCTAGAGGATCAGAAGTTCAGAGAGTTGACGGGCAGCAGCTAGTGGGATCATCAGTGCGTTCAGCCAGTGCAGGTGAGTTTCCCTTTTGTGTGAATGGGTCTACGGCCACAATGCCGACCCATGTAGTTATGAGTAAAAGACCCGGGAGTTAGCCCTAGGCACAGTATGCTAGTATGATATTCAGGACGAGGTCCAATGATAGCGGGCGGATGCCTAAGGAATGGTTTATGTGATAGTTTATACTTGTTGTCTGTGTGATACTTGTATGTGCCTGGTAGGGAGGTGAGTGTGGACGAGGTCCCGTAACTCACCAATAGCAGAGTGTGGATGGTGTTCCACATCTTATTAGTAGCAGATCAGGGGCGAGGCCCGAGTTAGGAAAAGAGTGAGTGTGGGCTGGGCCTGTATCTCACAATCAGCAGGAGTATGGACAGGGTTCCATGACTCATCAATAGCAGGACAAGGGTGAGGCCCAGAGACAGGCGAGGCTTTAGGACAAGATTCGTTAGTATGTGTCTAGCTTATATGATGTGATATGTTTATGTGCTATTATATGTTAGCGGGCGAGGCCTAAGTGAAACAGATCTGTATCCGAGCGGGGCTCAAAGCCAGGTAGGGCCTGAGCGGCGGGGCCGTTGTAGCGGGCGAGGCCCAGGTTAGCGGGCGTGGCTTAGTATGTGTAGTATGTGGTTATGCATGGTATGTGGTAGGGTGGGGAACTCACTAATCTTCGTGCTTACGGTTTTCAGTTTTGGTTTCAGGTACTTCCGGTAGCGGAGGGAAGAGCTCGGGGTGATCGCATGGCACACACCATAGATTAGACAGCCTGGGAATGTTTTACTCTGATAATGAACATGTGTTTTGGAAATTAATACTCTGATTATATTTGGATTGATGATTTTTCTTTAAGTAATGTTTTATTAAAAGAAAATTTTTAGTCTTGAATTTTGGGACGTTACAAACTTCTTCAAGCTACCACTTCAACCAAGTGAGTTCATACCCCTATCAGTACGTTTTTAATTACCTTTTTTAAATTCTTTTAAGGGGGGGGGGGGGATACAAGTAAACACACGGCTAAAATCATGTGAAACGTCAATCTTGGATATACTTTTCATACAGTTGTTTTAACTATCTTATGAAGTTATCATCATGCAAAATATCTCATAACATAACTTTACTCTCTTGGGAAAACAACATGCTTTATAAATGAAATATGTTTTGTTTATAAGTTTACATATTATAGAGTAAAAATTTCAACTACAACATTGTGTATTCATAAGAACATATCATTCTCTATTATGCCTTTGTTAATATCGTTGAAAAGGATAATCATTTCAGAAGCAAATACATTCATTTTTGTACGAGACTTAATTGAGAATTCTTGAGTTGTTCATCTTCAATATACCTATTAAGGTACTGCTAGAAGTCCTATTTATAACCAGAATCTCCCGTCCAGAGAACATGACAAGTATGTATAGATCTATACGGGACTAATGATCTCGCGTCCTAACTGTTAGCTAGCTACAGTCCCCGGGGTGACAAGTGTCATCTTATTTCGACGGCTGAAGAACGTCGCTACAAGCAAATTATGATAGTACGGTTATAAAAACTCACTGGACAGACAATTATTATGGTATTATGTTTTCATGGGAAAAATAACTGTTACAGTTCTTTTTCACATTCAAATACAATCTTCTTATAGTTTTGTTTTATAATAAGACTATACATCATTCTTTTGAGCATGTCATAGCTGCTTACAAGTTACGGTCTTGGTCATTTGAGACTGCATTTCACTTTTAGGAAATTATAGGATTTTCCTGGTTAAAATATATACAATTTATACAACAATCATTCATACTCATTTCATACACTCGTAAGAAAATATTGGATTTTCTGGAAAACAAACGTGAACTTTCGAATGACATAAATTTCCTCAAAACACTACTTATGAACTCACCAACTTTTTTTGTTGACACTTTTTCTTTGAAATAACTTGTATTCTCAGGAAAACGCCAAACCAAGTGGCAACTACTTTTGAAGGCTAACGCGATGGCGTTAGTAACATACTTTGGATCACCATATTGTATTTGATATTCAAACATGTAACACATACAATCATGTAAACTTTTTAAATATATTTATATTATGGTGGTGTGTACTTTCTTTACTATTCAATTGTTATGATACTGTACATGACGTCCTCCACCCCCGAACGTTTCCACCGTTCTGGTGTGGGGGTGTGTCATTTCCTACCGAATTGATTCTCCACTTCTTGCTTAAACTCTTTGAACTTTTCAAAGGTTTCTGACTTATGCTTGATCAAGTAGATATACCATATTTGTTGTAATCATCAGTAAAAGTCACATAGAAGCGGTTAGCAATCTTTGTGGCAGATTTGAAGGATCCACACATGTCGGTGTGTACAAGATCCAACAGACATTCACCCCTTTCACAAGTACCAGTGAAGGGTGACTTGGTTATCTTTCCAAGAAAATAAGATTCGCTAGTGTAATCCGACTTCAAGTCGAATGACTACAAGACTCTATCCTTTTGGAGTTGGGCTATGCACTTCTTGTTGACATTTCCAAGATGACAATGCCATAAGCATGGCTTGTCTAAACCATTGGACTAATCAATATTCAACACATTATTTCCTAAGTTATCTACAACCATCACAGTTACATATATACCATTACAAGGCAATGCTTTAAAATAAAATACACCATTATAGAAAGCATTAATAGAACCAATTTCGTTATCAAATGAAAATCTAAAACCTTGTTTATACAAACCATGAACGGAAATAATATTCTCGCCATATCAGACGAGTAGCAACAATTATTCAACTCTAAATTTAACCCACTACTAAGCAATAAAAGAATACACTCCAATCTTGGTGACAGGCGACAATTTCCTATTCCCCATGATTAAGTTTATCTTCCTGTGCTCCACATCCCTACTTCCCCTACTTCCTTTTAGTCCCTACAAATCAGAACAAATGTGAAATCCACAACCTGTATCAAGGACCCAAGCATTAGCATGTGATGAGTTATTAGATAGAATAGCGTAAATACTTGCAAAGTTGGGCTTTATCTTCCCATCCTTGATATCCTGCAAGTATTTGGGGCAGCTTCGTTTCCAGTTCCCTTTTCGTTACAATGGAAGCACTCTGCATCCTTTGGATTAGTAGAGGGTTTAGCAGGACCATCTTTGGTTCCACTAGAAGAGGATCCATTATGGGACTTTCCCTTGTGGCTCTTAGAAGGAGCCTTCCTCTTCTTTCCCTTCCCATGTCCAATTGCCAAGACAGGGGCAGCAGCAGTAGGAGCGGGTACAATAGACTTTCCTTTCAAATTACTTTCTACAGTCCTTATTAGGCCTTGAAGCTTGCTCAAAGTGACTTCCTCCTTGTTTATATATAAAGCCATTTTGAACTGATCATAATAAGCAGGCAAAGAATGTAGGATGATATCAATTGCCAACTCTTCATCGAACTTTGCATTGAACTTTAGCAAGTGGTCCACAAATCTCTGCATCTTTTGGAAGTGGGCCAAGATGGACTCTCCATCCTTCATTTTGGTTTTAATCATGGAGGAAATGATCTCATACCTTTCCTTCCGATCACTTTGATGGTACCTTTCCATCAGATCTTGGTGCATCTCGAAGGGCTAGAAGTCCTCATAAGACTTTTGAAGCTTAGCAGTCATGGTAGCGATCATAATGCACGACAACTTTGTCGCGTCCCTCTCATGAACCCTGTATTCCTTGATTTGCTCAAGAGTAGCTGTTTGTTCATCAATCTCCTTCAAATCTTTATCGAGGACATATTCTTCGTCCTCGTAGTGAAGGTCCATATGAATGTTTCGAATCCAATCGTTAAAGTTTGACTCGTCGTAGATAGTTCTCCCAACTAAGTTCATGAGGGAGAATGAGCTAGAAGGGTTGGAGCCCGAAGCATTGTTTGGGATAGACATCTGAAAGGAAAAAAGAACAAGTTTAGATTAGATAAGAATCCTTAGTATAACACCCAAATGAAATATTAAGGCTAGGACCCAACACAATATTCTATAATTCGGAAGAGGGATGCCGTAATCCAATTGCAAAATATTTGAAGGTAGGTAAATGACGATTTACCAATTTCCACCATGAAAAGCGAAACTGATTATTGATTTTTAAATGAATTGAAATTCCTAGATTCTTTGAGATTCATTGAATTTTTCAATGGCATGTTTAAATCTCGATTTTGTCCTTCAAGTTTGTGACTGGAATACCGAGGATCACAAACAAGATGTGAACAACCATGCAAATTGCTTGGTACTCTTGATGTCACTTATCACCTAATCAATGTGCCAGTTAACCGCACATGCTCTATTGATCTATGACAAACATTAAGCTACCCTTTGCCACCCTTGTTACTCCCAAATTAGTGTACCGATTAACCACACACGCTCCACTAATGATTTGACAAGGTGCAAAGTGCAATTTCATGAAATAGCACCATTTTGACATTTTTCCTAAAGTAACCAAGATTGGGAATTTATAAATGCTTAGTTACTTTATAATTTCATTATACTTATTAATGAGAATTTATGTCCTATCCTACCCGTTCGGCTAACTACCCTCCACCAGTCAAGGAAGCGGTGGGTGAGAGTGGACAACCATTAAACCACCATTTTATAAGTAGTATCATTATACACCCTTATAGACCGGCTTTGTGAATGAGGTCTACTAACAGTATGACTGACTTGTCTTATATATATATATATATATATATATGTGTGTGTGTGTGTGTATATATATATATATATATATATTAACTTTTAATATTTTAATAGTATAAGGGTTGGATTTTAAACTTTTAAAATTCTAAGGTTTGGAATTAAATGTTTCATAAGTGAGACTTTACAAATTCCAAAACTTGACGGCAAGTTTTGTAACTCTTCAAAACTTTTGGTTTCCATAACTTATGAGTTTTAATGTTCATGAATGAGACTTTTCATATTTCATAACTTGAGGACATATTACGAAACTCTCTTCAAGAACAATTTATATCAATTATAACTTATTCAATTATCATATAATTTGTTATTCATCAGGTTGATCTAATATAACTCATATAGCAAGACAATTCACATCAAATTATACAAATAATCAACTTATTATCTTAAAATTTGACAATTGTCCTTTAATTGGATAAGGATAATCACTAACATATCAGAATAAACATTTTTAATGATACAAAATAGTTTGTGGAAATAATCCTAATCTAATTTTGGCCAAAAACTCAAGAAAAATGCCATCAGATGATCCAACTCGTTGATTCTGGCAATGAACTTGTCGAGCTCATCATCTAATTATCCAACTCGTCGAGTCCAATCATAGGACTCGTCGAGTCCAACAATCAGAGTCCAGAATTTGCAATTTTTCTGCTATGAAAATAACACAATAACATCAATCTAATAGAAAACAATCCTAGGCTCTGATACCACTGTTAGGTTTTGAGCACTATAACAATCCTATGGTGCACATGCAATCCTAGATGCTTTGGATCTAAGTTTCTCTAACTATACATGCAATTTCAAATTTCCAAAGCATACATCCTAACTAGCATGCAATTGAAGATATACAACATAAAACCAAGTTAGATGAATACCTCTTGATGTAGCTAGTTGTTCTTGACTTTTAAAAGCTTTAACACCTCAAATGTGATGGCTCTAATCTGTCACAAACACCAAATGCAAGAGGAGGCTTATGGGATGTGGCTAGATAGCACCAAAATCGGATATAGTTCTTCATAAGAATGCATTGGCCAATTTTAGGGGTGAAGGGGATGCTTTTATAGTGTGGGAAAGACTAGGGTTACATCCATGCAAACCGTAATTCACCATGACCCTTCATATTTCTTAGGCCCTTTGGGTTTAAACCTTCATGGACTATCATATAGGTTTAGCCCATCCTAATCAACCATGGATCTTTAGCCCATACTATAAGTATTACTGATTTACTTAATCAGTCCCCGTAAATTTAATTAGTCTCTTTTGATCACTAAAATAATTCCAAATTAATTCTTGATCAATACTAATTAAATAATATGATTTCATAATTAATATATTATACTTATAATATATTAATAAATCACAGATAACCTCTTTCTCAAAAGTCCATCCTATCAAATTGCTCCGGTGAGGGCAACCCAAAAAGACCATGCTACTATCAGGTCAAGTACATACCAATTATAGTTATGGGCTTAGACACCTAATCTAACAAATACTATCATTGGAACTCTCTGGGTTTTTAGGAACAAAACGGATGAAGATGGAATCATCATAAGAAACAAAGCTAGGCTTGTAGCTTAAGGGTTCTGTTAGCCTGAAGGGTTAGACTACGATGAAACATTTGCTCCAATTGTAAGACTTGAAGCAATTCGTCTGTTTCTGGATTTTGCCTCTTTCAAAAACTTTCAAATGGATGTCAAGACTTCCTTTTTGGATGGAGATCTTCAAGAATAAGTTTTTATTAAACATCATCCAGGGTTTGAACATAAAGAATTTCTAGATCATGTATATCATCTTGATAAAGTTGTATATAGCTTAGAGAAGGCACCTAGGGCATCGTATGATACATTAGCAATCTATATTATCTCACGTGGATACAAACGGGGAAAGATTGATAACACTCTGTTCATAAAGCAATCATGATCTAGTATCATTCTCGCTTAAGTGTATGTGGATGATATCATTTTTAGATCCACTGATGAAAAGTTAAGTAGAGAATTCGCAGAGGTCATGGCTAAGAAATTTGAGATGAGCATGATGGGTGATCTAACTTTCTTTTTAGGCATGCAGGTTAAACAACTAACTGATGGTATTTTTGATTTTCAAGCTAAATACATTGCAAATATGCTGAAAAAGTATGGATTCTCTGATTGTAAACCAAAAAAACTACAATGTCTTCATCAACGTCTATTAGTACTAATCCAAGTGGCATTGATGTGAATGCAACTCTGTTTCGAGGAATGATAGGTTGTATACTCTATCTTACAGCCAGTCACCCTAACATTATGTTCGCCACCATATTGTGCGCTTGCGATCAAGCCAGTCCTAAGGAATCTCATCATCAAGCTGTATAACATATTCTGGTACTTAAAATATACACCCAAGCTTGGGTTATAGTATCCTTATGACTCTGAGTCCAAGCTGGTGGGATACACTAACTCTGATCATGGTGGGTGCGGAATTCATCGTAAAAGCACTCCAGGAGGTTAGATGCTTAGATATAGATTTGTAAATTGGTCAAGTAAAAAGCAGACTTTAGTGAGTTGTTCTACCGCTAAGCCTGAATATGATGTTGCTAGAAGGTGTTGTGCTCATATTCTCTGGATTCAAAATCAACTCTTGGATTATGGTATGAACTTCTCAAAGACACCCATCTGTTATGATAACACCAATGCCATTTAGATGATTCAGAATCCAGTGGAACATTCCAAGACCAAGCACATCGACATTCTCCATCATTTCATCAGGGACATAGTTCAAAAAGGAAAAGTGGAATTGTTCTATATTCCATCCACGGATCAGTTGGCTGAGATCTTCACCAAGGCACTGGATGAAAAGAGTTTGAACAAATTAATTGCAAATCTTGGCATGCTTTCTATGGCTTAATCGTTAATTAACTTCCTTTTGGTCTTATGAAAAACTCAAAACAAGCAAACAAACAAACAAGTGCTTCTTTTATTATGAATTCATAATCTTACATTTAGTATTTACATGTATTTTCTTTCAAACATATCTAAGATTTATCTGCATCTTATTTGTAAGGAATGAAGTTGTCTTGAAGGATCTCAATGCTCTTATTATTGAGAAAAAGACTGGCATCGTGTCCTTTTCCCCTTGAGGATATGAAACATGTAAAATATACTAGTTATAATCCTAACTAACTTAGACAAAAACCAACACAAGATAGGCGGTGTACCTAATCGAATAGTAGTTTAGTGCAGGTAAGTAAGGTATCGAACACCGGGAACAGTAAAAATAATTAAAACTACTACCAATGATAACTAATTTAAACAATAATTAAAGAAGGGGTTTTTCTCTAGTTTTACAAGAGTGGAAACTTAGACAATCAATTAAACACTTAGAAAAGAAACAATTAACGACTAATTGAAGAACAAAAGACGATAGAATCAAGAATATTAAAGAGACTTCCCTTTAGATACGATTTGCTTACTCCTGTGGTAGATTTCGCGGAAAGTGAAATGGATTAATGTGTCATCAATTACCGATTTCTAATGTGATTAGGTTCATGTTCACTGCTACTAATCCTTTAGCACACAAATCAATTCAATCAGTGATCAATTGATTAAACTAAAAAACTTACTAGTATTAAGTTCGAATCATGCAAGGCTCGTAATGGTGATTAATTGAATTGGTTGGTTAAATTAATTCATATATGGTTGGTTATCATATATAGGTCATACATGAATTTACTTATTCTCTAGTTAACCTTAGGTTTTTTTCAAAACACTAGGCTTACAATCTTGATGGTCACAAAATTATAGATGCTAGTAGTTAAGAAGATGCTAATACAATCTCGATTTATTTAGTAATTAACAGAAAATAATTCTTATTAACACATAAGGTTCTTTAAAGAAGCTTAGCATGTTAAATAATTAAATCAACATAATCCAAAACCACTAAATCAACACATAGTCATAAGAGTCTCTACTCTAAACGAAAAAAGGCTTTTTAGCCCATGACTTCAACAAATATAATCATAAAAACAAAAATCAACATTGCAAACATGATGTAAACAAAAGAATTAGGAAAAGTAATGATGAGTTGCATTTGATCTCTTCAAGAACAAGCTTCTAGTCGAATTTTGTAACCCATAGCTCCTTAGGGATGTCTCCGGCCTCCAAAAGTCAATAAAAACGTCCAGCATCAGTTAGGGTTTCAAAATAGAAACGCTCCATATATAGATTCTAAAAAACGGTGCAACACGACGTGTTTTAGGAGCCAACACGTCGTGTTCTTCTTTAATAACGCATGTACAACAAGGCAATATTCCATCGCAAATTTCCAATACAACACGCCGTGTTCTTCTTAAATTTCATCTTCTTCTTGAAAATCCAAGATCCGAGCTTCCATTTGCCAATTCCGCTTCCTTTTCCTTCCAAACATGTCTTTGTTGCTAAAAAAGAAATTTTCAGCTAATTCAGTACCTTTTGTTCAATAATTGAAACAAATGCAACAAAAAATACTAAGATAATACATGAATTATATGATTAAATATGCCAATATTATGATACCCTCTTTCTCCCCCACTCATTATTGTGGATGCAAAGAGCAACCATCAAAGAAGTAAGTGTTAGTTTCATCTACTGACTCATAATATAATAAAACCTCAAATGCCTTCGTTTTGATCTTAAAGACATAATGGTTTTATGGATTAGAGTTAATTAACTCATAGGTTACAAAGACTGCTTCTTGCTCTTCTCTTTCCCCTAATGAACATAAACCTTGGAAGGGATTTGAAACACTTCAAAGATAAGTAGCCACATCTCCTGATGTTCACTGATGAGTTTATCTTTGTCTGCGCTTTCTTTTGCAGCTAAAAATTCGAATGGTATATATCTTGGAAAATGGAAGTGCATTAATGACCATTCAATTCCAAAGATTTGATGGATCAAGTGTTTATCACTTTTCTAAAAAAGTTGCATATTTTTATTTGTTTAAACTATTTTCTTGTTTGACTAATCTTTTTTTATATTCTTATAATGTTTATTCCTTAGTACCATTTTGTAAAGAAATTCGTCGATGGCAATTTTGAGCCTAGTATGCAACTTTTGACACATCATCGTCCCTAGAAGCATGCTGATGTATGTGACAAAATACCTCTAAGTTTCTCATCAGCAAGACAATCTACTAAGAACATTGAGTCACCCTTTCATGCAGATTGTTTGGCAATGTCTAAACTCCAAAGGTGAGATCGCCTGGTCTAAATAAAAAATTGATAAAAACGCTAGGGTGTTTCTTTTTAATTTAATCATTTTTACCTGACCCTGTCCCTGGAAGCATGCTTGTCGAATGCATCAAGTCTCATGTTCTGCTAAAACATTAAGCATAACCCAATGGCTTACCCTGATTGCATAGTCATCAACATAAGTGATATATGTCGGTCCTTTAATGACAAAGGGTTGTTCGTGTCCTTGACCTCCTAGTTTGAGGTAGACATGCTACCATTATGAATTAACTGTGAATCTTTGATTCTAGATTGCAACTTACTATATGATACAGAATTTTAAACCACTTCTTGTTGATGAGTTAAACTATTAATGATTCAAGTTGATTTCACCTTAGGATGACTGAAACAATCCATTCACTCCTTTATCTTCTTAACATATCTTGATGATTCACTATCTAAAACCAAAAACTGATAAAAGTTCGAAAGTCTATGTCGATGGTTAGTCTATGTACCATAGTCTAATACACACATCATTCCATTCTTGCCCTTACATTCTCCTTTAAAGTTTTATGGTTCATCGTAATATACCATAAGCTAATGAGAGCTTGAAAATATGTTTTGATGGGTATATCATTGTCCATGATATATTACATGCACCTTTCCACTCTTTCCATCTCTTCTAATAAAAGAGATTTATGACTCAATGTATGACACCACACGCTGATGAAATCTTGAAATACTATGTCAGTAAATGGTAGCTTAAGCCCACGCTATCAGAAGACATCACAATCTTATTAGATTACAAGATGAAATTTTATTCTGCTCAAAATTAGCTACTAATGTCAAAAAGGGGAGAGAATCTTGGTAAAACTGAAAATTTCGCTGATGAAATCTCGCTACTAGAACTACAGAAAAACACATTCTGAAGGGGAGTCGAGTCAAGATGATGTCAACATTCTCAACTCAGCTCGAGCTTTCATAAGTGTTTGATGAGTCATTCACCTTCTCAGGGGGAGCATTTTGTTAGAGTTGAAAGAATCAAGATTTCACACCTTATGATCTGATGAGTCAAACACATGACATGCTGATCTATCAACATCAGCGTCTACAAGTTGATAGCACCATCGTCTCAAGTTTAACAGCGTTAACACTTAGTATAGTTATTCGATTGTAATCTTTTGTATATTAGGTAGTTATTATAGATAAATATAGAATATATATATTAGATCTGTAATTCTTGTGATAAGGATCTGATCATTAGTATAGATTAGATGTAATCCCTTCAGTCAAGGGATATACATGTATTGTTTAGTATATATACAACATTAGGGCAAACTCTAATGTTGTGATCGTGACTTTGTTTCAATCGTCTTAGTGACAAACCCGTTTTCTTGGTGAATACAAAACCTATTCTCTCGGTGAAGAGAACAATTTAGAGAATTTATGTGTTATTTTATCTTTTTGTTGATTATTTTGCTTGGATAAGTTTTACGTTTCTTATTCATACTTGAAGTGTATCTGATCAAATAGGAACCTTTAATTTATTATTTTGTACTGTATCATTTTAAGGGATTTGACTGTGGAAGTTCATGAGCCAAGTATGTAACTATTGACAATTCATTGTCCCTAAAAGCATGTTGTTGTATGTGCCTAAATCTCTCTAAGTATCTCATTAAGATCATCTACTCATATGACATTGAGTCGCCGCTCATGCGGATTCTCTAGCATTGTCTAAACTTTCAATGTGAGACTGCCTGGTCCAAATCAACAAATTATAGAAAGGCTTGCGTGTTTATTTTTAATTAATTGTCTCTTACCTGACTTCATCCCTGGAAGCATGCTTGCCATATGCATCAAGTTTCATGTTCTGCTGAAACATTGAGCATAACTCAATGGCTTACCCTAATTGCACAGTCATCAACGTAAAAGATATTTGTTTGGTTCTTCAATGACAAAGGGTTATTTATGTCCTCAACCTCCTAGTCCAAGGTATGACATAGTACCATTAAAAAAATTAATTATGAACTTCAATGCTCTAGATTGTAGCTCAACTCTATGATACGGAAGTAAAACCACTTCTAGTTGATGAGCTGACATCGTTTATGATTCACACTGATTTCACCTCAACGTGACTAAAACAATCCAATTTTCCTTAATTTATTCTCAATAAAACTTTATGATTCATTGTGATATACCACACCTTAATAAAAGTTTGAAATGATGTGCCAATGGTTAATCTATGTGTCGTAGATTATCACACACACCAACCCCTTCTTGCCCTTACATTCTTCTTTAAAGCTTTATGATTTAGTGTAATGTACCATATGCTGATGAGAGCTTGAAACATCTATGTCAATGGTTAAGCTAAAACACCACAACTTAGCACATGTATCACACCAGTTAGTTTGTTCTTTTTTATTATACATGAAGTGTATCCGATCGATACAAACCTTCAAGAGCCTAACTCCTTAAGGGCCTCTTTATACCCAACCTCCATCCTCCTATCAAGTCCCTTCGAAACCCTAGCCATTTTTGTGAGAATCTTGAGGTCTTAAAGTGTTATTTTGTGCACCTTTTAAGGAGAAGACCGTTGGAGAAACATTTAGGAGCTCCAAGCCTTGTAGATCCAGATCCTTCATCTTGTTTTCCACCTCTAGAAGGTATAAAGTTCCCCTATTGACAATCTCACATGCTAGATCTAGTTAGTTATGAATTTTAATGATTTTTCCCATAAATTTGGTTCTTGTGAGTATGATTTACTCTAGACCATTTAAAGACCATTTCCTATTGTTTTTGGGGTTGTTAATGATGGGTTTTGAGCAAAACATCAATCCTATGGTGTACATGCAAGCCCTAATAGCTTTTGGATCTAGTTTGTCTAATGAACATGCAATTGAATATCTAAAGCTATAAACCCTAGATCTATCATATAAGAACTAAAATAAGGGTTTAGTAATTACCTTTGATTGTTATATTGTAATAACAATCAATTCCTTGCTTTGATTGCCTTTAGAAAGCTTAGTGCCTCAAGTGCTCCACCTCTAATGGAGTCACAGACACCACTAAGCAACTAAATGAAGAAGGAGAAGAGAGAAGGCACCCAAAAACGTCTAGAAACCCTAAGGATTCAGTTGTCCATGTTTTTGGGGCCTAAGGGGTCCTTTATATACTTGTGTGGGCTGCTAGAGTTTCAGTCAAAACCCTAATGGATAGCTTAAACTCTAAGCAACCCATGGAACCTTCTGGATAAGGCCATGGACGAAAATCTGATGGGCTCCCATCATAATTTCGTTCATCTCTTGTTCCTTTATCATTCCTTAGCCCAATAACTCAATTATCCAATAATTGCAGTCTAGTCCCCTATATTTAATTAATCTCTTTTAGCCACAGAATTAATTATCAATTAATTCTTGATTAATATTAATTAAACAATATGATTTCTCCTTCAATATATTATTCTCATAATATATTAATAAATCATAATTAAACCTTTCTCTTGTTAATTCATCCTACATATTGCTATGGTGAAGGCAACCCAAAAGGACCATGCTCATAATCGGGTCAAGTACATACCAAAATAGCTATGGACTTAGACACTAATCCAACAGTATCCCACTTGGATAAGTCTAATAACTATTTTTCGTATGACTTCAAAACCTGATCGACAATCGTAGCTTTCAAAAGCCGTTGTCAACTCTGAACTTATCAGATAGCATGCGCTTTAGATAAGGGAATATATATTCCTCCATTCTCAAGATATCGTATAGACATAAGACATGAATTTCAATCATTCTCTCTATATTGTTTCCCGACTTCCAATTTATGACGACTGACAACAGACTACAATTAAACACATCAACTTAGTCCCGACTTGGCCAACCGCTTAGGTGTCATCACTAAATCATCGAGGGGCCCACATATATCGATTTTATCCCACTTTGGTTAAAAGGAATGGATAAACTTTGACTTAAATTCTCGCTTGCATTCATTGATCGAATCACACACAACAATAAGTTTTATAACACCAAGTTACTGGTGCGTTTACATATTATCAATGTGCAACCGACCAACAAATAACAACTCATACGTCTCGGTTTCAAGAATATACAATATTATCGTCTCACTAATCACTCGTGACAATTCATGAAATGATCCAAGTGAGCGTGGGTTTAATCCAATACTCTAATCTTATCAAAGCACTCATGAACCCTGCAACAAACTTGTGCTATGTCTAAACTCTTCAGACAATCTACAGACTCTTCATGACAGTCTTGCTTCATACTTACTTCCAACGTATGACCGACTGTGGAGGTTCGAATAACCCAGTTATTATGGAAGTCAAAACATGCAAACTGAAACACAACAATAATACTTAATCCTATATAGCCCCGAACTTGTGAGAGTAAATAAAACACTTCTATTTAACGACCATATTGATTACTCATTATTTATCATTTAATGTTTCGGATAATCAACTCATTACTTGAATTACAACAATAGTTGTCCAATGCACAAAGCATGCACACTATGCTTCCTATGGTCCTTTGTGAAATAGATCAATTGAAAACTTTTCCAATGATGCTCATTTCACAATTCCCAATCCTTATCATTAGTGTTAGAACACAAGGTTCTTGCCACTACTAGAATATGCTAGATTCTAACATTTTATGCAACGATCCTTTCGCAAAGTCATAGCACAAAAGTCACTAAGACTTAGCCAATGAAATTACAAAGTACTCTATCAGAAATTGTTACAAGACAATTCCATAGATGTGAAATCTCACATTCAAAGTACATTCCTTTGAACATCCTTCTTGCATAAAAGTTTCTAATCTAGACATAGAATCTCAATATCCACTCCCAATATGAAAACATTTCCATATTTGCCATATAAAAACTCATTATTAATAGAATATTATCTATTCATAATAATGTCCATATGGTCCATCCAATAACATACTTCCAACTACTCACAAGCGACTAATCCTCAGCGAACTTTGGATCGTCCTTTGATAGTTGTTTAATTATTTTAGTCAAAACCGATTCTAGTCCTTTTTCCCTCTTAATGCGCTAGACATTTGGAAAATTTTAGAATGGTAAAATATTATAGCATTTGCAATCGATCCTATACCCGAAGCATATGGGACACGATGCATAATGTCTTACATAAAGATATGATACTTTATCAATCTTTTGCCGTAATATTTTATGTGTCACATTCTCACAATTCGAACTATGAAGAGGGATGCCGTAATCATAATCGAAATTTGAGAACACACTATGTATCCTTTGACTATATTTATTAAATTTTCTCAATCTAAGCTTTAGATTTTGAAACGAAGTATAATATTCTCTCCCTTAATTATAACAAAACAACTTTTCAACCCATGCAACTTTGCAAATTGAATCTTTGTTTTTCTATAATTAATATTACTAACTTGCAATACTTGCCATAATAATCATACAAGCATAACACTTATGCTCCCACTATCATGATGATTATTACCATATAAGCATAACACTTATGCTCCCACTAGTTTTGACATGTGTTCAGAAAACAGCTGAACTTCCAGAAAACAATGCTAATTGAATTCCACAAAATTCATATTTCTAATACCAGATGCTTCGATAATCCTTTATCTCAGCTTCTCAAACTTATACACCTTTTCCTTAGATAGCTCATATGTGTGTCTAAATAATTCATAACTTATGTTACTAAGTTCCAAATGTTCAAACTAATTGCCAAATCTCACAATTTGAACTATGGAAAGGGATACCATAACCATAATCGAATTTGAGAATACAATTTTCACAATCGCTATCTTCTTAAAATCTCTCTTAGTGAAAGCATTTCCTCACCGGCATTTTCATGAAGGAGGGAATCTTATGACACTTAGATTTTTTGGTGTATGTGTTCCTATCCATGTGAATTTTAACAAAACCAAAGTTTGCAACAAATCCAAACTCATATGGACCGAACTTTCTTAATCTTGATTTCTTGCCTTATGGTAACACGAGTGCCCACCATGTCTTCCAAGTAGTTTAGCAACTTATCCTTACATATCAATGTACTTTCCATTGATCAAGGTGCTTTGTCTTTATGCATTCAAATTAGAACTCATAGAACTCACATGCATAATTAACTCAATTGGAATGGCACAGAAATAAAATAATGTCAACACGATACGTTGTAAACCTCAAGTCGTTTGCTAGTGATGATCGATGAGCTTTATTCTTGATTTGTTCTTGAAACTTTTTCAAAAACATTAAAACTCCCACTGACTCCTTGACATATAAGGTTCTCTTATCAAGAAACATTTCTTGACAAACAAATATTCAAGATTTAGTGTAGCTTTTATCAAGACAAAACACTTCACAAATTGGTCCTAGTTGGTCTTTGTCTTATCCAAGACATCACAACTTACCAATTTCAAATGTGCAAGAATAAGAAAACTTTTCCAAATTCCACATTTGTTGAGTGTTATAAACCTTATTAAGACTTGTCACTCAATGTAACAATCTTGGAGCATGACTCTAATACTTGATATTGGAACGAAGTATGATTGGCTTCTTGATTTAACCATTTCCACAATTCTCGATTCCTCTTCTTAGACATACAAATGTACTAAGACTCACTTAGAGGATCAATTGAGATATGGTTCTTAATCATTAAGACTTTATCATAAAACACAATAAAAGGTACTCTCCCTTCTTCTTAGAATAGAGAAACTTTTATCATTCTGCCTACTTGATTCTTCTTTATTCGTTCTGCTATTCATTGAAACTCTTTCAACCAACTCAGAGTTACACTTAATCTCATAAGTATAATCATATTTACTAAACTTCAGTAAGTCATGACGAATATCTTATCTATCTTGTGGTGGACTTGATCAACGCACAACCTAGTGTACTTGATCTTCTAGTCCTTCACTTGACACTTTGTCAAAGAATTAGTCTAATTTCCAAATATGAAAGTTTTTCATTCATCACGCAACCAAGTTGCATGATTCCAATTTTCTGTCCAATTGAAACTTGGGCGATGAGAAACTCTCCTTATTTGGTAAACTTTTGACATTTCCACAAATAATATAATTAAGAATCAAATCCATCATTGCTAATAATAGAAACCTTCAAACATCAATTTTTCATACATGCCATTGCAAGGATAAATAAATAAGATAAAATAAAAATTCATTTTATTGCGGAAAAATTTTGTCCTTACAATGCAATTCAATTGAAAACTATGTTATTACATATTTCTTCACAATCTATTCTAACTCCAAGTAGTAGCTCAAGAATCTAATCTTCAAGCAATGCAATCAAAATCCATTTCTTCATGCTTAGATTCAGCTCACTTCTTCCCTTAAGCTTCCTCTCTTTTCTTCGACCCTACAAGACATCAAAATGTAATCTTATCACATCATGTATTAAGAATCTAGAATAGGAACTTAAAAGAATTAGATAATGGATTTTACCTGAAGTAGAGCCACACGTCTTGACTCTCCCATCTCTTAGATCTCTCAGGTAGTTTGGGCAGCTTCATCTCCAATGCCCCTTCTCTTGGCAATAAAAGCAAATGGACTCCTTTGGCACAGCACATCGGACAATTACAAACATAGTCCTTTGTGGACTTCCAATGTTGCCAATGTCCATGGAAGGTTGGGAGTTTGATTCACCAGACAAATTTGCTTAACCAACACGCCAAATCATTGTTGATTCAGCAACTATAAGCAAATAGGTGAGATCAATGAGGATCACGTTGTGATCCATCATATAGTACTCTCTAAAGAACTCACTATATGATTCAGTAAGTGAATGAAGAACCCAGTCAACAACCAACTCACTTGAAATCTCGACACCCAACATGCTTAACCTATCAATGTGTGACTTCATCTCTAAGACATGTGCACACACAGGTTTCCCATCTTCATGTTTACTTGCCAAAAGGGCTTGAGTGAGCTTGAACTTTTCAAGCCTTTGAACTTATGGGGTATGGAGAACAATGGAGGAGGTGGAGGAAGTGAATCATGATCTCTTGTTCCTCGATCATATCGTGGAACATCATCTTCATTTGGAAAGCTTGTTCCATGGGATTTGGGAAGACCATGATTGTCAGAACTAGACATCTACAAAACGGGAAAAAAATTCAACTTAAGTTGATTAGAATTCTTGATGTAACACCCAAATGAAACATCAATCTAGGATCCAACACAATACTCTACAACCTAGAAGAGGGATGCCGTAATCTAGTCGCAGAATATTTGAAGGTAGGTAAATGATGATTTACTAATTTCCACCATGAAAAACAAAAAGGAAGTTTAAGTTTTAAATGAATTGAAACTCCTAGATCTTTTGAGATTCATTGAACTTTTCAATGGCATGTTTAATCTCTATTATGCCTGCTAGACGTGTCAAACCCAACAAATAAAGGGGTACAAAATGACTCTAAAACACTGTTACTTTGCACTAAAAATGTAATACAAGGTAAGCAGGGTCGATCCACAGAGACACGGGACAAGTGCTTATACCTTTTTGCGGAAGGTACAATAATGGTCACATAAATGGGGGGTTGGTATGCAATGATTTAAACAAAAGAATAAAGCAATAAGTAAATGATCAATTAAATGAAACAAATTCAGGATTTGTGAGAACTCCAACTCTATGCAAGACAAATTAGCAATGTGATTCCATGGATGAAAAGATATTTGTTTAATTCTATCTAAGTTGGTACTTGAAAGTGTTAACAAGCTCTAACACTTCCCATTCACCACAATAATTAACCAAAATAAGCTCTTTGATTAATCCTAACCTTACTAACCTAATCTAAACAAGGTCTTAGAATTAGATTGAAAGGTTGCTTTAAACTTTATGTGAATGTTCCCAACAACACTCAATACCCCTCACAAGCTCAGGAGCGTGAGAATGTATGAAAAGATATACACTAATTTCATTCAATAGAAATCAGATTAGTGCTTGTTACCTAGTCCAATTTACAAAACAATTACGGATTTTGCAATTAGATAACTTGAATGATCTAACCCTAATTCAAATGGAAAATAAGAATCACAATTAGAATCAAACATTCGATTGAGACAAAATCAAATTCACTAGATAGAAAATTGAAAGAAAACATCAAGTCATATGATTGAAATCACATCCAAATGTCAAGACATAAAGTTGGAGAATCTAGGGTTCTAGCCACTCATGACTAGAACAAGATCACAAATCTAGAAAATGAAATTAAAGTTCTTACAAAATGAAATAAAATGTTCCCAAGTGTTTTTAAGCAACAATTGCCTTCAAAATGCTCCCCAAAATCGCCTCTAGAACTCACCAAATCGATCCCCCTTTTTCTGGAACCGGTTGCCCCTTTCTAGAAAGAAGAAAAATTGTTTTAAACCCATGACCACGCTTACACGTCCGTGTTAGCATTTTCACGGCCGTGTAAATGCAAAAAGTACACTGCGAAAATTGGCCAGACTTTCAAAGTACAATGCTCGAGTGACTTCGTTTACAAGGCCCGTGTAAACATTTACACGGTTGTGTAAATCTCTAAAAAGCTAAAATCTTCATTTTTTTGCTAACTCCCTCCTCGATGCTCCAATAACCCTGAAACTTCATCCAAATCTTTTATTCATCGCCTCAATTAAGATCCTACCTTCAAAAGTCCCTGAAATATTAGAAAAGTATGTGAATAGAATTGCATCATGAAAAATCCCGAAAAATATGCAACATCCATGAGTTTAAACCTAAATGCAATGCACTTTTATGGAGTAAAACTACAAAATGAGTGCATGAAATGCACCTAACAAATCTCCCCAAGCTTGAACCTTTCTTGTCCTCAAGAAAGAACAAGAAAATTTTAAACTGGAGAAAATAAAATAAATTAAAAGAGTAGAAAAGAAAATCAAAGTCAAAACTTTTTGAAACTTAATGCAAGAAATCAAAACAAACATGAAAAAGAATTCAACCCAATCAACCCTATTTTTGTACCAAAGTTGAGAATGTACATGTCGTGCCTTGAGTCAACTTGGCTTTAATCTCAAAATATTATATAACAATAGAAATAAGAATTTGGTCACTCCCTATTGTAACTCAACAGAATCAAAGATCACTACACTTGTTTTGCTTTAAAAACATCAAGTCAATTCATGGAACAAATTATGGTCTTACTCTCGTGAAATTATATGTGACAAAACATGCTCAATCATCTTTGTTTTACAAAATATGACAATGACTGACTCCAACTATTTGTTGATTAACAACAATCGTTTTCTAAAAAAAAAAATATCTTCTAAAAATTCCCTAGTATTTACCCAGATTGGTTACAAATTTCAAACCACTTACACCAATCAAAGTAATTAACATTCAGTCCCAATGTCATAAGTTCAAATCCAAGTCCAAAGGAATCTTTTGGCAGCCAACCATTTTCCTAAACATATTATTTAATTAAACTATAAACACAAATATATACAGACTTTCTAATTACATCTTCCTATAAATAAAACTCATGGCTTTCTTTGAAATCCATGTAACGGGCTTCCAACCAACACATCCAGATCAAATGAACTTAGTGTGCTAGATTTAAAAAGATCCCTCGGGTTTACTTGCCCGAACCTCAAAGGCTACATATTAACCTTATTTTGTTATTATTAAGTTCATGACTTTCTATGGAACTCGTATAGCAAACTTTCAACCCAATAAGTCCCAAACAATTTTTGCTTTAGGCGAATAGGTGTAGAACACCCCTCAGTGTCTACTTGTTCGAGTCCCAAAGGTCACAGATTAACTTAATAACATTTTTTTATTTTATTTATTTATTTATTTTTTTAGACATATTCACTAACTAAGATAACACATAACACTCTAGTTAATTTATTTGTTTGGCCTATTTCTTTATACTTTCGTCCTTGACTTCTCTATTGTGGGACATCTCACGGTCTATTTACCATGAGAGACTTCTAAGGCATTTTTTAGGGGACTAATGCTAACAAGCAAGGACCCGTAAGTATAGTTGGAAACTATGTCCCCAAGCAGGATACTTAGAAGGGAATGGGTAGAAAATAGTTTTTTAGAGCACTGGAAAGTTCAAGTCACTGAAACTTTCTATTATTTTTATGATTTCCTTAGATTTAGAGTTTAGTTCTAATTGAGCATTTACGAACTGTAAGACCAGTTGTGGTTTCCATAAGCTAACTAATACCAACAATTATGCTTTAGTATTGAAAACTTTTTCATTTTTCGTTTTGCATGGGTAGTTTCAGGAGGAATGTAAGTGTGTGGGAATAGACTTCTTTTTGAATCTTAGAAAAACACGAACAAGTCTAATTTCAAGGCATGTGACTCATTTACTAATTTTGACTGTTTTTCAAAGGTTTTGGTAATGGTTGGATCAAAAGCAAAATAAAAATGGAAAATCTTTTTGTAGTTTTTTTTATATGCAAGATGCAAAGTAGACTAAAAGAAAAATATTTTTGTGGTTTTTTGAAAAAATCTAAGCCCTAAAATGAAGATGCAAAAGCTAAAAAAATGAAAATGCAATGCACACCCCTCCCCAAGCTTAAGATATAGCATCGTCCTCGATGCTTGAGAAGGAGCGGGACTTGAAACTACTCGTACAGGTCGTAACATAGACATACTGGACATAGAGATGTCCCAGTAAAAGTGATGGCAAATTTATGACATAATCAAACATGAATCGAAAAGCCGAATGCACACATAGACATGGATATAAGTCAATAGAATTAAAACTTGGAAAGGTCAACCATAGTCAACTCATGTCGAACCGAGCAAAACCTAGTGACAAATGACAAAATAGTACATCATACATGCTCCTAAATTTCCACTAAAGCAATCATATTCAATAATTTGAAGCAAAATACAGTTAACTTGATAAATCTTGAGAATTCAAAAGTTTGACTTTTATCAAGAACAAAAAAATTGGAATTAGATGTGCACCTGGATTTAATTGTTGATGCTCAAAATATTGTTGTAATCCAAGGTGGTGCTCATGTGGGTCTCGTAACTGGGGATTGAGGATTGATGTTTTTTTCTTGGACTTGAATATGTAGTCTTTGAATCCCTTGAATCCCATCAATCAATGTTTGCAACCATAAAAATGCTTCATGTATGTCAATATCCTGCAAAACTGACTTTGGTGGCAAAGCTTGGTCGAGTTTCATAAGAAAACACCATTCAACTCTCCCATTTTTTCAGTGGGTGTGATAACGACATAAGAAGCATCAATCAATCAAAAATACATGATCATCTTGGTATATAAATTGAATAAATACACCGAGTCCCCGACAACGGCACCATTTTGTTAGGCTTGTCAAACCCAACAAATAAAGGGGTGCAAAATGACTCCAAAACACTGTTACTTTGCACTAAAAATGTAATACAAGGTAAGCAGGTTTGATCCACAGAGACACGGGACAAGTGCTTATACCCTTTTGCGGAAGGTACAATAATGGTCACATAAATGGGGGGTTGGTATGCAATGATTTAAACAAAAGAATAAAGCAATAAGTAAATGTTCAATTAAATGAAACAAATTTAGGATTTGTGAGAACTCCAACTCTATGCAAGACAAATTAGCAATGTGATTCCATGGATGACAAGATATTTGTTTAATTCTATATAAGTTGATACTTGAAAGTGTTAACAAGCTCTAACAGTTCCCATTCACCACAATAATTAACCAAAATAAACTCTTTGACTAATCGTAACCTTACTAAGCTAATCTAAACAAGCTCTTAGAATTAGATTGAAATGTGGCTTTAAACTTTATGTGAATGTTCCCAAAAACACTCAATACTCCTCACAAGCTCGGGAGCGTAAAAATGTATGAAAAGATTTACACTAATTTCATTTAATAGAAATCAGATTAGTGCTTGTTACCTAGTCCAATTTACAAAACAGTTACGGATTTTGCAATTAGATAACTTGATTGATCTAACCCTAATTCAAATGGCCAATAAGAATCACAATTAGAATCAAACATTCGATTGAGACAAAATCAAATTCACTAGATAAAAAGATGAAAGAAAACATCAAGTCATATGATTGAAATCACATCCAAATGTCAAGACATAAAGTTGGAGAATCTAGGGTTCTAGCCACTCATGACTAGAACAAGATCACAAATCTAAAAAATGAAATTAAAGTTCTTACAAAATGAAATCAAATGTTCCCAAGTGTTTGCAAGCAACAATTGCCTTCAAAATGCTCCCCAAAATCGCCTCTAGAACTCACAAAATCAACCCCCCTTTTTCTGGAACCAGTTGCCCCTTTTTAGAAAGAAGAAAATTTGTTTTAAACCCGTGACCACATTTACACGACCGTGTAAACATTTACACGGCCGTATAAATGAAAAAAGTACACTGCTAAAATTGGCCAGGCTTTCAAAGTACAATGCTCGAGTGACTTCGTTTACATGGCCTGTGTAAACATTTACACGGTCGTGTAAATCTCTAAAAAGCTGAAATCTTCATTTCTTTGCTAACTCCCTCCTCGATGCTCCAACAGTCCTGAAACTTCATCCAAATCTTTTATTCATCACCTCAATTAAAATCCTACCTTCAAAAGTCCTTGAAATATTACAAAAGTGTGTGAATGAAATTGCATCATGAAAAATCCCGAAAAATATGCACCATGCATGATTTTAAACCTAAATGCAATGCACTTTTATGGAGTAAAACTACAAAATGAGTGCATGAAATGCACCTAACAATGCCCTACTATTAGTGACTGGGATGCCGAGGATCACAAACAAGGTGTGAATAAGCATACAAATCACATTGTGCACCCAATGCTACTATCAACTAATCAATGTGCCGGTTAGCCACACACGCTCCATTGATCTATGATAAGCATCGAGCCACCCTTTGGCACCAATGTCATCCCCAAATTAGTGTGCCAGTTAACCACACACGATCCACTAACGTTTGACAAGGGTACGAAGTGTAATTCCATGGATTAGCATGTAATTTCACATTTTGCCTAAAGTAACTATAATTTGGGAATTTGTAAAAGCATTTAGTTACTTTGTACTTCATTATACTTATAATGGAAGGTTTTTGTCCTATCCTACCCGTTTGGCTAACGACCCTCCACTAGTCAAAAGTGCGGTGGGTAAGAGTGGATACCCATTCAATCACCATTTTATTGGCAATTTCCTTAAGCACTCCTTATAGACCAACTTCGTGAATGAGGCCTACTAATGGTAAGACTGACTGTTTACTCATACATATATATAATATTAGACTTTTAATGTTATATATAGTATAGGGTGTATTTTACACTTTTAAAATACTAGGTGGTTTAATTTAGTAAATTATACTTTTAATTTAATTAAATGTAAACCAAAAATTTATGGGTTTATTTAATCTCTTTTAATTATACACTTTAATTAATTAATAAAACCATAAGGCTGTGATTTGAACTTTTCAAATTACTAGGGTTTTAGAATTTAACATTTCAAAATTAAACTTTTAATCAACTTTTAAATTCCAAAACTTGAGGGCAAGCTTTTGAAACATTTCAAAACATTAGGGTTTAACTTATTTAAATTTCAAAAACAAAACTTTTAAGTTCAAATTTAAACTATAAAACCTAAAGGGAGTAATTTGAAACTTTTCCAAACTTTATCAAGAATATTCTAGATCACAAAATTCAAATAAGGCAATTAACAACTAATTGGTGGTTATCTAATTTGACCTAGTCCATTTTTTTTGCAAGATAATTCACCAAATAATTCATATAATTAAATCTAATCATATAAGGAAATAATTATTTAATTAATATGAAGTTATCTTTTATTTTGGCAAGGATAATCACCCAATATCATAAAAATCTGATTTATATCAATAAAAAACATTTTGGTAACTATCCCACAGCCAAAGGAGCACAAAATCCAGAAATTACCTCTTTCTGACGAGCTGACTCGTCGAGTCAAGCATGGACTCGTTGAGTTAACCATGGACTCGGCGAGTTCAGGCATGGACTCGACGAGTCCAGCCTCCAGAAACCTTAATTTTCGATTTTAAAGCATGAATAATCAACTATAGCATCAAATACATCAAACAAACATGATGGGTTTTGAGCATTCTAACACTTCCTAAGTGTACATGCAACCCTAATAACCTTGGATCTATGTTTGTCTAATTATCATGCAAAGTTGTTTTCCAAGGTTATGAACCTATCTAGCATACATAGGGTACAATTTTTCTTTGTATAAAAGATATAACTACATACCTTGTTGTTGAAAGTGTTCCTTGAAACCTTGTGAGCCTAGCACCCCAAGTGTGATGCCTCAAATGCTTCACACAACACCAAATGCTCTTGGAAAGACTTTTGAGAGAACACACACTTCTTAAAATCGGCCTAGCCCTCTTGTTTCACATGTGTAGCCGATTTTGGTGGAGAATGGGACTCTTATATAGTGTTGACACATCTAGGGTTACACCATGTAAACCCTAATGTGTCATGACTCTTCATTTCCATGACCCATGGGTTTGTAACTCCCATGGAGTATCAATGGAGCATCCTATGGGTGGAACCCAACTTGATAATCCATGGAGCCTCTTAACCCACTATACAAGATATGGATGATTTACATAATCAACCCATATATTTAATTAGTTATCTTTTTGATCACTTAATTAATTCTAAATTAATTCTTGATCAAACTAATCAAATAATATTATTAATATATTAGAACTTATAATATATTAATAATCTCCAAGTGTTATTTCTCTCATTTAGTCTATCCAATTGCATGGTGCCATGCAACCCAAATGGACCATGCTGGGTCGGGTCAAATACTTACCAAAAATAGTTATGGACTTAGACACCTTATCCAACAAAACAGCGTTGGCGCTAATACCACTGATTGGTTGTAAGCAAAACATCAATCCTATGGTGTACATGCAAACCATAATAGCTTTTGGATCTAGTTTGTCTAATGAACATGCAATTGAATATCCAAAGCTATAAACCCTAGATCTATCATATAAGAACTGAAATAAAGGTTTAGTAATTACCTTTGATTGTTATATTGTAATAACTATCAATTCCTTGCTTTGATTGCCTTCAGAAAGCTTAGTGCCTCAAGTGTTGCACCTCTAATGGAGTCACAAACACCACTAAGCAACTAGATGAAGAAGGAGAAGAGAGAAGGCACCCAAAAACGTCTAGAAACCCTAAGGATTCAGTTGTCCACGTTTTTGGGGCCTAAGGGGTCCTTTATATACTTGTGTGGGCTACTAGGGTTTCAGTCAAAACCCTAATGGACAACTTAAACTCTAAGCAGCCTATGGAACCTTCTGGATAAGGCCATGGACGAAAATATGATGGGCTCTCATCATAATTTCGTTCATCCCTTGTTCTTTTAGCATTCCTTAGCTTAAATTATCCAATAATTGTAGTCTAGTCGCCTATATTTAATTAATCTCTTTTAGCCACAGAATTAATTGTCAATTAATTCTTGACTAATATTAATTAAACAATATGATTCCTCCTTTAATATATTATTCTCATAATATATTAATAAATCATAATTAAACCTTTCTCTTGTTAATTCATCCTACATATTGCTATGGTGAAGGCAATCTAAAAGGACTATGCTCATAATCGGGTCAAGTACATACCAAAATAGTTATGGACTTAGACACTAATCCAACAGTTAAATCATAAAAATGAGAGTTTGATCACTCCCATCTACCCCATGCATGAGATCTTGAGCTTTAATGCACTTCATGGACTTAGGGTTTAGTTTATTGCTCATTTATAGCATGCAAATGGATAAAGTTAGAGATTTTATCCATTAAGACGTTCCTTGAGCTAACATTTTTTTATTAAAGGATTAATGGAACTTTTGGCATTCAGACCAATAAGTGGGGCATGATTCCTCCTACGTTGGACATAGCTTGGTTTTGGCCTATAACCACCTAAGCTCTACGCCATGCGTAGAGCAGGTTGTATGTAGAGCATAGTAGGGTTGATCGTTGACTTTGGATATTTTTTACTTTTGGTTAAATTAGTGTTCCAGAGTATAGAATAAAAGGGGCATTTCTTTATTCCTGATTAGGTGATTTGTTGTACCTGTCTACACTATGTGTGATCTGTTATTCGCAAGGTGAGTCTTCTCACTATATTACCTACACAGTGCTATATGCATGTTCAACAGTTGGGTTTTACTTGTTGATTGATATTATTTATGAACTTATGACTATTGATATCGTTTGTACAATTGTGAGTTCATGGGACTACTGTTAGTCCCAAAGGTTACTAATAACCCCTGAAATGTGTTGTTAATCCACACCGTTGTTGATAACCCATAGTTATTATTTATGTTGAGCTGTATGTAATATTTTAGGAAACTCACAAAGCTTTGTGCTTATAGTTTTGGGTTAAATATGTTTCAGGTATGTCAGATGATCACGGAAAGTTGAATGCTTGACTGCGCACTATGACTTGCAGATTTTATGATTTCCGCATTTTGACACTCTGATATTCGGGTTTTTTTTGACTTGTTTTATAATATATGATGTTTTCTTTACACAAAAAATATTTTTTTTTTTGAAAAATTTGGGATGTTACATTTAGTACCTAATAAGTTTCCCTCTAATGTCAAAATTGGTGATAGTTTATTAAACACTGAAAAACAATCCATAATGTGTCTCCCTCCAAACCTAAATTCGTATAAACGTATTATGGACTAAACTTCATCCTCAAATATTTCTAGCCAGACTCAAATTAATCAAATATTTAAATCAAACCTAGATAGTATCTGAGATTCAAATATTCAAATTATTCATCCTCATAAAGGTATTAATTAAATCAAGTGAATCCGTATGGTGATTGAACATGTCCGAGCCCTAATCATCAGTCAATTGAGAAAACACTCCTTTCTATAGCTCCATATAACCCAGACAAGGGAAAGAAGAACAACTATAATGTTCAATTGAACTTTCTGGGTAGAAAATCACGCCAACGTCATTTTTATGAAGTTGACAAAACTGCAAGATTAGTCCCTGTGGTATTCAAAAATTATGTAATGTTCAAAAAGTTTCCAACTTGCATGAAAGCTCCAAAATTAAGAATTTTCTATGTTTTTGGTACCTAATAAACTTGAAATGAGATTTTTTCCCTTTTAATTTCCTTTCTGTTTTTTTTTTGTTTTTATTTTAATGTTTTGTTAATTTAAAAATAAAAGAAAAAAGAAAAAAGGGCCCAACCTACCCCAATGGTTTCTCTCTCTATCTCTCTCTCTCTCTCTCTCTCTCTCTCTCTCTGTCTCTCAAAAATGGATGGAACACAAAGTATGATTAGTTTTCAATCTCCCCAATGACTCAGTAAGCTTTAGCAATCCCTTTTTCTTTATTCCAAGTGTGAAAGTGAGTTCGATACTTAGAGAAATGAAGTCCATGATCAACAACAACAACAATGAAAGAATGAAGACAATAAAAACAGTAATAACTGGTTGGGTTTCTCTCTTTCACCTAATATGAACACAATCACTACAACATCAATAATGAAAGGTGCACCACGTTCATAAGCTTCTCATCACCCTTCTTCTTCGTCTTTGAACCCCACAACATATTTCAACCTCCCATCGCATTTCAACTACTCAAACATTTACTATCATGGAGTTGAAGGTGTAAATGGAAGTGGCTTTACTCTGGATACCTATTATGCCCCTCAAGTATGATGGTTCCCAAAAGTTTTCTCTCTCTCTCTCTCTCTCTCTCTCTCTCTCTCTCTCTCTGTTTCATAATAAATACTACTCAAGAAAAAAAACTGACCTTCCCTCATCCCATGATCTTAGTCATCACCTCACCTGAAAATGTTCTTTCTTGGCCCCCTTTTTTTTCTATTTTTTGGAGTTCTTATTTTAGGAGTTCAATTTTCTTCACTTGAACGGAGGTTCTAAACCTCTTTCTATCCCGCCTTTCTTTCCGTGAACCACTATTGTTGCTTTGTTACACAATTTCAGATTTTATCTCCTTCCATAGAGCCCCGACAAGCAGAAATCAGTTCAAACCACGGTGATGGTGGAAGGGTCTTTGTTAAACGACATACGGTGGACATCAACTTCTGTGTCGATGATATATCCTAGAGTTAAAAGCGTCTCCAGAAGCTATTTGGTTTCATTAGCTATCGACCGGTGAGTAAAAGTAAAAGTTAATATCAAATTTGTGAAAGCATTGAACCTTCAACCTAGAGTTAGCGTAGTGAGGGAGGTGGGTGAAGTGTAGCCAGAGGTGTACCACGATTTTGGACCATTTCCATTTTGTTGTGAGCTGAGTGCCGATGATTCTTGTAAATAGTTTGGATCGTGGTTCACCACTAATGATCAAATATACAAGTAAGGATTCCATCTTTGGTTGATTTAAAAACTCAAGAGCCGTTACATATATGTATGTGTGTATGAGAGGTTTAATTTTGCAGATGAATGTGAGGAAGAAGATGGGTGTGTGTGCGGGTGTGTGTGAGAGAGAGAGAGAGGTACAGGTGTAGAGGGTTGGGTAGGGTAGGATTTTATTTGTTATTTTTTCTTAATTATCTAAATACCAAAACAAATAAAGAAAAATAGAAAAATGAAATGTAAAGGGTAAAATTGACATTTCAAGTGTAACATGACCAAAATCACAAAAAAAATGAATTTTAGACCTTCCATGTAAGTTGGAATTTTTTTGGATTCTATGCACAATTTTTTAAATACCACATGGACCAATCTTGCAGTTTTGTCACTACTATAAAATCGATAATAGAGTACTGTTAAAATAGGTAATAAAGTACAGTTATAAGAGCATATTCTAAAAGGGGGGGGGGGGGGGGGGGGAGTTTCATATTTGAAGCCTAAATAGAGTTCAGTTATACAATCGTACTCTATATGTATGATATAATATAATTCCTTACATACAACCGTATGTTATAACGAAGAACATTTATAAAAAAAAAAAATCATGATTTTGTCTACTATATATTGTTTTAGCCACCAAGTTGTTGCTTATGAGACACCAGTATTGTCTAAAATTGACAAAGTCTTCTATTGAGGCTAGTCATGGTGTGTTAGGAAATACTACAATTGAACATAAAAGTAACATAATATCAAAAGATGCATTTTGTTGGTTTGGTGCCTTTATTTTCCCAAAAGGTAATATGATATGTAAAAGATAATATGGAAGCCACATTGCAATGTTGGAAGATATAGTAAATAATGAATGCATAGTGAACTCTTTGTGGAAGAAAGGTTGGAATTTAGAGGTAGATAAAGAATATGTAATAGGTTTAAGTTAATGCCGACTTTGTGTACAAAGTTGATAAGTTAATGTCATTTAGGAATAAAAAAAATAAGCATAAGCTACATAAGTGAAATGACAACTTATGTGCATGGTTCTTAATTAGGGTAAATTCTCATGTAATGCGAGCCGATAAATCAAAATTTGTAGCCTATAATTCCTATAGTAATTCTAAAGGGTTATTTCTTAGCACTAACTGGAATGAATGTATAGTTAAATTGATAATCAGAAATGGATAGAAATGAGCAATTTAACAAGAAGAATTGATATATATATATATATATATATATATATATATATATATATATATATATATATATATATATATATATATATATATATATATATATATATATATATATATATATATATATATATATATATATATATATATATATATATATATAGGTTCAAATTTTATTACTATCTATTGTGTGCTTGTAGGATTGATTCTGGACCAATTATTTTAGTTATTTTAAGAAAATAATTAATGCATATTAAATGCTGAAGTTCTAATTAATGCTCATTATATCTTTAACATCTAATATGTATTAATTACTTTCTTAAAATAACTAAAATGATTGGTCGAGAATCAATACTACATGTACACAATAGATAGTTAGAACAATATAACCTAACCCTATATATATATATATATATATATATATATATATATATATATATATATATATATATATATATATATATATATATATATATATATATAGAGAGAGAGAGAGAGAGAGAGAGAGAGAGAGAGAGAGAGATTTCTACTTACATCACATGATACTGAAGTACGAAGATCCAATCTGTAAATTCGTAACATAAATCACCACTGATATATGATAATGAACAAACAAGTGAAATTTGTTTATACATTGGCTTAACAAAATATATTTTGCAATCTAACTCTCAAATCAGGTCTTGAAATTCTAATGACTTGTCGTAGATAACCTTGATAGGTTTTGATCGAATCAAGGTGTTACCCCATTCCATTGGCCGTCCATTAGCAACCATTATGTTGTTAAACGGGTCTTTGAATCAAAGACCCGCAAACCAAATTGATAAATATGTTACGGGTCTTTGAATTAAACCGATTATCTCCAAAACTATGTGCTCCTTTTATTTAAAGTTATTTAATACGGAAACCTTAAGAACCGTATTCTATTTAGCGTTTTCTAGTGGTCAATTTGTAGTAGTGTGTCTATGAAGTTGTTGATCAAGACAATGGTAATTGGGATGTAGCTCACCATCTTTTGAGAAACAATCTCATCGCTTTTTACTGTGTTGGCACTCAATAAAAATATATTCCATCATTTTCACGCTTGATATTACATAAAGTGCATAAGGAAGAAGCAACAATAAGACAATCCATTCAACATTTCGTATATCCTTCTACATGACAATGCTATTTTCAGCCAAAATAATTTACATAAAAGCAGGTTCGCATAATTTTCATGACAGTTAATGTAAGATTGGTTTTTGTAACGACAATATTTTAGTAAGATATAGGAGCAACCTAGGTCGTAGAAAGTACGTATCGGAGGATTATGTACAACATCAATGAACAAGTTTCGAGGGGACTATATATGATATGAGTTGATCCAACCAAAGCTAAGTTGTTTATCAATATTTAATCCAAAAATAAAGATATCACCTAGGTATCAACAATAAACTTAGGATTTGGCTAACATATATAAGGTACGTATCTCACATATATAAGTATGTATCCATAATAAACCCAATTCAAAAAAATTGTTCATCATAATTAAACATGGAGCACTTGAGGTGAATCAAGCTACATGTACGTAATTTATTTTACCCGTGAGCTCAATGTACATAAAATGTATTCGAGCGAAAACTAATTTGAAAATAGAACAACCTATAAAAAAAGCTTGATGTTTAAATACCAATATATATATTTCATTCATTTGTATAAATTTCTGTTATTTATCCGGTGGTTACATCATTGTTTCTTGATACAAAATATTAAATAAAAATGAAACAAATTAATTATCAATTCAAATACCATTTTATTGTATATTGTGGAGTGTAGAGTAATACAAAGTTAAAAAGAGAGTAGAGTATTCATTATTGAATTAAAGTGGCAGTCATGTATAGAAAAGACCAATGGTAGATGGGGGTTGCCCAAAGATAGATCACCCCAGGGTTTCCATTTTCTTCTCACATTTCTCTTTTGAGAACTCAGTTTCTCTCTCTCCTCCTGTTTTATCTATATACAAAACACAAGTTTCATGAATTAAAGGAACTTCTAAAAGTGGGTCTTCTCTTAACCAAGAGTAGAATTGTTTGCAGAAAGGAAAAAAACACACAAATAAAAAGGAAACAAACTACTAATAATCATGGGAAGAGGGAGAGTAGAACTGAAGAGAATAGAGAACAAAATTAACCGGCAGGTTACTTTTGCTAAGAGAAGAAATGGACTTCTCAAGAAAGCCTATGAACTCTCAGTTCTCTGTGATGCTGAGGTTGCTCTCATCATCTTCTCTAATCGTGGAAAGCTTTATGAATTCTGTAGCAGTTCTAGGTATATATACTTTTTTTTTTCTCTATCTTTCATGATAGATTTTTTTTTTGTGTGTGGTTGTATGTTTTCTTATCTTCTATAGTACTTTACACACAAAAACTACGAAATCTTTTCATTAGTAGTAGATTTACATACGATCTATCTTTTTCTTTCTTTGAAATCTTGGAAAAAAGCATGTACAGATTTTTTGATCTTTTATCCACTGTACAAACTTGGAAATTCAAAGAGATTCATCCTGGTCAACAAAAATGAAGGGTTTCATAAAGATCTGTTCTTTTTCTTGTTTCATTGTAATTTATTATTTATTGTTAATTTAATTTTCCTATTATCAGGTTCAAATCTGATGTATCTTCAAAATAGATTTATTTTCTAGCCTTTTACAAGCATAGTTTTAATTTTTCTTTGTTTCATGAAGGTCAATTATTTATTAGTTTTTTTTTTTTTTTTTTTTTTTTTTTTTTTTTTGTGTGTCTTGAGGTCATGAGATTTTGATTTGTTGAACTAATTTTAGGTTTTTTTTTTCTTGCGTTAATTTTCCTTCAAATTAAAAAAGAAATCATATATCTACGAAATACTGTTCAGATTTATTTTTCAACAGATTCATTAGATGTTATATCAGAGAAGAGATCTGGAAAAGCTGCAAAAGCGCAAATCATTTGAAACCCTATATACTAAATCTTCATATCTAATATAGAATTTTGCAACCCTAGCTAGTAAAGAAGTTGATATTATTATTTTAATTTATGTGTAGTTTATTAAAAAATACTATCTATTCTTTGTTACAGTTTTTTAGTTAATTGCTAATGAATTTATTATATACTTGAAAAAATGGATCGTTCCTCTTCATCATTTCTTACTTTGAACATCACAAAGTGATAAAAATGATGTATATATATATACAATTTTTTAAGAATTATCATTTAACAGTTTATGTTTAATCATTTGATCTTAATTGATCTTTCAAACACGATCTGGCTCTAGCTTTGAGTAATTAATATATTCCAAGTATAAAATGAAAGTTGAGCAAAATCTAAAGCAAAGAGCGTCACTATTTTGTTTTTAATTTTTAATTGCGTGGGGAACACATCCAAGACCCACTTCTAGTAGTCAAGTTTATCCGAAGTTCTTATAAGACTGATCTAGCTCAAGAATTCAAGAGATATATTCTCTGGTACCTCACATGCCCTCAATTTCAGTGTAAATAAGTTTTTCACCGAGAAATGTTTTCTTTTTAGTTTTTCCTATATATTAATTACTAGAATTATCATTGTTTTGTATACGACTACGGTTTGCTTTTGAGTCGTCGATGTTAGATATTTTAACACATTTTGAATCTTATGATGTTGATTGTGCATATGGGTTTTTTTTTGTTAGCAAAATTTTGATGATATAGCATCTAGTTAGTGGTGTGCTACTTCGCCTGAAGTGGAAACACATGTTTAGGCATGTGTAGCAATGAATTAGGTCAATTTAGAGCATGAGTACTTCGGGTCTTTCCTTAATTAATTTCAGCTTAATTCAAAAGAGGGTTTTCTAAGTACCTATTATTTTTTTCCCAGTTGCTAATTTTTTGTTCTTGAATCTTCCATTTTCAGCATGGTGAAAACACTGGAGAAGTACCACAGCTGTAGTTATGGATCATTGAAAGCCACCCAACCAGAAAATGAGAGCCAGGTTTGTTGCTATCGTATTTTAAAATCTGCAACCATTTTGAGTCATGTATGTACATTTAAAACTTGTACTTCTTCCATCATACACAAAATAATCACACCTTGTTACATCAAAAGCCTCTCCCTTTTTGACACTATAACATCCACATGTGGGAGAAGAAGATCTGTAGAGCCATTGATGCGTAAAGATGCACAATTATAACCAAAATGAGCTATTGACGCATATATAAATAAAGTATCAATTTGATCCAATATATATGGGGTCATCACTTTTATTTTATGATTAATCTTAGTAATTAATATTGAGCTAATTAATGGTTGAGCAGTATAACTACCATGAATATCTGAGGCTAAAGGCAAGAGTGGAAGTTCTGCAACGGTCACAAAGGTATGACACTGATTCCAAACGTTACCATGTAGAGTTCTGAGCACTTTATTCATCCAAAATAGTCTGACTTCTCTAATCGTAAATTAAAATTGTTGTTGAAATATCCTCGATGCCCTAATTAAACTGGTAATCAAATTAATCCTGTAGAAATCTTCTCGGAGAAGATTTGACCCCATTAAACACTAAGGAGCTGGAGCAACTTGAGCACCAACTGGAGATGTCTTTGAGGAAGATCAGATCAACGAAGGTATAGACTTGAGGCTATCCTAGTCGTTCTTTTTTCATTAAAGTCATATATTGCTTACATACAAGAAACAGATATTTCACTAATTAAGAAATGGGTGGACGTATACGTATAGACTAATTAACCTTTCATATAAGCAAGCGTGGAAGATCATATATTAGGTTCATAACCTTATATATAGATGTTTTGTTCTTGAAATTTCAGACTCAATGCATGTTGGATCAGCTTGCTGAACTCCAAAGAAAGGTATGCATGCATCCGATCTAAAAACATCAGTGCACTCTTGAATGTTTTAGGTTTTTAATTTTACCCTTTAATTGATGGCGGATTAAATCTACAGGAGCAAGTTCTTGCTGAAACAAATAAAGCCTTAAGGAAAAAGGTATTACTCTCTCTCTCTTCTCTCAACACACTAGTTAATATAATACTCCCTTCACTACAATACAGTTATCAAAGCATATATATATCCTGAACATTGCATGAGTTTTTTTTTTTTTTTTTTTTTAATTTTTTTATACATCCCTTATAGTTAGCTTAAAGTGAAAGAAACAGATTACTGAAGAGATGTTTTGTGCAGTTGGAAGAAAATGCTCAGGAATTTCCAGTTAGGCAAATGTGGGAAGGTGGAGCACAAACCATTCCGTATAATCCCCTTCCTACACACTCTGACGATTTCTTCCAGCCTCTTGGATTGAACTCCACCATGCACACCAGGTGTTTTTACGGATTTCAAGCTTAAAACAGAAGGTTTTAAATTTAAAATAATAGCACTATATATAGTTTGAACTAAAAGGGACTCCTTTTCCAAATGCTTTTTCAGTTTCAGTGGATTAAGATATAACCCTATTGGCTCCGATGAGATGAACGTTGCTGGTGTCAATGGAAACAATCCTAACGGGTTGTTTCCAGGATGGATGCTGTAGTAGAAGAAATTGCATCACCCTAAGTTTCCCACGGGTAAAAATAAGGTAATTTCTTCTTTTAGAACCAAACTGATATCATTTTTTTTTTTTAGTGTGTGTATTATGTGTGTTTATGCAAATTTGTAATTATTCTCCCAAGAGATTGAAGGCTTCATAAGTCGTTGAGAGGACGACGATGACCTTGATTTGAAGAACCCATGGATTCTTGGCATGTATGTACTTAATTTGTATAAGATTTTAAGCAATCTGGATTTGTTATTATTATTTTGGTTGAAGTACAACTTTTTTGATCTATGTTCAATTCAAGATAATCATCATGATTTTTTTTTTTTGGGTTAACTTCTTTATTTTGATCAAAAACATATTTGTAGGAATCCGTCTGTAAGGAGTTAGGTTAAAAAAAAAATACATGGTTGATGGGAGAAATAACATATAAAGTAGTCATTCAATTATGTGTTTGATTTAATGACATTTGTTCTTTGTCAGGTAGCTGACACACCAACATATGTATGCTAGATTTTTTTTTTTCTTTCCTAGAAAAGGTAAAAGGTAAAAGAGATTGCACACCATTACCTGTAAGGTACTTTGGTGTTCTGGTTTGAATACAACTTAGCAAAATACTAACTAAATGCTATAAATATGGAAATTTGAAAACTTATACATTATATATAATAACTGTTATAACTTTTCACTGTTTACTTTGACTTAGAATATTAATAACGCAAAATTGTCTCATTATTCTTTCATATTGTTTGAAACCATACGAAATAAGTCCAATCATGCATCTAATTATCATATAGATAGAGCTACAGTTTGTTTGTTATGGAGACGAAAGAAATGCAACGCGCTTACATTTTACAAGAGTATTGGGCTTTATTGATTCAACCACTATCAACTGCGACACCAAACATTCGCATTAGGTGTCACCGGAAGTAATGGTTGTCGTCACTAAAACTCATATATATCGACACCAACCCGCATGAAACTCTGTGGTTAAACCCTATCTGTCGATTTTGTGTCAGATTTAATTGTTGGAACCAGATCACACTAATAGTTGCCACAAAAGGTCAATATTCTTGTAGTGATGGTCAAAATGTTGGAGAAAGAGATAAGATTTCAGAAACATACACACATACACTTGATTTTTTAATTTATATGCATACATCCTAATATGATAAATAGTGCCCCTTTATGTATGTACAAGAGACAACTTTTGGGGTATACCCCAACGAAACAACGATTCAAGAACCAATACATTGGTTTACATCACATTTGATAGAATCTAATATAACTAACTTAACAATCTAGGTTAAATTTTAGGGCATTGATTCATCCACCGAAGAATTTTATTAATCCACTAAAATTATGAGTCTAATGATAATTATACCCATATTTATATATACGGTGAATTTTAATACTTCTTGGCTGTTTCTTCTTACGTCAATTATACTAAAAATAATATATGGATAATTTATACCCCTTCTCCAATTGTTTTTATCCTTTGTTGTTTTGACTACCATTTTTTTTTTTTTTTTTTTGACAATGAGTCTCATCTTAATATTTATTTTTGTTTTGGTAATTCTTCTCACAGCTACCTTTTTTCTAAAGATTTTATAAATTGATAGTTTATACTCCTTCTCTAATTGATTTTTTTCCTTTGTTGTTCTCGCAGACATTTTTTTTTACAATAAGTCCCCATCTTAATATTTATTTTTTCTTTGGTAATTCAGATAGCTAACTTTTTATAAAGATTTTATAAAGAATAAAACTATTACGCAATCAATCATTCAACAGGAAAAAAAACATAATTTTAAACTAAAGTATATTAAATCACAATAAAATATTGTCCAATAAAGAAATTCAAACTATAATGCATATCAAATATTCAAACTATATGTAGAGGTGTACAGAGTGAACCAGTTTTTTAAAACCGGTATGAAAAAACTAAACCGGTTTTGTTAAAAACATGTTTTGAGAAAACTGAACTGATAGGAATCAGATATTTTAAAAACCAAAAACCGATTTTTTTACTTGTTGTAAGCCGAAACCGGTTAAGTGAGAAAGTTGGATACACTTTTAAATCAAGTGATTGAAAGCCCTGAGGTTTTGAAGTTGAGACTTCTCATATAAGAAGCACAAACCTTACGTTCTCATCACTTATATAGCTAATATTATCAAATACTTTATTGCTTTTTTGGAAGAAAAGATAGAAGTTGAAGATTTTAGTGTTAGTGACGATTCCACAAACTAAAATTTTAAAGGGTATCGCGTATTAGAATTCAATCATTTTTTATATTAAGTGGTTGACTGTATAAAGTTTTATTTGATTAATATGTTTATATCATCTTTAAAAAACTTGGTGGTGTAAATAATGGCAAAAGGTATTGGTGTAAACAATAAAGGAAGAGCAAAGGAAAAAAAAGATGGGGGTTATAAATGTCAATACCTCAAAGGAAAAAGAAGATGGGGTTATAAAATGTCAATTCCTTATTTTTGGTATAATCGCTTTACGAAGAAACGGCCAACTAAACCAAATTAAAATCTCCTATATATCTAAACAAGGGTATACTTGTAATTGGACTTGTAATTTCAGTGGCTTAATCAAATTCTTCCTTGGAAGAATCAACACCCTAAATTTTAACACACCCTTTTAACCTAGATTGTTTCCATAATATTCATTACCTTGAAAGATTCAAACTTCAAGCATCATCATTCTCTTTGACATTCCCATGAAGAGTATCATTTATGGGCACACTCATCACTTTGCTTCTTTTTCACATGGCCAATCACATTCATCATCCGGGTACCATGCATTTGATGGGTTTTATAGGTAATAAATCTATGTATGAGGCGAAAAATTACTTAACTCTTACGTTCACATACAACCTATTTGGATCTATGTTTTCTCTATTGATATCAATAAACTATGAGCATCAAAAACCCTAATGGTAACCTATTATAATAAAAATGTACATAAATCTATGTATTAGGGTTACATACCTCTTGATTAGTGTAGAAAATAATCATACCAATATACTTCTTGAAAACCTTGGAGAGCAAGCACGAACAGTTTAGTGCCGCTAATGGTTTTTTTCTAAAACCCTAGAATGAAGATGACGGAAAGGAGAGGGACATAAATTTCATTCCTAAGCTTATAGGTAAAGATATGAACGAAAATAATGAGCCAAGGGGCCCTATTTATAGTTTAGGTGACATGCAGACCAAACAAGGTTTGAATTGATTAAATAATAGATTTAATCTCAATTCAAATTATTTCCTTATCTGTAACCAGGAGGCTTCTAGAAACCCTAAGAACCCCTCCAAAACCATCCATGCTATGGAAGGTTTTTTTTGTTTAACTATTGAATAATTACAATTCATCCATTACACGTTTAACTAATTCCAATTAATCTTGAATTAATTTCTGATTAATTATGATTAATAATTAATTAATTAATTCTTATGAAACATGTAACTAATTATGATTAAAACTCCGAATAACATGTAAAGAGTGTTTTCCAAAGACATTGCCAAACTCTAATTATATGTTGGTCCTAAGATAAATGATCAACTATCCATTCGTTCTTCTTGATATCGCATGGACCCAAGACATAGGGGTGTAAACGAGCCGAGCCGAGCCCGAGCCTGACCAAGCTCGAGCTCGGTTCATGAACAATTTAGTGGGCCCGCAAGCCTAAATGAGTCTCTCTCTCTCTCTCTCTCTCTCTCTCTCTTTCTATATATATATATATTGATGGGTTTTAGCCATATGAACATCCCTATGTGCACATGCAACCCTAATGCTTGGATCTAGGTTTCTCTAATTGAACATACATTGAATCCAAGACTTCTAATGGCTAATATACAATAACAATAATATGAAATTAGAGATTAGAAGTTTACCTTGAATCACTTGCTTGATCTTGTTGTCCTTGAGGCTTTAGAGTCACAATTGTCACTCCTCTAATGACTTACAAACACCAACTAGCAATAAGATGATTTAGGAGAGAGGAGAGGGAATCAAATCGGCCAGGGTTTCTACTCAAAGCATAAGTCACGAAATCCCTTAGCCCTTGGGGTCTATTTATACTTGTAAGGCTCCTAGGGTTTCACCCTTAAACCCTAATTGGATAACTTAAGCCCTAAGCAATCCAAATCCTTTCCATGATAAGCCTTGGACGATTTTATGGTTATCCTTAGCCCTAGAAATCATCCACCCCTTATCCATAAAGGATATATAGCCCAAAGTGCAATTATCAAACAATTGACAGTTTATACCCCTTTATTTAATTAATCTCTTTAAGTCACCAAATTAATTCCTAATTAATTTATGACTTATATTAATAAAATAATAATATTATTATTCCTTATATTATTCTTATAATATATTAATAATATTCCTTCTCTCATTATAAATCATCTTGTCAAGTTGCTATGATGAAGGCAATCCAAAAGGACCATGCTCAACCGGGTCAAATACTTGCCTAATATAGTTCTAGCCTTAGACACTATTCCAACAGTCTCCCACTTGGATAAGTCTAGTAACTATATATACAAGTATATTCCGATTAGCAATCGTAGCTCTCAAAGACGCTGTCAAACTTTGATCTAATCAATCTTGTCCTTTAGATAAGGGATCGTATAGTCCTCTGTTTAGATATCATGCTGACAATTCTATGGAACAATTTGTCTAGCATTTGGTTTCTCGATCTCCGATTCATTTGACACAGAACTTAATCGAACACATCAATTCAATTCTGACCGGGCCCGGCACATAAGTCAAATCAAATCATCGAGCGACCGAGATATCGCTTTTACCCTCTTGGGATAAAAGTAACAGATAAACTTCGACTTATATGCATTTACTTATTCATTAATCAGCCATACACAACAATACGTTTTATAACATCAAGTTATTGATGCAGTTTCGCATTATCAATGTACAACCAATCAACAAATAACAAACCATATATCTTGGTTTTAAGACTATATGATATTATCGTCTTGCGATCACCCTTTTTATCACATTCCATAAGGTGATTCCAGCAAGCGCGGGTTTGTTCCAATGCTCAAAACTAGTTCATAAGCACTCATGAACGTTGCAGCAAACTTTTGCTATGTCTAATACCATTTAGACAATCTACACACCAATTCATGACAATCTTCATTCATACCTACTTCCAACATATGAACGATTGTGGACAATTTGAACAATTCGATTATTCTTAATAAACTCAATTATTCTGGAAGTCAAAAGATGCAAAATGAAACAATAGTTAAACAATTAAGATAAGATAGTAACATTACTCATAAATAATACTCTTTTATTTAATCATCAAATGTTAATTACATTTATCTATTACACGTTTCTACTATTATCTAATCTATACTAATATCATTCTTCAGCCCAATACTCCTAGCATGTTGCAAGTGCTTAACCCTACTCAGTCCCTTCGTATGCGGATCTGCTGGATTATCTTCTGAAGATATCCTCTTCACTACGAGTTGTCCTTCTTCTACACGATGTCTAATAAAGTGATATTTTCTGTCGATATGTCTAGATCTACCATGATCCCTCGGTTCCTTGGTCAAGGCAATCGCTCCTTCATTATCACAGAAACTCTCCATGGGCTCCTTTATGGCAGGTACAACTCCAAGATCACCGATGAAGTTCTTTAACCATATTGCTCCCTTTGACGCTTCGCTCGCTGCAATGTACTCTGATTCGCACATTGAATCAGCTACGATTTCCTGCTTGGAACTTTTCCAAGTCACTGCTCCTCCATTCAGGGTAAGGACCCAGCCCGACTACGAACAGTAATTGTCCCTGTCGGTTTGAAAGCTGGCGTCACTATACACTCACACCTTCAAGTCATCACTCCCTTCGAGGACTAAGAACCATTCCTCCGTCCTCTGAAGGTACTTAAGGATATTCTTAACCGCAATCCAATGGGCTCTGCCAGGATTCCCTTGATATCTGCTAACCATGCTCAAAGCAAAGGCTACATGTAACATCCGGAAATATCAAGAGTAGAGTGGAAGGGCTAAAAGAGTATTTGGGCATGAGTGACTCGGCGAGTAGAGTCGCGACTGGGTCGCGTGTTAAGTAGCCGACTCGGCGAGTCAGCATGATGGACTCGGCGAGTAGGCGCTGAGTGGAGAAAACCCTAATTCTCGGGGTTGAGCCCTATATAAAGATCATTATGTTTTCCTCCTAGCCTCTTTGTTCCCCCTTAAGTTCCAGAAACCCTAAAATCGTGGAGAAGCACCATTGTTGAGCAATTTGGAGCTTGAAGAGATTCCAAAGAAGAAGAGGCTTGGATCAAAGGGCTTTGCAAGGATTCGGGAAAGTCTTCTCCTGGAGCTTCCTTTTGAGGTATCTTTCCATTGTTTGAGCTGCTATTGTCTAGATTCTTCATTTTGGGGGTGTTGAGATCATATCCTTTGGATGTATTGGAGTTTAAAGGCTAGATCTGAGGTTGCTACCTCAGATCTGGGATGGGGAAGAGTTAGAATGCATAAAAGTTCCTGTGTTGAGTGTTGGATGAAGCTATCTTGTCCCAAACCTTAGCCCTAATGTGTTATATGCATAGATCTCTTTGGATTCACGTAAAGTTTGCCACTTTACGTGATGGATGAGTTGTAGGAGGCTAGATCTATGTTTTGGAGCAATTGCATGGCCTGGAATGCTTCTGATAGGATTCAGACCGGTGGTACTCGGCGAGTCACATGGGTGTACTCGATAAGTTGATTGAATATGAGCTGGAACTCGACGAGTTGGAAGAACAACTCGGCGAGTTGGATGAGGATGGCCTGGAACTCGACGAGTTGTATGAACAACTCGGCGAGTAGGTTGAAGATAGCCTTAGACTCGGCGAGTCTGTTCTTGGGCTCGGCGAGTCTTGTCGAAGAGTCCCAATATTTTCTGGTCGAGTCAAGAATCGGTGAGTCAAGGGATGACTCGGTGAGTTGTATGCGAGTGGACTCAGAGTTGCTGGACTCGGCGAGTCTCGGGGTGACTCGGCGAGTTAGGTCGCGGATTGAGTAAAGTTCTGAGTATGGGAACTCGGCGAGTCATCGGGTGACTCGGCGAGTAGGGTCAGTCAGGGGTTGACTTTGACCTTGTCTTTGACCAAGGGTTGACCAGTGGTTTCCAGGGGTATTTTGGTAATTGTTGATTGTTGTTTTGAGTTCAGTGCATTGGCGGTTGTCCAGTGGTAGAGATCGTATCATTGATCGGAGCAGTTCGGGTTATCTGTTCAGTCGGCAGTTTCGAGGTGAGTTATCCTCACTATATCAATGGGGTCTAAGGCACCAAGGTCGGCCCTTATCGGATTGAGATCCGGGTAGTTGTTGCTATGTTATTGATATGTTTTTGCTGAGATGTGTTTGCATCCTGAGAGTTAGGATGGTATATGTTAGAGGCATGATTGAGATCGGTATCCTAAGAGATAAAGAGGCGCTATGCTAGAGACCTGTTAGGTCAGTATCCTGGTTAGGATGATGTTATGTTATGTGATCTGTTAGATCTGCTTGTGGACTGTGATTTGCTTTATGATTGTATGTATGTATGTGCACATGGTTGCTTGGACTGGAGTTGGGTTGAGGCGGGTCCTGCTGTGTGCAGTAGGCCAAGATACCCAGGGCGGATCGGTTGTCCTGTAGGCCCGGCGAGCGGTCCGGATAGGCTGTAGGTCCCGATAGGGGCGGACTAGACGTGCTGAAGGCTCGGAGAGTGGACCAGACAGACTGAAGGCCCGGTGCGGGCGGACCAGTCATATTGTAGACTCAGAGAGTGGACCAGGTGGATTGAAGGCCCGGGAATGGGCGGACCAATAACACTGCAGACTCGATGTATGCAGATAGACTCAATGGGTGGATCAGGTGGACTGTAGGCCGGTGCGGCGGACCAGTCACACAGTAGACCCGGAGAGCATGGCTGTTCTGTGATCGGATATGTTATGGCATGTTATGCGTGTATGGTATTTGTGGTTGGTATTTTGGGGATATCTCACTAAGCTTTCGGGCTTACAGTTGTGGTTTCATGTTTTTCAGGTTCTTCAGGAGATCGTGGCAAGGCGAAGGCGTGATCGTACCGCTCCTCATGATTTTGTAGTGTTGTGATTCTGGGAATACGTTAAATGTTTTGTATTGAAAACCCTTTTTGTAAAGAATTATTGGAATCGAGATGTTTTTGAAAAATTTAAAATTGATTGTATTTTTCAGTTGTTACAAGTTGGTATCAGAGTCTTCGTTTAAGTGAATTGGAGAAACACTCGTGTGACTCCAGTCTCAAATCGAGGAGAGTTTTCAAAAGAGTAGTTAAAAATGGTTTTCAAAATGAGTAAAGGAGGACGTGGAGGTACGATCAGCCGAAGCCAGTAAGTAACCCCAAAATACCATGCATGTTATATGTTTTTGAGCTTTGATAGAACAGCATGCTAGTGATAGGCTAGGGATCTTCAGGATTTCATGATATGTTGCCTGATTTGTGATGCCTGTAGCCTAGGGTCCCTTATGGGAGATTCTCAGTGTTCCTCTAGTAGTAAGGGTTGATCGTTGTTTTGCATGTTCTCTAGGGTATTGTGGTAGTACTTCATGCAAATGTGGGTATGTGTGGAAGGTAGTATGGGCCTGTACTACTGAAAGCACAGGACCCATACGCGTATCAGGGAAACCATGATCTCTAGGGTGGGTTGAGAGAGAGTTGGATCCCAGGGTGTGGGAAGAGTCTGAGATCTTATGTGGTGTTCTTTTCAGTATGGAGATTCCGAGGCATGATGAGAGTGGATCCGGGTCAAGATCGGGAGCTGGAGAGAGAGTTCCGGGCGAATCGGTGCCGCCCGAGGTTATCGGACAGATGAGCACGAGCGAGTTGGATTCGAGGATTCGTGAGATCCTGCGTGACGAGATTGCTGAGTTGTTCCGGGCTGAGTTGCCAGAGCTGTTTGGGTCGATTAAGACCACCATGGTTGAGTATTTTGATGAGCGCTATGTGACTCTCACCGAGACGGCTGCCGCGGCAGCTACAGCAGCTGTAGCAGCGGCAGGGGGAGGAGCTAGTCGGGGTTTTTAGTATCGGGACTTCGATAAGACGAAGCCTCCCACATTCGACGGAGTTCAGGACTCGATTGTTGCTATGAGGTGGTTGTCAGACGTGGAGGGGTGTTTCTTCACGTGTTCATGCCCTGCTGATCATAGGGTGAGGTGTGCTCTGAACCTGTTGAGGCTCGGGGCGAAGGATTGGTGGAGATTGACCACGGGGTCATATTCGGATGCGCAGAAGGCTGCGGTTTCGTGGGATCAGTTCAGAGAAATGTTCAGTACTCGTTATGTTCCGCAAGTTGAGAGGGAAAGATTGGCTCAGGAGTTCCTTGAGCTGAAGCAGGATTCGGAGTCGGTGACTGAGATCACCAGGATGTTCACTGAGAGGGCGATGTTTTGCCCAAAGTTCGCTTCGGAGCAGGCCCAGATGTCCCGATATCTGAGCATGCTCAAGAGGGACATCAGACAGTTTGTGTCCGCGCAGAGGTGCGAGACCTTGTTAGAGTTGCAGGAGGCCGCTAGGTGGCGTGAGTTAGAGATTGAGTTGCAGATGCGTGAGTTGAGGCAGGCTCCGGTGCAGTCGCAGCCGGCGCCAAAACGGTCCAAGACCGTTGATGTTAGAGTGGGGGATTTGAGCAGCCACACTTGTGGGAAGTGTGGGAAGGGTCACACCGAGGTTTGTAGGACCGGTAGTGCATGCCGCAAGTGCGGAAGGGATGGGCACTATGCGAGGGATTGTCGGCAGTCAGCGCCAGTTCGGGATTTGAGGATCTGCTATCATTGTCATCAGGTTGGACATTTGAGGGCCAACTGTCCATAGTTTGCTGCAGGATCGGTGCAGGCTCCAGCACCAGCCACTTTGAGGATCACAGGTGGAGGTCAGGGTGGAGCAGAGCCCCCGAGGGCTCAGGGTCGTGCTTATCAGCTTGCGGCAGAGGAGGTCAGGGCAGTACCGGATGCAGCTGCGGGTATGTTTCTTTCTTGATATCTTGTTATCTTGTGATTATTGTGGTAAAATGTTCATGAGCCGGTATTTTGTTTGGTTTTCGTTGTGATATTCGTCGTTTTGCGGGTTGGAGTTTTTGGTTATGGTTTGGGTTTCGGGTTTTCATTTTGGTATCCATTGTTCCCTGAGGGTTTGGTATGGTTATAGTTTGGTGTTTGTGCTATTATTGGTTATCTTTCGTGAGGGTTATTAGTGGAGATGCGACATTGGGTTGAATGTCGGGTAGCATCTGCAGTCATGGAGAGGATAATTGGAGATCGGATTCTTTTTGAGCGGATTGATCAGTGAGGAGATGTGTTTTGCTGAGGGTTGTTTATGATTGTGAAAAGCAGTCAGTGTGTAAGTGTTCTCTTTGTGTGGATTGTTCTGGAAGGTCGTTAATGGTGACCGGTGGTTGTTGGTCAGTGCTTTAAGTGGGGGAGAATTGGAAAATTCTCCGGGAGATCGATGGGTATTTGAGGGTGCTTAGCTGTTGGGATTCAGCAGTGTTCTGTCAGCCCAGAGTATGGGCTGATAGGAACGAGTGTCGGGCATGCGGGGCGGGATACAGACCTAGGGCATAGTATTGTGGAGGGCCTGGGAGCAGGCCGGGATCGAGTATGTACGATGGAGTTAGATTTTGGAACCCTAGAGGGCTAGAACGGTATGCATGGGAGGAATTCCGAGGGGGATAGCTTGGAATGTTGGTTGATAGTTGAGCGGTCCGGATAGACTGAAGGCCGGAAGGTGTACCAGTCAGACCAAAGGCTCGGAGAATGGTCCACCCAAACTGAAGGCACTGAGAGCGGTCCAGATTGGCTGAAGGTTCTGAGAGAGTGGTCCAGATGGGCTAAAGGCCTGGTGAGGCGGTCCTGTCATGCTGAAGACTCTGTAGGTATTGTTGGATCTGTTGAGGATATGGTTTGGGGTATGTTGCAGTGTGTTTGCATTAGAAGGTCTGGCCCCGGGTAGTGATCTTGATGAGTTGAGATAGTGCATGGGCTTGAGAGCCCCTGCGATGAGAGCCAGAGTATGTGGATAACGGATATGCAAAAAGGGTGGTGTCGCGTTGGGCGAGCACCGTGGCACCTGTTGGAGTGACAATGTGGCCAAGTGGATTCCTTGGAAAAGGAAGAGAGAAAGGTGTGTAACTCCGAGAGGGAGTGCAAGTTCACGGAAGTGAAAGCGGCAGAGCAGAGTTATGATTAGAGTATTTCGAGTATGGTTTTTGAGCATCGTGGTTGCGGAAGTGGAATAGAAGCTCATCCGGTTTGGGATGTCTGCTAAGGTTGCGGAAGGAATTCCGCAGGTGTAGAGCCAAGAGGCTTGGAAAGGATGCAGGGGGAGAGTCCTAGACTCTCAGTGTGATTCTGTTCAGGGTATTGGGCATGTATTAGTGGTTCATCCTGGGGGATGTTTGAGGGTGTCATTAGTGTATCGGGTTTTCCCAACTTTGAGGGTGCTAGAGCTAGTTCAGCATGTGTATGTGATTGTAAGAGGAGGACTCGTGGGAGTTGCTCTGAGATAGAGAATGGGTCTTTCCGTCGTCACGGAATGGATAGAGTGGGATTCGGATCGGGGATCCGATGGTTCATGGTTTTCTAGCCTTTACGAATCGAGTGATGGTTGTGATTTGGAGCAGTGTTGCATTATGGGTAGTACTCACGGGTTAAGTGAAGTTATCAGAGGGTGAATCCGGTTCCCGTTTTGAGACGGTGGTCAGGGCACCGTATGGAAGGGAGAGTGTGTTCAAGTTTCGATTGGGTATGCCCTGAGGGACCTGGCCTGGTTGAGGCCAGGTGGCGCGTTGCGGGAGTAACTTTGGAGTTGAGCTGCTGTAGGCTTCGAGGGCGAAGCCTAATTTAAGTGGGGGAGAATTGTAACATCCCGAAATATCAAGAGTAGAGTGGAAGGGCTAAAAGAGTATTTGGGCATGAGTGACTCGACGAGTCCATTGGTGGACTCGGCGAGTAGAGTCGCGACTGGGTCGCGTGTTAAGTAGCCGACTCGGCGAGTCAGCATGATGGACTCGGCGAGTAGGCGCTGAGTGGAGAAAACCCTAATTCTCGGGGTTGAGCCCTATATAAAGATCATTATGTTTTCCTCCTAGCCTGTTTGTTCCCCCTTAAGTTCCAGAAACCCTGAAATCGTGGAGAAGCACCATTGTTGAGAAATTTGGAGCTTGAAGAGGTGGTTATTGAAGAGATTCCAAAGAAGAAGAGGCTTGGATCAAAGGGCTTTGCAAGGATTCGGGAAAGTCTTCTCCAGGAGCTTCCTTTTGAGGTATCTTTCCATTGTTTGAGCTGCTATTGTCTAGATTCTTCATTTTAGGGGTGTTGAGATCATATCCTTTGGATGTATTGGAGTTTAGAGGCTAGATCTGAGGTTGCTACCTCGGATCTGGGATGGAGAAGAGTTAGAATGCATAAAAGTTCGTGTGTTGAGTGTTGGATGAAGCTATCTTGTCCCAAACCTTAGCCCTAATGTGTTATATGCATAGATCTCTTTGGATTCACGTAAAGTTTGCCACTTTACGTGATGGATGAGTTGTAGGAGGCTAGATCTATGTTTTGGAGCAATTGCATGGCCTGGAATGCTTCTGATTGGATTCAGACCGGTGGTACTCGGCGAGTCACATGGGTGTACTCGACGAGTTGCTTGAATATGAGCTGGAACTCGACGAATTGGAAGAACAACTCGGCGAGTTGGATGAGGATGGCCTGGAACTCGACGAGTTGTATGAACAACTCGGCGAGTAGGTTGAAGATAGCCTTAGACTCGGCGAGTCTGTTCTTGGGCTCGGCGAGTCTTGTCGAAGAGTCCCAATATTTTCTGGTCGAGTCGAGAATCGGTGAGTCAAGGGATGACTCGGTGAGTTGTATGCGAGTGGACTCAGAGTTGCTGGACTCGGTGAGTCTCGGGGTGACTCGGCGAGTTAGGTCGCGGATTGAGTAAAGTTCTGAGTATGGGAACTCGGCGAGTTATAGGGTTGACTCGGCGAGTAGGGTCAGTCAGGGGTTGACTTTGACCTTGTCTTTGACCAAGGGTTGACCAGTGGTTTCCAGGGGTATTTTGGTAATTGTTGATTGTTGTTTTGAGTTCAGTGCATTGGCGGTTGTCCAGTGGTAGAGATCGTATCAGTGATCGGAGCAGTTCGGGTTATCTGTTCAGTCGGCAGTTTCGAGGTGAGTTATCCTCACTATATCAACGGGGTCTAAGGCACCAAGGCCGGCCCTTATCGGATTGAGATCCGGGTAGTTGTTGCTATGTTATTGATATGTTGTTGCTGAGATATGTTTGCATCCTGAGAGTTAGGATGGTATATGTTAGAGGCCTGATTGAGATCGGTATCCTAAGAGATAGGGAGGCGCTATGCTAGAGACCTGTTAGGTCAGTATCCTGGTTAGGATGATGTTATGTTATGTGATCTGTTAGATCTGCTAGTTGACTGTGATTTGCTTTATGATTGTATGTATGTATGTGCACATGGTTGCTTGGACTGGAGTTGGGTTGAGGCGGGTCCTGCTGTGTGCAGTAGGCCAAGATACCCAGGGCGGACCGGTTGTCCCGTAGGCCCAACGAGCGGTCTGGATAGGCTGTAGGTCCCGATAGGGGCGGACTAGACGTGCCGAAGGCTCGGAGAGTGGACCAGACAGACTGAAGGCTCGGTGCGGGCGGACCAGTCATACTGTAGACTCAGAGAGTGGACCAAGTGGATTGAAGGCCCGGGAATGGGCGGACCAATCACACTGCAGACTCGATGTATGCAGATAGACTCAGAGGGTGGATCAGGTGGACTGTAGGCCGGTGTGGCGGACCAGTCACACAGTAGACCCGGAGAGCATGGCTGTTCTATGATCGGATATGTTATGGCATGTTATGCGTGTATGGTATTTGTGGTTGGTATTTTGGGGATATCTCACTAAGCTTTCGGGCTTACAGTTGTGGTTTCATGTTTTTCAGGTTCTTCAGGAGATCGTGGCAAGGCGAAGGCGTGATCGTACCGCTCCTCATGATTTTGTAGTGTTGTGATTCTGGGAATACGTTAAATGTTTTGTATTGAAAACCCTTTTTGTAAAGAATTATTGGAATCGAGATGTTTTTGAAAAATTTAAAATTGGTTGTATTTTTCGGTTGTTACACTACATCAGGGCGAGTACAAGTCATAGCATACATGATTGAGCCAACTTCGGAAGTGTATGGTACTCGGCTCATTTCTGCTATTTCAGCTTCGATACTCGGACTTTGAGTCTTACTCAACTTGGCATTACTTTGTATCGGTAATTCTCCCTTCTTTGAGTTTTCCATACTAAAACGTTTTAGTACCTTATCTAAGTAAGTGTTCTAACTAAGTCCTATTAGTCTCTTACTTCTTTCTCTCACTATCCTTATTCCCAAAATATAGGAAGCCTCTCCGACGTCCTTCATAGCGAAGCACTTCCCGAGCCAGGACTTAACCTCCTGCAGAGTCAGGACGTCGTTTCTTATGAGTAGTATGTCATCGACATACAGAACGAGGAAGCTTATTGTACTCCCACTGGCTTTGACATATACACACGATTCATCTTCGCTTCGTACAAATCCAAACTCTTTGACTTTCTCATCGAAGCAAAGATTCCATCTGCGAGACGCTTGCTTAAGTCCATAAATGGACTTCTCAAGCTTACACACTCTATTCGGATGCTTCGGATCGACAAAACCTTCTGGCTGAGCCATGTAAACATCCTCAGCCAACTTCCCATTAAGGAAAGCGGTTTTGACATCCATTTGCCAAATCTCATAATCATGAAATGCGGCAATAGCTAGCATCACCCTAATAGACTTAATCTTCGCAACTGGTGAGAAGGTCTCATCATAGTCAACTCCGGGAGTTTGAGTAAATCCCTTCGCAACCAATCACTCCTTATATGTGTGTACGTTTCCATCCACGTCGGTCTTCTTCTTGAAGATCCATTTACACCTGACGGTCTTACGTCCGGGCACATTATCAACCAAATTCCAAACGTGGTTGTCATACATGGACTGGATCTTGCTGTCCATTGCCTCTTTCCATTTTATAGACTCCGGGCCTGCCATGGCTTCCTTATAGCTATTAGGTTCATCTAGATTTATTAGTGTACCATGACTAATATAAGTGTCCCCTTCGGTAGTAATATGGAAACCATAAAACTGGGGTAGAACTCTAACTCTTTCGGAACGTCTAAGAGGTAAGGACTCGTCAATCGGTTCAACCAGAGTTTCCTCCTCGGGTTGAGTGCCAGCGGTAGAGGTTCCTTCATCTATCGATTCTTGAATCTCTTCAAGTTCGATTTGCCTCCCACTGTCTCCTTGGCTTATGAGTTCTCGCTCTCGGAAAACTCCTCTCCTCGCAATGAAGACAACATTGTCCTTCGGTCTATAGAAGAGATATCCAAAGGATTTCTGCGGGTAGCCGATGAAAATACATCGCTCACTACGAGGTTCGAGCTTGTCGTGAGTATCTCGTTTTACGATAGCCTCGCAACCCTAAACCTTGATATGTGCCAACGAGCGAGCTTTCCCTGTCCACATCTCGTGAGGTGTTTTGGCAACTTTCTTAGTAGGGACTCGGTTAAGGATATGGGCGGCAGTCTCTAAGGCATACCCCCAAAAAGAGATAGGTAGTGAAGCACGACTCATCATAGAGCGAACCATGTCTAACAAGGTTCGATTTTGCCTTTCTGCCACACCATTCAACTGCGGTGTCCTAGGTGGCGTCAATTGTGAAACTATTCCACACTCCTTGAGATAGTCGTGGAATTCAAGACTTAGGTACTCTCCTCCTCGATCGGATCGAAGCATCTTGATTTTCCCGCCCAATTGATTCTCCAATTCATTTTTGAACTCTTTGAACTTTTCAAAAGTTTCCGACTTTCGCTTGATTAAGTAAATATACCCATATCTACTATAGTCATCGGTAAAAGTCACATAGAAGCGGTTTCCATCCTTCGTGGTTGATCTAAACGGTCCACATACATCGGTATGTATTAGGTCCAATAGACCCTTACCTCTTTCACATGTACTTGTGAAGGGTGACTTAGTCATCTTTCCAAGTAAACAAGACTCGCATGTGTCATCTTCCCGAAGGTCGAATGACTCCAACACTCCATCCTTTTGGAGTTGGGCTATGCGCTTCTTGTTGACATGTCCAAGACGACAATGCCACAAGGATGCTCTACCCACACCAATGGAAGAATCCATGCATAAAACATCATTTCCTAAGTTATCTACAATCATAACAGTTTCATAAATTTCATTACATGGTATAGCTTCAAAATATAAGACACCATTTAGATAAGCAAGAATAGAACCATTCTCATTATTAAAAGAAAATCTAAAACCTTGTCTAAACAAACCATGAAATGAAATGATGTTTCTAGCCATTTCTGGCGAATAGCAACAATTTTTCAAATCTAAAGATAAACCATTCCTAAGCACTAAAGAATACACTCCAATCTTGGTCACAGGCAACGATCTTCTGTTCCCCATGATTAGATTTATTCTTCCATGCTCCACATCCCTATTTCTTCTTAGTCCCTGCAATTTAGAACAAATATGGTAACCACAACCGGTATCAAGGACCCAAGAAATAGCATGAGATGAATCGTTAGATTTAATTGTATAAATACCTGCGAAAGATGGCTTGATCTTTCCTTCCCTTATGGCTTGCAGGTAGTCTGGGCAGCTTCTCTTCCAATGCCCTATTTTATGGCAATGATGGCACTCTGCCTCCTTAGGGTTAGGACAGGGCTTAGCAGGATCAACTTTGGTCCCACTAGAAGAGGAACCATCTCGGGACTTTCCCTTGCGGTGGCTCTTAGACGGAGCCTTCCTCTTCTTGCCTCTTCCTTGCCCAATGGCCAAAACAGGAGCAGCGGGTGGATTGGGAGTGGGTGCAAAAAACTTGTCCTTTAGGTTGCTTTCAACAACCCTAAGGAGACCTTGGAGCTTGCTTAGGGTGACCTCTTCCTTGTTCATGTGGTAGGTCATCCTAAATTGATTGTAACACGGAGGCAAAGAGTGAAGCACCATGTCGATCGCCAAGTCTTCCCCAAAGTCCACATTCAACTTGCGAAGACGATCGACATACCTTTGCATCTTTTGCAGGTGCACGGTAAGAGATTCTCCATGACCCATTTTAGCGGAAATCATGTTAGTGAAAATCTCGTAACGCTCTTGCCTCGCGTTCTGGTGGTATCTTTCCAACAAGTCTTGGTGCATTTCATACGGATACATGTCCTCACAAGACTTTTGGACTTCGGCATTCATGGTGGCTATCATGATGCAATTTACCTTCATTGCATCACGCTCGTGAGTTTCAAAAGCGGTCATTTCAGCCGGAGTAGCGATTTCTGGGTTGATTTTCTCGAGCTTCTCATCTAGGACATACTCCTTGTCCTCATAGCGAGCAATTGTGAAAATGTATCTTATCCATTCGCTAAAGTTCGTCCCATCACCTTTTGACAAAGGGTCATCAATGTGAATGAACTAGCAGCAGCGTTGTTGGTGTTCGACATCTACAAATAGAAAGGACAAAGATAGATTAGAATATGAATCCCTAATTATCACCCAATAAGAAAAATTAGGGCTAGGATCCAACAACAATATTTACATATTAGAGAAGGGATGTCGTAATCTAACATGCAAACAATTTGAAGGTAAGTGAATGACGATTCACTAATTCTCCACCACAAGACATAACTTTAAGTTCTAAATGTATTGAGAATTCCTAGGTTTGGATGAGATTCATTGAAATTTTTCAATGGCATGTTTAAATCTCGATATGCCCCTCTTGTTTTTGACTGGGATACCGAGGATCACAAAGTGGGTGTGAATTACCATGCAAATTTACATGGTGCCTTCATTGTAACGATCACCTATTCGATGTGCCGGTAAACCACACACGCTCCATCGAACTATGATAAACAATGAATCACCCTTTGCCACCATTGCTTAGAACCAATTTAGTGTGCCGGTAAACCACACACGCTCCACTAACTTCTTAGCAAGGATGCAAAGTGTAATTTCATTGGATTGCATCAATTCACTTTTCCTAAAGTAACTAATATTGGGAAATTTTTGAAAAACATGTAGTTACTTTGAATTTTATATTATACTTTTAATGAAGAGATGAGGTTGCCCTATCCTACCCGTTCGGCTAACGACCCACCACCGATCAAGCAAGCGGTGGGTGTGAGTGTACACCCATTAAGCGCCATTTTATAGGCATCAACCTTATACCCACCTTATAGACCGGCTTCGTGAATGAGGCCTACTAACGGTAAGACTAGCATTTTAATTATACATATATATATATTAATCTTGTAATATTATATTAGTATATGGTTGGATTTTAAACTTGTAAAATTCTAGGGTTTGAAATTTAAATTGTCTAAATTAAACTTTTAATCACAAAACATAAATTTAAGTTTTAAACTTTTAAAAACATAGAGGATCAAATAACAAATAATCTTAATTAACAATTAATTCCATAATTATCCATATTTTATTTATTTAATGATTTCTTGCACAACAATTTACCAATTTAATAAAATAATTAATCAATTATCACATAAGGAAACAAATATTTTATTAATTGATAAATATCTTCAATTAGGTCAAGAATATACTCATATATATCATAAAATCGGATTTATATTGATCTAATATGATTAAGGCAAGTATCTCAAAGATAAACAACAAGAAATCCTGAAGTTTCCTTTTTCTGACGCTCGAACTCGCCGAGTACCCAGATGGACTCGCCGAGTACCCAGATGGACTCGCCGAGTACCACCATGGGACTCGCCGAGTTCATCAACCAGAGAACAAAAAAAAACGATTTTTTCAGCAACAAACAAGCAATCAAAGTATGAATTCAATAGAAACCAATCTAGGCTCTGATACCACTGATGGGTTTTAGCCATATGAACATCCCTATGTACACATGCAACCCTAATGCTTGGATCTAGGTTTCTCTAATTGAACATACATTGAGTCCAAGACTTCTAATGGCTAATATAAAATAACAATAATATGAAATCAGAGATTAGAAGTTTACCTTGAATCACTTGCTTGATCTTGTTGTCCTTGAGGCTTTAGAGTCACAATTGTCACTCCTCTAATGGCTTACAAACACCAACTAGCAAGAAGATGATTTAGGAGAGAGGAGAGGGAATCAAATCGGCCAGGGTTTCTACTCAAAGCATAAGTCACGAAATCCCTTAGCCCTTGGGGTCTATTTATACTTGTAAGGCTCCTAGGGTTTCTCCCTTAAACCCTAATTGGATAACTTAAGCCCTAAGCAATCCAAATCCTTTCCATGATAAGCCTTGGACGATTTTATGGCTATCCTTAGCCCTAGAAATCGTCCACCCCTTATCCATAAAGGATATATAGCCCAAAGTGCAATTATCAAACAATTGACAGTTTATACCCCTTTATTTAATTAATCTCTTTAAGTCACCAAATTAATTCCTAATTAATTTATGACTTATATTAATCAAATAATAATATTATTATTCCTTATATTATTCTTATAATATATTAATAATATTCCTTCTCTCATTATAAATCATCTTGTCAAGTTGCTATGGTGAAGGCAACCCAAAAGGACCATGCTCAACCGGGTCAAATACTTGCCTAATATAGTTGTAGCCTTAGACACTATTCCAACATATATATATATATATATATATATATATATATATATATATATATATATATATATATATATATATATTGTTTAAGCTCGTTTAGGCTCGCGAGCCCATTAATAGAAGTCCGGCTCGAGCTTGTTTAATAAACGAGCCTCATGTTTAGGCTCGAGCTTGGCTCAGGCTCGCCTAATTCGATTTCATGAGTAGCTCGGCTCACTTACACCCCTACCAAGATATGAATTAGAATCAATCTCATTGTCCAAGATTTTATTTCTTGATTTCCCGATTTGTGATGACATCATCAGACTATTAATTGAACACGTCAATTTAGTACCGACTGGGTCTAGCACTATAATTTCAATATCAAATCATTGATGAACCGCAATATATTGTTTTTATGTTAAGGCAAAAGGAACAAATAAACTTTGACTATATAATCATATAGTTTATTAACTAAATCATACATCGAATTACACTTTAAAACACCGAGTTACGAGATGAGTTGGAGTAAACCAATGCACAATTGATTTTCAAACTATGACTTATATATCTCTGTTTTTTATGAATAAAATATATTATCATCTTAGAATTACTTATGATTAAAATCCATGAAGTAATCTCTTAGTGCGAATTTAACCAATACTAAAAATTCCAATCTTCTAAGTACTAATGCATATTGCAGCAATCCCTATGCAATGTCTAATCCTTTTGGACAATCTACAAACGATTCATGATAGTCTTAAATCAATACTTACCCCTAAAGTATATCAAACTGTGGCATTTCGAATAAATTAATATTTTAGAATTAAAACATGCAAAGTGAAACACAATAATAAATTAATTGACTAATGGTATCTCACATTATGAACATAAATAAATCTATGTTTAATTAATCACCATTCAGTTACAATTCACTATTGTCACATTGTTTCAAAGCTATCAACTAACTTACAAAATCTAAAATCTAAGATCACTATAAGAAAAAATCGGTATTACAAAGGAAGGAATCCGTTGTAAAAAGATGAAATTTTGTTGCAAAAGGCGAATAACGATGAAATTTCCAACGACCCATTTCTGTCCCAAAAAGAACCGTAGCAAGGGTTTGCCAGCGAAACAATAATTTCATCGCAAATGTAATAACGAAATGAAGTAGATTGTAGAGGGTATTTCGTTTTGTATTCCGTGGTCGTATTCCGTGGCGAATTCCATAGTAGATCTTTCATCACAAATTTAGTTGTAGTGGATCCCTAGCGAATTCCATGGTGATGAATATGTAGCAAAATCCGTGGTGATGAATCTGTAGCAAAATTCATGGTGATTAATCCCTAGCTAAATCTGTGCTAATTAATCCCTAGCTAAATATGTGGTGATGAATGCCTAGCAAAAGCCATGGTTATTAATCCTAGCTAAATCCGTGGTGATTAATTCTTAGCTAAATCCATGGTGATTAATCCCTAGCTAAATTCATTGTGCTTAATCCCTAGCAAAATATGTGGTATGTATTCCATAGCAAATTACAAAGGATTATTTTTGTTGCAAAGCTATATATCTTAGGATATCTAACTAATTTACAAATTAAACAAAATTTATTTGTACTAATATATAGAAACAAATTTACAAAAAGATCAAATAAAATTTATAACATTAAATAAAAGAATAAAGTTTTATTACATCGAAAATGAAAGTGGCTAATCTAAAATAAATACTTTGCAATAAACACATTAACATTTTATGAATTTAGTAGTTGTTGAAAACGTTAATAACAGCCACTCCCGGTTGTAGTTGTTTATTAAGCTGCTCGATTCTTATGTTTTGTTGGCCATCTTTGGCCTTCATTATCTCATTATGTTCTTCATTTTTGTCTTTTTTCTGTTTAATAAACTCCCTTAATTCTTCTAGTTCACCATTTTTTTCTGGAATGTAATTAGACACTTCCATTATACCGCTATTAATGGGAAGTGCTTTGGCATATGAGTCACATTCATACAGTCTTCTTTTCTTGTAATAACCACCAACAACATCATTAAATGTTAGGTCCTCCACAACTTGTTCACCAACTTCTAACTCTTCCTTTTATTCTGTAATTGGTAGCCTACAAAGTAATAATAATTTAAAAGATATCAAATTTATAAATAACCTGAACTCTACAATATAAAACTTTACATTGAAATGAATGTTACATAAATTTTTTAGAGTAAATTACACGAATGGTCCCTATGGTTTAGTGTAATTTGCACATTTGGTCCCTAACTTTTTTTTTTTTTAAACTCGGAAGGTCTATATTGTTTGTTTTTGTTACGTGTTTGGTCCCAGTCTTACCTAAAAGGAGTATTTTGGCCTTGATTTTTTAATTATATTAAATAAATACACCCCCAAACCCACCCCGTCACCTTACCTTACCTACCCCACCATTTTTTATATTTAAATAAATTTTTTTTTTGTTAAGACAGGGACCAAGCGCATAACAAAAAGAAACAGTAAGGACCAAACGCGTAACAAAAACAAACAGCAGGGATCTTTTTCATTTGTAATTGTGACTCCGTCATGATTCTTTGTATGTGTATACAAGAAAACTTCACTATGTGGTGATTGACGTCCTAATTTCCTCTTCTGTATAAACACCATAAAATGTAAAATAAATATACACATACATATATAAACATACAAAATTTCATGAACCATTTAAAAAAACTCACAGAAGCCACCTTTAAATGAGAAGCGGATCCATGGTTATGGGTATGTTATGGTATTCCATCAGCCACCCCATTACGCCCATTGATCTTGTTCTGATTAAATTTCTACTTGTATTCATTTGTATTCCATTTAGCTTTCCATGAGTTACAGACTTCTAGTGTGTTATGATTTGGTTTCCTGCCACTTGGGTTTTTTTGTATGTTCTACACGTGTAACGCATGAATCTTGGTATGTTTCATTATTGCCCTGGTATTATGTAAAAGTTGCATTTTGTTACTTGTGTTGTACGCAGGGTACACTTAATACAAGCTGCGAAGCAAGTACGCGGGGCATACCACATGGTACGCTTAGTGTACTCATGAGAGGCTTGGACGGGGTTTCGTAGACGTATACGGGGCGTACAGCCTTGTAAGCGGGTCGTACGTAAGGATTCTTAAAACCCTAATTTTCAAAGTTAGACACTATATAATCACCTTTATGGCTTATGAAACCCTCATTTCTAAGCCTCCTCCGACCTTTTAGCCCCATATTCGAAACCCTAAGCCTCTCATTTGTGTATTGAGCTCATTGTGTCCATTTTGGTGTGTTTTGGTCCATATTCTAGAAGTAGAAGCTTGGTGCAAGGTGGTGGATCAAGGAAGAGCTTATGGATCTTGATTATTTGCTTTTTTTCTAGCTTGTTTGAGGTAAAAAAGCTACCAACTTGTTCATTAATGGCTTAGATCTATTATATAAGAGTTTTAGTCCCTTTTGGCCCCATAAATGAGAACTAGTGGTTTGATACCACTCTAGGAGCTATGACTTTCCACTCTTCATGTTTATGAGGTTCTAGATTCATAAAGTTGTCACCTTTAAGGTTTAGAATCCCCCATGCATGATATTGTGTCCATTGTATAATGTTATATCTTGAAGTTGGGTTCTTTTAGGGCATGCAAAGTCACCAAATCAGTGACTTTATGGTTCTAGACACTTATTAGGACTCATATATGTGGTTTGGACTTCTAGACTAAATCATTAAGAGATTAATGAAGAGTTTGACTTAATGGATGAGTAAGTTGGACATACAAGTCTGTACGTGCAGTGTACAAGCCAAATAGCGTGTATGCTTAGCGTACAGCTGAGTACGCCCTGTGTACTCATTCAGGTGGGATTTTGCATACTGGGCTTCGAGTTTAGGCTTTCTTTTGGGCTTGGGTGTTTGAGTTCTTATTGGGCCATCTGAGTGCAAGTGTTTTGGACAAGGAAAATGGTTAGGCTTTTGGGTAAAACCCATATAAGGGGTTTTGGCCCAATTTGGAAAATTAGGCCATAATTGGGCCTTGGATGATTAATTGGCTTTTGGGTCTTTTAGATTATGAGTTTGGGCCTTAGTCTTGGACCAAGCTAGGTTAAGGGTAAAATGGTCTTTTTAACCTAAGTACGGATTTATGGTTATGGATTAGAACCCAAATGTTAATTGGGTGTTGTTTTGGTATTGATTAGCTTGAGGATTCATTGGACCAACAACTGGGGATTTTTAGTGAGATTCAGCAGTCGAGGTGAGTTTCGTTACTGGGTTTAGCGAGCATAAGGCACCAATGTCAGCCCTTGTTGTTTATGTTAGGATGCTAGGATTCTGCATGACCCTTGCATGTGTTATGTGCTGCTATGTATACTGAGCGGGGCTCGATGTCGGGCGAGGCCGGATGATTGAATCATATACTATTATTTATGATCATTGTATGTGTTCACATGATTTTGTGATATGTATTGTATGTGTATAGTGGGCGGGGTCCGATGTCTGGCTGGGCCTAAGAATAACATATATGTATACCAAGCGGGGTTTGATGTCGGGCGGGGCCCGAGGTAAGGCGCGGTGCAGTATGTGATTTTATTATGTCGGGAGGGGCCCAAGGTAAGGCTCGATGTTTATCATAAGATCAATGGATCGTGTGTGGTTAACCGACACATTGTTTGGGTGATAAATTCGGGAGTACCAAGCACATTTTGCATGGTTATTCACACCTTGTTTGTGATCCTCGGTATCCCAGTCACAAACCAGAAGGGCATAATTGAGATTTAAACATGCCATTGATTTTTCAATGAATCTTAATGGATCTAGGAGTTTCAATCCAATTAGAACTTAATAACTATTTCATTTTTCAAGCTGGAAATTGGTAAATCGTCATTTACCTACCTTCAAATATTTTGCATGTTGGATTACGGCATCCCTCTTCCAATTTGTAAAATATTGTGTTGGGTCCTAGCCTTAATATTTCCTATTGGGTGTTATATTAAGGACTCTTTATCTAATCTAAACTTGTCTTTCTTTCTTTTCATATGTCTTCCAACATTACTTCTGGCTCAAACCCTACTGGCTCCTTCTTTCTCATGAACCTTTGTAGGAGAGTCATCTTCGATGGTTCCAACTTTAATGATTGGATTAGGAACATCAGGATGGTCACTCGCTATGAGGACAAGGAATATGTCCTAGACAAGTAGCTTAAGGAAATTGATGAGTCTTCTACTACTCCCGAGGAGATCACTGAGTTTAGGACTCATGAGAAGGATGCCACCAAGGTGTCATGTATCATGTTCGCCCCCATGAAAGCTGAACTCCAAAAGTCCTATGAGGACTTCTATCCTTTTGAGATGCATCGGGACCTGATGGAAAGATACCATCAGAGTGCTCGTCAAGAGAGATATGAAATCATCTCTTACATGCTAATAGCCAGGATGAAGGATGGTGAACCCATCACGGGCTACTGGCAGAAAATGTAAAGGTTTGTGGACCGTTTGCTAAAGTCAAATTTGAACTTTCCTGAGGAGCTGGCTATATATATCATTCTACACTCCTTACCTCCATGTTATGATTAGTTCCGAATGACCTATCATATGAACAAGGACGAGGTCACACTTAGAAAACTTCAAGGTCTTTTAAGGACTGCTTAAAGTGGTCTCAAAGGTAAATTGGTTGTTTCTACTCCTACTACCACCTCTGTTCTAGCAATTGGACAAGGGAAAGGGAAGAAGAGGAAGTCTCCCTCAAAGAGCCGCAAGGGAAATTCTATTGATGGATCCTCTTCAAGTGGGACCAAGGCTGGTTATGTTGCTCTCATTTCCATTCCTAAAGAAGCAGAGTGTTTCTACTGTCACGAAAAAGGGCACTGGACGTAAAGTTGCCGCAAATACTTAGAGGATGTTAAATATGGGAAGGTTAAGGCCACCCATGCAAGTATTTATACTATTCTATCTAAAAACTCATCACATTCTAACTCTTGGGTTCTTGACACAGGTTATGGATTTCACATTTGTTCTGATGTGTAGGGCCTAAAAGGAAGTAAGGATATGAAGCACAGGAAGACAAACTTGATCATGGGGAATAGGAAGGTTTCGCCTGTCACCAAGATTGGAGTTTACTCTTTATTGCTTAGTAGTGGGTTAGAAATATATTTCAATAATTTTTGCTACTCGTCTGATATGGCGAGAAATATTATTTCCTTTCATGGTTTGTACAAACAAGGATATAGTTTTTCATTTGATAATGAAATTGGTGCTATAAATGCTTATTATAATGGTGTTTTTTTATTTTAAAGCATTACCTTGTAATGGTGTATATGAAACTACGAATGTTGTAGACAACTTAGAAAATGATGTGTTGCATATCGATTCTTCCAATGAATTGCATAAAGCATGCTTGTGGAAATGTCGTCTTGGACATGTCAACAAGAAGCGCATAGTTCAACTCCATAAGGCTGGAGTTTTGGAGTCATTCGACTTAAGGTCGGATGACACTTGTGAGTCTTGCTTACATGGAAAGATGACCAACTCATCCTTCACTGGTACTTGTGAAAGGGGTGAAAGTTTGATGAATCTCATACACACTGATGTGTGTGGGCCCTTCAAAAACGCCATAAGGGATGATAACTGCTTCTATGTGACTTTTACTAATGATTATAGTAGATATGACTATTTCTACTTAATCAAGCATAAGTCAAAAACCTTTGAGAAATTCAGAGTGTTTAAACAAGAAGTGGACAATCAGCTGGGCAGGAAGATAAAGATGCTCCGATCTGATCGGGGTGGTGAGTATCTTAGTATAGAGTTCCTAGACTATCTTAAGGAGTGTGAATTTTTTTTCACAGTTGATGCCACCTAGGACACCGCAACTTAATGGTGTGGCTGAGAGGCACAACCGAACCTTGTTGGACATGGTTTGTTCCATGATGATTTGAGCTTCGTTACTAATCTCATTCTGGGGGTATGCCTTAGAGAATGCCTCCCATATCATTAATTTAGTCCCAACCAAAAAAGGTTGCCAAAAAACCTCACGAGATGTGGACTGGGAAGGCTCCCACATTGGACCACATCAAGGTTTGGGGTTGCGAGGCTTTCGTGAGACGCAAGACTCACGACAAGCTCGAACCTCAGAGCGAGCGGTGTATTTTCATCGGCTACCCACATAAATCCTTTAGCTATCTCTTCTACAGACCGAGTGACAATGTTGTCTTCGTCGCAAGGAGAGGACTCTTTCGTGAGAGAGAGCTCATAAGGCAAGGAGACAATGGGAGGCAAATTGACCTTAAAGAACTTCAAGAGTCAAGTGCTAAAGGAACCTCAAAAACTAGCGATCAACCTAAGGAGGAAACTCATGTTGAGCTGATTGACAAGTCTGTACCTCTGAGGCGTTCCGGTAGAGTTAGTGTTCCACCTGAGTTTTATGGTTTCCATATTACTGCAGAAGGTGATACATTTATCAGTGATAGCACACTGGTAAATTTGGATGAACCTAACAACTACAAGAAGCCATGGCAGGCCCCGAGTCTACTAAATGGAAAGAGGCTATGGACAGCGAGATTCAGTCCATGTATGACAATAAAGTTTGGAACTTGGTTGACAATGTATTGGGTCGTAAGACAGTCAGGTGCAAATGGATCTTCAAGAAGAAGACCGACATGGATGGGAAAGTACACACTTATAATGTGCGACTGGTTGCAAAAGGCTTTACTCAAACTCCGGGAGTTGATTATGATGAGACCTTCTTGCCAGTAGCGAAGATTAAGTCTATTAGGGTTATGCTATCCATTGTTGCATTTCATGTTTATGAAATATGGCAAATGGATGTCAAAACTGCTTTCCTTAATGGAAATTTGGTTGAGGATGTTTACACGAGTCAGCCAGAGGGTTTTGTCGATGCAAAACACCCTAATAGAGTGTATAAGCTTGAGAAATCCATTTATGGATTAAAACAAGCATCTCGTAGATGGAATCTTTGTGTCGATGAGAAAGTGAAAGAGTTTGGCTTTTTAAGAAGTGAGGATGAGCCCTATGTATATGTCAAGGCTAGTGGGAGCATAGTTAGGTTTCTGGTGTTGTATGTGGATGACATACTACTCATAGGAAATGACATCCCAACCTTGTAGGAGGTTAAGTCCTGGTTTGGGAAGTGTTTCGCTATGAAGGACCTCGGAGAAGCTGCCTATATTCTTGGGATAAGGATATTGAGAGACTGCAGTAAGAGACTAATTGGACTTAGTCAATGTACCTACTTGGATAAGGTGTTGCAAAGATTCAGCATGCAGGATTCCAAGAAAGGTGACTTACCGATGTAGAGCAATGCCAAGCTGAGTAAAGCTCAGAGTTCGAGTACAAAGGTTAAGATTGTTGAGATGAGTCAAATACCATATGCTTTCGTCGTTGGCTCGATCATGTATGCTATGACTTGTACTCTCCCTGATGTGGCCTTTGCTTTGAGCATGGTCAGCAGATATCAAGGGAATCTGGGCAAGGCTCACTGGACTGGAGTAACGAACTTTCTCAAGTACTTGCGGAGGACTAAGGAATGGGCCCTTACCTTTGGTGGGAGTGATGGCTTGAGAGTGGTGGGGTTTAGCGACGCTAGATTTTAGACCGACATGGATAATTTCCGCTCTCAGTCGGGCTGGGTCTTTACCCTAAATGGAGGAGCAATAACTTGGAAAAGTTCCAAGCAGGAGACAGTAGTTGATTCAACTTGCGAATCAGTGTACATAGCAACAAGCGAGGCGGCAATGGAGTCAATATGGCTGAAGAACTTCATTGGAGACCCTGGATTTGTACCAGCTATAAAGGATCCTGTGGTCTGTGACAGCGAGAGTGCAGTTGCCTTCGCCAAGGAACCAAGGGATCACGGTAGATCCAGGCACATCGACAGAAAATACTACTTCATTAGACATCGAATAGAAGAAGGACTCATCGTGGAAAAGAGGGTATCATCATATGAGAACCCAACAGATCCCCTTACGAAGGGACTAAGTAGGGTTAAGCATTTACAGCATGCGAGGCGCATTGGGCTGAAGGATGATATTAGTTTTAATGATTAGATAGCTTTCGAAACTTGTAATAGTTGAAATGTAATCGACATTTGATGCTTAAATAAAAGGTACTTTTATTTACTAGTATGGTAGTGTCTTGTGTAAATCATTTACTATTATTTCATTTTGCATGTTTTGATTTCTAAAATAATTATATTATTCAAACTATCCACAGTCAATCATACGTTGGAAGTAGGTATTGAATCAAGACTGTCATGAATTTGTCTTGTAGATTTGTCTTAATTGTATTAGAAATAGAAATGGTTGCTGCAACATTCATGAGTGCTCATAAGGTTTGAGTATTGTATTCAACCCGCACTCACTTGTATCACTTCATGGAATTTATCTCGAGTGATCGTGAGACGGTAATATCATATAAGTCTTTAAACCTAGATATATGAGTTGTTGACTATGATTTGCTTGTACATTGATAGTACGAAAACACATCGGTAACTCGATGTTATAAAACGTGTTGTTGTTTGTGATTCAATGAATAGTCAGTACAAGCATATAATGTCGAAGTTTATATGTTCCTTTTAGTCCTTGGAGGATTAAAAGTGATATGTTGGGCCCCTTGATGATTTTGTTTTGACCTATGTACCAGGCCCGATCAGAACTAAATTGATGTGTTCGATTAAGTTATATGTCAAACAAATCGGAAATCGGGAAACAAACTACTGGAAAATAAGTATGACGTTCTTCCATGTATTTGTCCGACTCATATCTTGAACAGAGGATTATTTGATCACTTATCTAAAATGGAGCGTCTTGTTTCGACAGAGGCTTTTAAGAGCTATGATTGCTAGTCGGTGTTTTAAGTCGTACTTGCAATTATAGTTATTAGACTTATCCAAGTGGAAGACTGTTGGATATAGTCTCTAGGCTCATAACTATAATTGGTATGTACTTGACCCGAGAGTAGCATGGTCCATTTGGGTTGCATGGCACCGGAACAGTTTGTAAGGATGGACATATGAGGAGAGGATATTTATGATTTATTAATATATTATAAGTTCTAATATATTAATACGAATCATATTATTTAATTAGTATTGATCAAGAATTAATTAGGTAAATCATTCATTCTTATGGTGTGGGCAATTCATTCTAAGGGGTAGATTTGGTAAATCATTCATTCTTATGGTGTGGGCAATTGATCCAAGATTCCTTATGTTATGCTAAACCCATGTGGTGACCCATGGATGCTCCATGGAGGTTAAAACCCATGGAGCATGAGGAATGTGGAAAGTCATAGCTATTAAGGCTTACATGGTGTAACCCTAATTCCACTACACTATATAAGAAGCCCCTAGGCTACGAAAATCGGCACCCTAGTGATCTTAGAGAGATATAGCCAAATTTGGTGCTAGATAATCCCTTCTCAAGTTCTTCCAATTGTTGGTGGTGTTGTGTGAAGCATTTGAGACATCACACTTGGGGTGATAGGCTCTTAAAGGTCCAAAGAATCAAGCTACAAGAAAAGGTATGTCATTCTACTAGATTTTTATACTACATATACTTCATAGTATGCTGGTTAGGATGAAACCTTGGAAAAATGAAAGTTTGCATGTATAATAGAGAAAACACAGATCCAAGGTTTCTAGGGTTGCATGCACACCTTAGGATCGTTAGAATGCTCAAAACCTTTCAGTAATTGTATTCGTGAACTAGTTAGAGGAAATTACTGGGAGTTCCTTCTGTAGTTGATGGCAGAGAGTAGTATGGAGTTTGCCCTAAGAAAACCTAGGATGAGATCTAGTGCTGGGAGCCTTATATGTGAGGGAACATTGTATGGATATAAAGTAACATGGTTGAGTCAAAGCAATTTTTGAGGAATGTACGAGTAGATCTGGAAGGTAGTATGGGCCCGTACTACTAGAAGCAGAGGATTTGTACTCGATTCAAGATGATCTGCGATGAAACCAGAGAGCTTGTGGAGTTTGTGTTTCCTCGATATATATTTCGATGCGTATTCTGATGGCTTATATGGTCTATTTTTAGTATGGCTACATTGAAAGGCACACCTATTGACAGTTCTGGTGCTGGTGAGGTTGTGGTTCAGGATTCGGAGTCGGACAGCTCGATGAGAAGACTAGGGAGTTCAACTCGTCTGAGATTATTGCTTGCATTCTTGATCACACTCTTGTGATCTTTGGTACAGTCAAGGAGGGTATTCTGGAGGTTTTAGATGAGCAGCTAAGCTCATTTCGTTATGAGATGATAGAACTATCGGGAGCACGTTCTTTGATATTCAGCGAGTTCCGGGCATGTGGTGCTCCAGAATATCATGAGGAGAAGGACCCCATAGTGAGTCGGCGGTGGTTAGCAGATATTGCTAACACCTTCCACACTAGTAGTTTTCTCGAGGGGGACAAGGTCATACTAGCTTCCTGCCTTTTGAAGTACAGGGCACGAGAATGGGGGGAGGAGGTAGGACGTGCAGTAGGTGATGATGCGGTTGATGTGATTTCATGGGATTATTTCTCGACTAGGTTCTAAGCTAAGTTTGCATCAGTGATTGAGTTGCTGCAGTTGGCGCGAGAGTTTTAGGATCTCCGCCAGACTATAGAGACGGTGGATGAGATCACACTGATTCTTCGAGAGAAGGAGCTTCTAGTTCTGTAGTATATGGTGGATAAGGAGATTAAGAAGGACCGATATCATGAGATGTTGAGGAGTGACATTCAGCAGTTTGTGAGTCGATCCAGCTGCATGACGCTGGAGGATATGATAGCTCGAGCTAAGGAGAGGGAAATTGACCTGGAGATGGAGAGGAAGAGGAAGTCAGATGAGGTTCAGACATCAGGGGATTCGAGCAAAAGACCCAAGGTATCAGATTCCAGATCGAGGGGTCATCGGGGTCGTAGCCGCTGTGGTAAGTGCGACAAGGCGCACGACGGACCGTACGTGGGTGGTGATTCTGGATGCTTCAAGTGCGGTCAGATGGGTCATTATAGCAAGGGTTGTATTGCTACCACCTCCCAAGGATCAGATCTTATTTCCTTTCATTGCAATCAGAGGGGCCACAAGAAGGCTCATTGTCCGAGTTTGGCTTCAGTAGGACCGGTGTCAGCACCCGATCCTATGACTCTTCAGATTACTGAAAGTCGTCAGGTCTTGGCAGACGCGCCTGTGGTCAAGAGCAGGGCTTTCCTGTTGACGGCCGAGGAGGCGCGTGTAGCTCCTGATGTGGTGATGGGTATGTATCTTCTCCTTATCTCTTTATTTATATTAAATTACTTGATTATGTTTATATGTTTTATTTTAGGATCGCTCCCTGTGAATGGTATTTCTGCTTTGACATTGTTTGATTAGGGGCTACCCGAGTGTTTGTATCGCTTGCGCTGAGCAGGAGATGTGCTAGAGCTCTGGGGAGCTGGGTTGTCCTCTAGATGTTGAGATTGTTGATGATATGTATGTTCTGGTTGCGAGGGTCCATTGGGGTTGTACTCTCTAGTTATTCGGTGAGCAGTATCTGGTTGATTTGGTTCCCATTCCTCTGTGTGGGAACACGATTATCATGGGTATAGATTGGTTGAGCCCTAATGGGGTAGTGATCGACTATGAGCAGCAGTTAGTTCGAGTTCGGACCCCAAGTGGGGGAGAGTTGGTGAGTCATGGAGAGAGAACGCGGCGTGGGCCGATTTTGTGTTCTGCAGCGAGGGCCAGACACTATCTTCAGCAGGGTTGCTCGGGTTATGTCACCTATGTCATGGATACCCGAGATAAGGGTAAGGCGATTGTGGATGATGTGCCGATTGTGCAGGATTATCCAGATGTGTTCCCAGAGGATTTTTTGGGTTTGCCTCTAGAGTGGCAGGTTGAGTACAGGATTGATCTAGTTCCTTGTGCGGCTCCGATAGCTAAAGCACTGTATCGGTTGGCTCTTCCTTAGATGTAGGAGTTGTCTACACATCTACAGGACCTATTAGACAATGGATTTATTTGACTGATCAGTTCACCTTGGGGAGCACTGATTCTGTTTATGAAGAAGAAGGACGGGTCTCGTCGTATGTGCATCGACTATTGGGAGTTGAATAAGGTAACGGTGAAGAATCGTTATCCACTTCCGATGATTGATGATCTTTTTGACCATCTTCAGGATGCATCTTGGTTCTCCAAGATTGATTTGCGACCGGACTATCATCAGATGCGGTTCAGGGATGAGGATGTGTAGAAGACAACTTTTCGGACTCGATATGGTCATTATGAGTTCGTGGTGATGCCTTTTAGGCTCACCAATGCTCCAACCACGTTCATGGATCTCAAGAACCGCATGTGCAGATCGATGTTGGATCGGTCTGTGATTGTATTCATATATGATATCTTGGTTTATTACAAGACTCAGGAACAGCACGAGGGGCACTTGAGGGAAGTGCTGGAGACGTTGAGGAGAGAGAGAATTTCTGCAAAGTTCTCCAAGTGCAAGTTCTTTTCACGCAAGGTGCAGTTTTTAAGGCACCATGTAAACTAGAGGGGTAATCTGGTCGATCCGGTCAAGGTCGAGGCCGTGATCCAGTCGGAGGTTCCGAGTTCTCCATTTGAGATTCAGAGTTTTCTTGGTTTGGCTGGTTATTATCTGAGAGTCATCCAGGATTTCTCCAAGATAATTGTCCCTTTTACCTGACTGACCAAGAAGATAGTTACATTTCGCTCGGAGCCTGAGCTGCTGGTAGCTTTCAAGACTCTAAGACAATGGTTGTGTGAGGCACCGATTCTGACCCTGCCATAGGATGTTGATGATTTCATGGTTATTGTGATGCTTCGATCATGGGTTTGGATAGTGTTGATGCAGAGGGATCGTATGATCACTTACGCTTCGAGGCAGCTGAAGCCTCATGAGGCAAATTATCCAACGCATTATTTGGAGCTGGGGGGCCGTGATTTTTGCCTTCAATATTTTGCGACATTACTTCTATGGGGTCCGTTGTACTATTTACACGGATCACAAGAGCCTAATGTACTTGATGGACTAGCCGAATCTGAATATGAGGCAACGTCAATGGTTGGATGTGGTTAGGGATTAGGATTGTGAGATCATTTATCACACGAGGAAAGCCAATGTGGTGGCCGATGCTCCCAGTCGCAAGGAGGTCACGGCTCCGATCAAAGACATTTGTTTGAGGATAACCTTGATTACTCCATTGTTGGAGCGGATTCGTGAGGCTTAGGTCGAGGCTATGAAGGAAGAGAACCGGAAGAACTAGCGCATTGTGGGTCAGGTGGCTTCCTTCGATTATAATATTTGTGGATTGTTAACTTTGCATCAGCGAGTTTGGATTCCGTATTGGGTAAATGTGCATCAGATTCTGATGGAGGAGGCTCACAAGACGAGGTTCTACATTCATCCCAGGGAAACGAAGATGTATAGGGATCTTCGTCCTAATTATTGGAGGCCCTGCATGAAGCGGGATGTGGCTTGGTACGTGGAGCAGTAATTGACTTGCAGGAAAGTCAAGGCCATGCATCAGCGACCTCACAGCAAGATTCAACCATTGGGGATTCCCGTATGGAAATGGGAAGACATCACAATGGATTTTATCACGAAACTTCCTAGGACTACACATGGAGTGGATTCGATTTGGGTGATCGTAGATCGTTTGACCAAGAGTGTGCATTTCATTCAAGTTCAGGAGAGTATTTCTGCAAAGAAGTTGGTCGAGGTTTATATCCATGAAGTGGTGGCACGGCATAGGGTGTCAGTATCAATGGTTTGCGACAGGGGTGTTCGTTCTACGTCCATATTTTGGAAGAGGTTTCATGAAAAGTTGGGCACTTGTCTTCATTTCAGTACAACATTCCATCCGCAGACTGATGGTCGGAATGAGCGGACTATTCAGACTCTTACGGATATGCTGCGGGTGTGCATGTTGGACTTTGGAGGGAGTTAGGATATGTATCTTCCGTTAACGGAATTTCCATATAACAACAGTTATCACGCCATCATTGATCGACCTCCTTTTGCGATGCTCTACGGGAGGAAATGCAAGACCCCGATTTATTGAGGCAAGTTCGGTCAGCGGGTTATGGGGAGTACCGAGGTGGTGCTCTAGACCACTGAGTTGTTTTAACAAGCTCCACACAGCTTAGAGTCGACATAAGAGTTATGCCGATATGCGTCATTCAGACTTAGAATTCCCATATGGGAGATATGGTTCTTCTGAAGGTTTCACATTGGAAAGGTGTCAGCCGGTTCAGGAAACAGGGCAAGCTGGGCCCCAGGTATATTGGTCCTTTCAGGATTTTGGCTCGGGTGGGCCAAGTTGCTTATTGCTTGGATCTTCCAAATGAGCTCAGTCACATTCATAGCATGTTTCATGTCTCTCAGCTGCGGAAGTGTTTAATGGATGATTCCACAACGGTATCATTGGAGGATATTCAGGTGGATGACCGCATAAATTATATTGAGAGATCAGTTTCAATCTTGGATCAGAAGATGAAGACATTGAGCAACAAGGTTGTCGAGTTGGTGAAGGTGCAGTGGTAGATCTGCAAGGGATTGAAGTGGACTTGGGAGCCCGAGGATAAGATAAGAGAGCACTATCCAGTGTTGTTCGGGGCAGCTGACATCGAGCACGAACTCTGATTCAAGTGCGGGAGAATTGTAACACTTGAATTATTGCCCTTGTATTATGTAAAAATTGCATTTTGGTCATTGTGTTGTACGCAGGGAATACTACATGGTACGCTTGGCGTACAAGTTGCGAAGCAAGTATGTGGGGCATACCACATAGTATGCTTAGCGTACTCATGCGAGACTAGGATGGGGTTCTGGAGACGTATACATGGCATACAACTGTTTACTTGAAGCATACGTACGGATTCTTAAAACCCTAATTTTCGAAGTTGGACACTTTATAATCACCTTTATGGCTTATGAAACCCTCATTTCTTAGCCTCCTCTGACATTTTTGTTGGATTAATGTCTAAGTCCATAACTATATTTGGTATGTCCTTGACCCGACCCAACATGGTCCATTTGGGTTGCACTTCACCGGCACAATTTATATGGATAATCTTTTGAGAATAGTATATTTATGATTATATTAATATATTATAAGTTCTAATATATTAATATGGAATCATATTATTTAATTAGTATTGATCAAGAATTAATTAATTAAGTGATCAAAATGAACTAATTAAATATGGACTCTTATATATATATATATATATATATATATATATATATATATATATATATATATATATATATATGTGTGTGTGTGTGTGTGTGTGTGTGTGTGTGTGTGTGTGTGATGGTCCAAGTTCATTTAGGTTGGGCTAAGCTTTCATGGATAGTCCATGGAGTTATTAACCCATGGATCAAATGAAATGAAAGGTCATGGGTTTAACCCTAGTCTCCACACTAGATAAAGATGTCCTTGGTTGGTGAAATTGGCACTAGTGTGGGTACACTAAGAGGGCTAGCCGATTTCACCAGAGAGAACCAAAGTATTCTTATTCTCAAAGTCTTCCAAGGTGTTTTGGTGATTTGTGATTCCACTTGAGGCTTCCATACTATTGGGGCTAAGCTCTTAAAGCTTGAAGACATTAAGCTACACCAAAAGGTATGTCATCTAACTAGTCTTTGTAGTATAGTTGCCTCTTAGTATGCTAGTTAGGATTAAAGCCTTGGAAAGTTCTTATTTGCATGTATAATAGAGAAAACATAGATCCAAGGTATATAGGGTTGCATGTACACCATAGGAGTGTTAGAATGCTCAAAATCCAACAGTGGTATAAGAGCCTAGGCTTGTTTTCAATTATACTTGATGCAAATTGCTAAAAAATGCTGAAAAAATCAATTTTCTGGCTTTTTGGGCACTGTACTCGCCGAGTCCACTGATGAACTCGCCGAGTCCATGAACAAAATCATCCTACTCGTGGAGTAGGTTGATACACTCGATGAGTAGGAGTCCCAGATGTGACATCCCCAAAATCACAGCCAAAAAAGACCGATTTCATTTATGCTTTTTAAAATAATTTCAGAGTAAATCCTTTTGATTTAAAAGTGTTTCGGAATTTGTTCCCAAAACAAAACATGATAAAATAATATTTATCAAAGCATTTCATCAAGAGATGCATTTTCATTATATAATCAAAACTCGGGATGTCATGTTGTCACACCCCAAAACCGGAACGGCGGAAACGTTCTGGGGTGGATGACGTCATGTCAAGTATCACAACACATGCATATAGAAATCAAAGTACAACAAAACATTGCATTAATAGTAATAGTTTTACATGGTTACATTACAATACATCAAGGTAATACAAGTAATAGAAATAAATACAGTGTGGTACTAAGCTATCTTCATCAACTGCTCCGGGGATGTACCTGTCTAATTTTTGACCTGAGAATACAAGTTATTTGAAAAGCGAGTATCAACATTTTTACAAATGTTGGTGAGTTCATAAGCATTTAGTGACATTTCATTCAAATAACTTAATAAAGTAATAGTTTAAGAGAATTCAGTGTATTAGAGTCCTTTCCAGAAAATCCTATATTTTCTTTATTAAAAGCAGCCTTCTACCAAGACTGGTCAGTGATGTGTGGGGTAAAAAGTATTCTTCCCTAAATTGCTATCATTATCAAAATACTGAATTTGATTATTGAGGAAAACTGTAACACCGGAAATTCGAAGCAGAAAAATTTTTTTTTTTTTTTTTTGTATAAAACATAATATCATTAATATTCATAAAACACTCCTTTTTCTTGTTCTCATAAAACAACCATTTAACTGTTAACATATCAGCACAAAGTTCCCAAGATCAACATATAAAAACTCCAACGTGTGTGTACGGATCAAGCCGGCGCCTTCCCGCGGTCGTCACTAGTACCTGAAACAAATAACATCAACACTGTAAGCACGAAGCTTAGTGAGTTCCCCAAAATACCACATGTAACACATAATAGCCACTCGAGGCTGTAACTCTTGTGGGTCCGTGCACCCACGCCCTGTGAACCCTCAGGTTCTAGCTCTGATAAACATGCACCACATAAAATCACATAGAAATCATGCAGTACTACACATAACATACAACATACAAATACTCTGTCACATAACTCTGGTTACCTACTCAAGGTAAAGTATAGTGAGAAAACTCACCTCGTGTGTCTCTGTAACTCGAAACCCTGAAATCACTAAACACTCGATCCGCCGAGCTGAAGTTCACCTATAGCACAACACATCCCTAATTAGCACTCTCTCAACCTAGAGTTGATCACACTATAACAATTAATCTTGGTCAACGCTGGTCAACGGTCAACTTTGACCGGACTCGGCGAGTGCACTATGGCGACTCGGCGAGTCCGTGCGCATGCACCAACTTCCCTGAAATCCTTCCTCGACACGTCGAGTATTTCTCCCCCAACTCGGCGAGCTCCACCTGGCACGAGTTGTGGGGCCACCACGACTCGACTCGCCGAGTCCCAAGAGCAACTCGGCGAGTTCCATTTTGAACTCAGTCCCCTGACTCTCCCAGACTCACCGAGTCATTTCCCCAACTCGACAAGTCCACTCACTAAGCAGTTGACGGGCAACCTTCATCCGACTCGCCGAGTCTGTTCTTCGGACTCGGCGAGTCCATGCCATGCACGAACTCAAAACGACTTCTGAGGTCAGATCTGTCCCACAAATTCATAGATCTGGCCTCCCCAAGCATGATAATCACGTAAAGTTTGAATCTTGACGCACATACAACATCTACATGGTCCAAAATGGTGATTTAACCCCAAAAGTGGCATTCCAAGCTCAAGACTCCCAAAATGACTCATAAAGCTCCGAGGGTTAGGGTCTCTGGACCTCTTTGGGTCCAGATCCAAGACACAAACTCGAAAAGGGACCAACTACTCCACTCAATCAACCTCTAAAAGGGTTAGAAAACCCTAACACTAAGAATATCACCAAAAAGGGAAGAAGGTCCGAGAATAATACCTCAATACAGTCTCTATGAGCTCAAGGATCACGAAAATCGCACCTCCTTCAGCCTCCTCTTGCCTTGAACACTTCCTCCTTGCAACAACACCCACAAAAGGTCAAGATTAGCCTCTCCTTCCTCACAAACGCTCTAGATCTCTTTAGGGTCTCTCTCTGGGGTTGGGTGAGTGCAAAGTCGGCCATAAGGCCCTTTAAATAGGCCACAAGTCCGGAGACTTAGGGTTTCTCAACACAGCGCAGACTCGCCGAGTCCATGCCATGGACTCGCCGAGTCCAAGCGCGCAGCTTCGCTCCAACCCGCGTCCCTACTCGGCGAGTCTGAGCCCTGACTCGCCGAGTCCCTCTTATAAATGAACACAATTAAAATCATTTTATACCTGGTAAAAATACGGATGTTACAACTCTCCCCCACTAGAATTGGACTTCGCCCTCGAAGTTCCGCTCTAAAACAGCTCCGGATGCTGCTCCCGCATCATATCCTCCGGTTCCCAGGTCATCTCTGATCCCTTCCGATGTTGCCACTGGACCAATACCAGAGGTACCTCCTTGTTCCTCAAAATCTTGATCTTCCGATCCCTAATAGCCACTGGTCTCTCCGCATAATTCAGGCTTGCATCGACCTGAATATCCTCAAGTGGAACCACTGCCGACTCATCGGCTATACATTTCCTCAACTGCGATACATGAAAAGTGTTGTGAATTTGCCCCAACTCTGCTGGCAACTCCAGCCGATAGGCTACCCGGCCTACCCTGTCAATCACACGAAACGGGCCTATAAACCGGGGCCCCAATTTGCCCCTCTTCCTGAATCGGATCACCCCTTTCCAAGGGGAGACCTTCAGGAGAACAAAGTCGCCGACTTGAAATTCCAACTCTGACCGGCGCCTATCCGCGTAACTCTTCTGTCGGCTCTGAGCGGTCAATAACCTCTGCCTGACCAACTGTATCTGCTCTGACGTCTGATTCACAATCTCTGTACTGCCCATTACTCTTTGCCCAACCTCTCCCCAGCATATGGGAGTCCGACACCTCCTACCATATAACAGCTCAAAGGGTGGCATACCAATGCTCGAATGATAGCTGTTATTGTAGGAAAACTCCGCTAGAGGCAAATACGAGTCCCAGCTACCCCCAAAATCCAATACACAAGCTCGAAGCATGTCCTCGAGTGTCTGTATAGTCCGCTCACTCTGGCCGTCAGTCTGGGGGTGGTACGCGGTACTAAAATGCAGCTTAGTACCCAATTCCTCATGAAATTTCTTCCAGAAACGGGAAGTGAACCGCACATCGCGGTCTGAAACAATCGAGACCGGCACCCCATGCCGAGATACAACCTCCCTCACATAAACTTCCGCTAATTTCTCCGCCGAAGAGCTCTCACTGATGGCAAGAAAGTGAGCGCTCTTTGTCAACCTATCCACAATCACCCAAATCGCATCCACTCCCCTGGCAGTCCTTGGCAATTTGGTGATAAAGTCCATAGTGATCTGTTCCCACTTCCACTCGGGAACCTCCAATGGCTGTAACTTGCCATGCGGTCTCTGGTGTTTGGCTTTTACCCTTCGACAGGTCAAACACCTCTCGACAAACCATGCTACATCCCTCTTCATACAGGGCCACCAATATTCCTTCCTTAGATCCAAATACATCTTCGTGGCCCCGGGGTGGATCGAAAATTTCGATCTATGAGCCTCCTCCATCAATGTAGCACGTGTACCGCCCACAAACGGTACCCAGATCCTGCCCTGATAAGTCATGAGACCTCGACTATCCGATACAAACTCAGAAACCAACCCAACAACCCTCTCTCTCTTCTGCATCTCCGGGCGCACGGCCTCGGCCTGAGCCCCACGAATGGCGTCCAGCACTGGAGTCATCACGGTCAATCTCAAACATACATCTCGCAGGGGAGTGCTCTCCGCCCTGCGGCTCAACGCGTCGGCTACCACATTAGCCTTGCCCGGGTGGTACAAGATCTCGCAATCATAGTCCTTGACCACATCTAACCATCTCCTCTGCCGCATATTCAGGTTGGGCTGATCCATCAAATACTTCAAACTCTTATGATCCGTGTAAATCGTGCAACGAACCCCATACAGGTAGTGTCGCCAAATCTTGAGTGCGAACACCACTGCCCCCAGCTCCAAATCATGAGTGGGGTACCTCGTCTCGTGAGGTTTCAACTGCCTCGATGCGTAAGCTATCACATGACCCTTCTGCATTAATACCGCCCCCAACCCTAGGATCGATGCATCACAGAATACCACAAAGCCTTCCATACCTTCCGGAAGGGCTAATACTGGGGCTTCACACAACCTTTGGCGAAGCGTCTCAAAGGAAGTCTGCTGCTCGGGACCCCATGCAAATGTCACGCCTTTCCGGGTCAACCTGGTGAGGGGAACCGCAATCTTGGAGAAATCCTTAATAAATCTCCGATAATACCCTGCCAATCCGAGAAAACTCCGTATCTCAGAAGGTGATCTCGGTACCTCCCACCTCATCACTGCGTCAACCTTGGCCGGGTCGACCAATATCCCCTTCTGGTTAACGAGGTGTCCCAGAAACTGGACCTCCCGTAACCAGAAATCGCACTTGGAGAACTTTGCGTAAAGCTTCTCCGCTCTCAAAACCCCAAGCACCTCCCTCAGATGCTCCTCGTGCTGCTCACTAGATCTCGAATATACCAGAATATCATCAATGAAAACAATCACCGACCGATCCAACATCGGCCGACATACCCTGTTCATGAGGTCCATGAACACCGCCGGGGCATTAGTGAGCCCGAAAGGCATCACCACAAACTCATAGTGCCCGTAACGTGTCCTGAATGCTGTCTTTTGGACGTCCTCTTCCCGCACCCTCACTTGATGATAGCCCGACCTCAAATCAATCTTGGAGAACCAAGATGCTCCCTGTAGCTGATCGAATAAATCGTCGATCCTCGGCAGCGGGTAACGGTTCTTGACCGTCAGCTTATTCAGCTCCCGGTAATCAATACACATGCGATGCGAGCCATCCTTCTTTTTCACAAACAAGATGGGTGCTCCCCACGGCGAGCTACTCGGCCGAATAAACCCTTTCCCCAGCAACTCCTGAAGTTGCGAGGATAACTCCTGCATCTCTGGGGGCGCAAGGCGATACGGCACCTTAGCAATAGGTGCGGCCCCCGGAACCAAATCGATGCCAAACTCCACTTGCCTCGCGGGAGGCACTCCTGGTAACTCGTCGGGAAATACATCTGGAAACTCCCGCACCACCGGAACTTCATCCACAGAGCTCGGTCTCTCCGAAATCACTCGCGTATCCATCACATACGCTACATAACCCTTACAGCCCCGCTGCAAACACTGTCTCGCTCTAGCAGCCGAACAAAAGGCTGATCCAGAACGTGTACCCTCGCCGTACACTGAAAGAACTCCCCCACTAGGATCGCGTATAGTCACCAACTGTCGCTCGCAATCGATAACCGCACCGTATCGGCTCAACCAATCCATGCCCACTATAACACAAACATCACCCATCGCAATCGGAATCAGGTCGATCGGGAACTCGACCCCGAATATCTCCAATACACATCCCCGAAAAACCTCTGTAGCACAAATCACCCTGTCGGCGGCTATGGAAACTCGCAGAGGCCGACTCAATACTCCACGACTAACACTGATATGCTGACTAAAAGTCAGGGATACAAAAGATCGACTCGCACCCGAGTCAAATAACACTAAAGCAGGTACAGAATTCACAAGGAAGGTACCTAAGCATAGCACGATATAAGCATAATATCTCAACACCATAAATAAATAATGAAAAGGAACATACCAGCCACGACGTCGGGTGCAGCGCGGACCTCTTCCGCAGTCAACTGGAAGGCTCTCCCCCGAGCCCTCGGTGCCTCGACCTTCATGGGTCGACTCTCCGCAGCAGCAGCTCTGATGGCGGCGGGAGCAGTCCCCTGGGATGCCCCGCGCAGCAGCGGACACTCCGCCTTCCGGTGTCCGGTCTGATTGCAGTGGAAGCACACTGCAAATCCCTTGGGGCAGTCCTTAGCCATGTGCCCCTCCTTGCCACATTTGTAGCAAGACCCTGCCCGACAGGCGCCATCGTGACCCTTGCCGCACTTTCCGCAAGTGCGGCTCCTCCGACTCTCGGTTCGGGGATCAGCGGGCTTGGCCCGCTTGGCTGCCGGCTGGAACTGTGCCGGTCGCCGATCCCTCCCCATAGACTCCGCCTCCTCCCTAGCCTGAGTCTCAAGCTCAATCTCCCTCTTCCGAGCATTTGCCTGAAGCTCGGCAAATGTCCGGTACGAGGAGTTCGCAGCGAACTCCCGAATATCCCTCCTCAAAATACTCAGATAACGGCTCATACGTGCCTGCTCGGTGGACACGTGCTCAGGGCAAAACATTGCCCTCTCCTGGAACATCCTCGTGATCGCTGTAACCGACTCGGTACCCTGCTTGAGGGTCAGAAACTCCTGCGCTAAACGCTCCCTCTCCACCTGGGGAACGTACTCATCCCGAAACATAGTGGTGAACCTCTCCCAGGTCACCGCAGATAGCTCAGCAGGCGAATAATGCGCTGTCACAAACTTCCACCAGTCCTTCGCTCCCAAGCGAAGCTGGTTCAGCGCGAACCGTACCTTCAAATGCTCAGGAGACGAGCAAGTGAAGAAACACCCCTCAATATCAGATATCCACCTCATAGCTGCCACCGGATCCTGAGTACCATCAAACTCTGGTGGCTTTGTGTTGCTGAACTCACGGAACAGCAACGCATCCCCACCCTGCGGCCTCGCAGCAGCAATCGCTGCGGTAGCCGCTGCAGCAGCAGCCTCAGAAAGAGCGGCATAACGCTCATCAAACGTCTCAATCAAGGTGGTCTTTATAGACCCAAACATCTCCGGTATCTCTGCCCTGATGGCCGCAGCCACCTCCTCCTGAATGATCCGGCGGATCTCCTCCTCACTAGTACCACTGCTCTCGGGCATCAAACGTGTCCTCACCATGATCTACCTCTGAAATACGACATACGATAAATTAGAATCCACACGAGTATGCTCATACTCGACAACTCTTTTCTCCTTGATTCTTGGCATTCCAAAGATTCTGACTTGGGCTGCACACTGCTCCGGTGCTTCCAGTAGTACGGGCCCAATACTACTGTCCGCACCGCACCAGAATACACTCCAAGTCCTTCTCTTTGGATCCCAGGGCTCAAGTACTCTATCATGCATAGACTACTCTCTAATAGATTTCTCATAAGTCCCTTGCTGCTACCTACTCACTCTCATGCATCTCATAGCAGCTCACCTCTCTCTAGGCTAAGGCATCACACATCAGGCCATTCTAGTCCTAATAGCAATACCTAGCCTACTCTAGCATGCGGATACATCATATCAATGTCAATATCACATAATATATACAAAGGTATTTTGGGAAATCACCGTTCGGGCGCTGACTGATCGTACACACATCTCTTGCTCTGCGTTTTTCAAAAATCTTTTACTTTTTGAAATTACATCTCAAATCCTCAGTTTGAGTTCAAATACGCCCGAAGGTGTACTCGAATCCCTCAAACCAAGGCTCTGATACCAATTTGTAACACCGGAAATTCGAAGCAGAAAATTTTTTTTTTTTTTTTTTTTGTATAAAACATAATATCATTAATATTCATAAAACACTCCTTTTTCTTGTTCTCATAAAACAACCATTTAACTGTTAACATATCAGCACAAAGTTCCCAAGATCAACATATAAAAACTCCAACGTGTGTGTACGGATCAAGCCGGCGCCTTCCCGCGGTCGTCACTAGTACCTGAAACAAATAACATCAACACTGTAAGCACGAAGCTTAGTGAGTTCCCCAAAATACCACATGTAACACATAATAGCCACTCGAGGCTGTAACTCTTGTGGGTCCGTGCACCCACGCCCTGTGAACCCTCAGGTTCTAGCTCTGATAAACATGCACCACATAAAATCACATAGAAATCATGCAGTACTACACATAACATACAACATACAAATACTCTGTCACATAACTCTGGTTACCTACTCAAGGTAAAGTATAGTGAGAAAACTCACCTCGTGTGTCTCTGTAACTCGAAACCCTGAAATCACTAAACACTCGATCCGCCGAGCTGAAGTTCACCTATAGCACAACACATCCCTAATTAGCACTCTCTCAACCTAGAGTTGATCACACTATAACAATTAATCTTGGTCAACGCTGGTCAACGGTCAACTTTGACCGGACTCGGCGAGTGCACTATGGCGACTCGGCGAGTCCGTGCGCATGCACCAACTTCCCTGAAATCCTTCCTCGACACGTCGAGTATTTCTCCCCCAACTCGGCGAGCTCCACCTGGCACGAGTTGTGGGGCCACCACGACTCGACTCGCCGAGTCCCAAGAGCAACTCGGCGAGTTCCATTTTGAACTCAGTCCCCTGACTCTCCCAGACTCACCGAGTCATTTCCCCAACTCGACAAGTCCACTCACTAAGCAGTTGACGGGCAACCTTCATCCGACTCGCCGAGTCTGTTCTTCGGACTCGGCGAGTCCATGCCATGCACGAACTCAAAACGACTTCTGAGGTCAGATCTGTCCCACAAATTCATAGATCTGGCCTCCCCAAGCATGATAATCACGTAAAGTTTGAATCTTGACGCACATACAACATCTACATGGTCCAAAATGGTGATTTAACCCCAAAAGTGGCATTCCAAGCTCAAGACTCCCAAAATGACTCATAAAGCTCCGAGGGTTAGGGTCTCTGGACCTCTTTGGGTCCAGATCCAAGACACAAACTCGAAAAGGGACCAACTACTCCACTCAATCAACCTCTAAAAGGGTTAGAAAACCCTAACACTAAGAATATCACCAAAAAGGGAAGAAGGTCCGAGAATAATACCTCAATACAGTCTCTATGAGCTCAAGGATCACGAAAATCGCACCTCCTTCAGCCTCCTCTTGCCTTGAACACTTCCTCCTTGCAACAACACCCACAAAAGGTCAAGATTAGCCTCTCCTTCCTCACAAACGCTCTAGATCTCTTTAGGGTCTCTCTCTGGGGTTGGGTGAGTGCAAAGTCGGCCATAAGGCCCTTTAAATAGGCCACAAGTCCGGAGACTTAGGGTTTCTCAACACAGCGCAGACTCGCCGAGTCCATGCCATGGACTCGCCGAGTCCAAGCGCGCAGCTTCGCTCCAACCCGCGTCCCTACTCGGCGAGTCTGAGCCCTGACTCGCCGAGTCCCTCTTATAAATGAACACAATTAAAATCATTTTATACCTGGTAAAAATCCGGATGTTACAAAAACAAACGACATCGGGGAATATCATATACCTCAGCAGTGAGGATTGCTGACTAAGGTAAGGAACCATAGACTCCAGGAAAGTATCAAACAAACGACACGCCTGGTTCAGTCTATCAAGTGGAGACACAGACCCCAGAGGGTGCCAAATAAAAGGTACAACTAGTAGGGCCTAAAATAGTGAATACAGACCGTAGACAATATCAAATGAAAGATATGTCTAGGAAGGTCTAGAACAATGAACACAGTGAATACCATGAATACAGTGGATTCAGACCCCAAACATCATCAAATGAAAGATACGTCTTGTAAGGTCAAAACAGAGATAACATACCCCAGACAGTATCAAATGAAAGATACGTCTTGTAAGGTCAAAACAGTGTGACTCCGAAAATGAATTACCGGCATACAGTGTAGATTGCCGGTGAAATACCGTTACCTTAAGGCCAAAGAATTATAAGGTAACCCAGGATACTCGTAACCATACTAACCGACACTAGAGAACCAGACGCCCTACGAGCGTCTTGAGAATGTGACATTTGTCACCCCTTGGCTTGGTTGGCCGTGAACTGTAGCTAGCAGTCGGGGTGTGGGGGTGTCAATCCCGTATAGATCTATACACACAATGTCCGTTCTCCCTACAGGAGACTCTGGTTACCAACTAGAAGATGGAGAAGGCCGTGTCCTGAAGATGCATCCCAAATAGTGGGTAGAGACTTCCAAATAGTGGGTAGTGTGTAAGTGTTGAACCGAAGGTAGAGACTTCCCAATAGTGGCTTTCTATGTAAGTATAGACTAGAGGTAGAGACTCTTAACTGAACTGACTAGAGAATTCCTATATGTCCATACTCATATACATAATATATAACTAATGAGTCAAACGACCTTTGGACGGCCATCCGATCCCACCAGACCACATCTCAACGAAGAAAAGGAAATAGGGCAGACGAGCCTTCCTAAGTCTTTCAATCATTACTTATATGTACCTATATAAGCGCAGACATACATCTAACTACGACTGAGTGTGTAACAAGTAGAAGTGATCTTTATGAAGTAGAAGTGTCTAACAAGTGAAGTAGAAGCGGTCGCAAGTGAAGTAGAAGTGTCGAACAAGTATAAGCGTATCACGAAGTAGAGGCGACAATAAGTGAAGCAAAAGCGTATCAAGTATAACTGAAGTAGAGTCGTTATCAAGTATAAGTGAAGAAGAATCGTATCACTAAGTAAGAGCGTGAATAAGTATAAGCGTCATCATGTATAACCGACTACAAGTATAAGTGAAAGCGTTACCGAGTAGGAGTATAAAATAAGTATAAGCGAAGCAACAGTATTTAACAAGTAAAAGTATACGTCGAAAAGGAAAACTTTAATGAAAAGCCTTTGTGTACAGAGAAAAATCACAAATTGTATTCTTTTTGTAAAATATGTTTAAAAACCTTAGATAATCTTTCATAAACCAATTTAGAATGAATTTGGATAAATCAGTATAAGTAAAAGTTATGAAATAAGTAAAAATCATTATAGTGTTCCACTCGGTAAAACAGTGTAAAGTGGTAAAATCTTGTGCATACGGGTTATCAATCACATGTGATTGATATGATAACTGGCATGTTTAACTTGTATTCCCCCCCCCCCTTATAAAACATTTAAAAATATTAAAAGGTTCATTCAGGGGTATGAACTCACCTGGTGTAAGTAGGTCCGACGAAGGTGCCGTTTGGGCGTTCGGTGTCACGCAAGGACTTGAACACACACAATGACCTATTTTAACGTATGTTAACATATGTTCACATACAACTAGCATATTATATACTAATTAAACAACTCTACACGCTCAAAGGAGCGGAAAACACTTTGGCTAAGTGTTTGGGTGTCCCGGGTAGTGTTTGAGGGTGTGAATGGCTAAGGAATGGAGCTTACTATCCAAGAATACACCCTCATTATATAGATTACGGCCCAGGGACATCTCACCATGAGTTTACGGCCGTAAACTCATGTGATGAGTTCTAGGGTGTTTAAGGCTTCTACTTGCATCATGAAATTATTCTAAGCATTTTTCCTCAAAGGCATGAGTGGATTCAAGGCTCCTAAGGGCTCTATATGAGAGTTTATGGCCTAGGGACACTCCTAAGGGAGTTTACGGCCGTAAACTCTCACCTTTAGAGTTTTGGGAAGTTTCAAGCCCCTAATGCCTTTCTAGTGATTTCTAATGAAGTGTATGCTATTTTGGAGGATTAAATCTACCATTTGAATGAGTTTTGGGGAGTTTACGGCCTAGACAAATGCTTGGGCCGTAAACTCCTTTTAATCCTTCCATTTCTTGTGTTTAATCCCTTAAATCCTTCCTAGTATTTTATTGTAAATTTCTAGGGCCATTTGGGGGGCAAAAACCACACTTTTGGGCACATTTAGGGGTGTTTACGGCCTTGGTATACACCTGGGCCGTAAACTCCTTTTTCCCTTTCATTTCATTGTGTTTAATTGTGTTAAACTCAAGATACTAAGTCCCTAAATTATGTGTTAAGCCCTAGGGTGGTTTGGGAGTGTTTTGGAGGCATTTTAACAATGTTTTGAGGGGTTTACGGCCTAAGTTTGTGTTTGGGCCGTAAACTCTCTTTTACCCCCTAAATCCATGAGTTTTAATGTTTAAACACTCCTAGGCCAGATCCCTAATTAGATTCCAAGCTTAAGAACAAGTTTAAAGGCATGTTTGGCACCATTTTAGGGGTTTACGGCCCTAGAGTGTTCCTGGGCCATAAACTCCTTATCCCATGCCTTCTTGGGTGGTTTTTGGGCTATAACTACAGCTAGTAATGTTTAGAACAAGCTAGGGTAAGCCGACTTACAATTTGGAAGCGTTTGGTTGCGGATTCTGGGCGAAAACGGGTCTAGAGAGTGAGTATAGAGAGAGAGTGTAAAAAGTCTCCAATAGACTCCACTCACCCTTATATAGGGTTTTGAGTCGGGGCTCAGTGGGATTTTACCCGATACTGCCGTTAAACGGGGCTTTTGGTCGCACCCGATTTAGTGGTCGTAATAATAAAACTTGACATTTTCCAAATAAATGGAAATGTGTGTCCTGTGTTTTTATTTCCTTTTATCACGACTTAACGGCATGTTAATTGCAACCAAATGGAGTGTTTATTAAGTTGACGCCCTCTAAGTAACGGAACTTTTATATAGTGGATTGCTCCGTTAACGGTAACGGGGAAATGTAACGGAACAACTTGGGTTGTCACATCATCCCTCCGTTAGAGGGAATTTCGTCCCGAAATTCAGGTTTAGGCAAGGAAGTAGGGATGAATGGCCAAGTAGAGGTAGGAGGGTACTTCCTATATGGTTGTCCTCGCATTCCCAAGTGAACCCTAGTTTGTGTTTGTCATTCCGACAGACCTTCACGTACGGGATGCGGATTCCGTCTAGTGTAGCTAGTGGGTTGCAACTGGTGTATTTATGAAGTCAGGGTCCTCAATGGTTTCTATCATGATGTGTGAGGCACGAAAAGTGTTGTCAGGAAATCACGTATCAAGTCTAAGAAGTGGATCGATCGAATGTGAATCTTGTGGTATATCCGAAAGTAGTAGTGGTCTGAAAAGGGTTGGACCATGTCTCCATGAGGATTCTCGGATGGTCCTAAGCTCTCGGAAAGGGGTAGAGCTTTTCAGTACTAAGAACATAGTGTACTTCTCATGGCAAGATCAGCACTGGCGTGCTTGCCATTCCAAAGTCCCTAACGTTCTCACTTGTACTGGATGTGTAGTCCTTCAGGTTAGTTCTTAGGAAGCTCTGGTGGTCTTCGGTTTCGTGTTTTCTGTCAACTGATTGATAGAGACTTTCTAGATCGTCGAGTGGGTTGCGTGACTATGGTCATCGGTTTGCTATAGAGTGTCTATCCCAAACTCGTGCAAAATGGACCTGCACTAACGATGCTTGAGATATGGAAACCCTGAGGGTCGGGGAGATAGGGTTTCACTAGACGAGTGGTGGACTATCTCTGGAGGTGGTTCTACTATCTCTGCGTGAGATAGTATTCGTGGGACACCTAATAGTCCAAGGAATCTCTAAGACTGTGGTTCATTCTAGCGTGGAAAGTGCATGTTCCTGCATAACCCTTCGACTAACACCAGGGGCGGTGTCAAGCCTATGATCTCTTCGGCATCCGGGTCATGAGATTTAACGCAACTACTTTCGCACTTGACCAATTCTTCTTGACTGTGAAGGTTATCTTGTGGTTCTCGGTATCCTAGTGTTCACTTCGGAGAATGTATTTCATCATCTACAGGGAGACGACGATTTCCTCCATGCGAGAGGGTAGAGGATGATAGGCACTACCTGTCTATAACAGGGCGGGCAAGGTGCCTGAGTAGTTAGAGCATCTACTGCAACTACTCTTCCGAAGGTTCTGAGTTTTCTCGGTCTAGGTCAAATCTAGTGAGTATATGGTTTCACCACTCAGAACTTTACTCGCTCAACCCGCAGTGATTCTCTTGACTCCGGCTCCTATGTTATGGAATAGGGTGAAAGTGTTTTGCGAAGAGGTCCGTGGTAGAGCTCATGCTTGGCTTAACCGCCAATACTTGATGTATGCCATCAGTATACCTGATAATAGTGGTCAGCTTCATGAGTTCTATTCTCTGGGTTTACGAACCTGATGTGCAAGATGCTAAGGGTCTCCCGGGGGAATCTAAGAGGTATGCTTCGGATGGTTGTCGTTTTCTGAAGTATCTGCAGTGTCTTTCACCTCGGTGTTTATCTGACTACGAGGGGTCGGTCGATAGTGTACGGTACCCTCCCTTTGGTACTTCAAAAGGTTTCGAGATAAGAGGGACGATTGACGGATCGCATTAGGTTTGATTATTTGTGTTAGGTTTAGGTTCGGAAGAACCTTTCTTTGCCGACATGGCTATGGAGAAAGTTCTTTTTACACAGCACTTAAGGATATACACACGGTTGCACGAAGTCAAACCATGATCAATAGAGTCGTCGAAGTTGGCTCACTCCGACATGATATAAAGTGAAGATCGATAGAGTCATGTGCCGAACAGGCACACAAGTTCTAGGCGTCTCGGGGTTTCGTCCTATGTATCACTATCGCGGATACCTGGACTGATAGAGTTGACGCAGAACTATAAAGAGTTCTAAGTGTTTCCGAATAGAGTATCTTTTCATGAATGAATTCCCACAAGGCATTTCTATAATCGCCTCACATATACTAGTCATGTATATTTAAGGTGGGGAGGACTGTTGACTGAGCGACCCCGCCCTAAATCCACAACCCAACGAGGAACAGGAAATGAGGCGGCATTCGCTCACTCTAGGTCTGTCCATCTTAAATATACATGGCCGTAACGTATATGTTTAGTCATTATAGTTTTACCCAATGAATTTTCAATTTTATAACAGTGCTGCGACTTTCGCCTTACTGAGAAGAATTTACACTTGAATTAGTCTTTTATTGTTCTTAGTTTAGTTATCCGAGATCGAGAGACGTACCAAAATCTAACGAGTTTCCTTGCCGCTTCTCCCTAAGCAGTAGTGTCAGGCTCCTTCTGTGTTTTTGTCTTTCTCTTCAGTTGGGCAGTCCCTCTTGAAGTGTCCCATTTTACCACATAGGTGGCAAACTGTACGGGTCGCCACATTGGTGGTTGATGTAATGAACTCAATCAGGGTTCTGCAGACGCGAGCAGTATGCCCCAAAATGTTGCACCTAGCACATAAGAGTTCCCGGCAGGCACCATGATGATGGTAGCTGCACTTGCTGCAGTGGGGCAGGTCTCCTAGGTATGGTCTTCTTGAGGTCGGGAGGGAAGGATTGACAGAGGTATAGACAGCCTCAGCTCGTTGCCCTTCGGAAGGTCCTTGAGCCGAGGTACTTCCCTCCTCTATCTTGAGCTTTCTCTTTAGTGGGTTCAGTGGAGGTCCTTGGGTGGCTGAGTATGAAAGTGTTGGTTGCTGCTGTTCAGTGCCAGGATTGAAAATCCCGACCGGGCCCTTGCTAACATTGGCGGTGTTAGCATTTAGGTGAGCCATGACAGCTGCTACGGCTGCTGAGACTGCAGCTTGGAACGTAGCTTCATCGAATAAGAGAGCGGGTTTCTTGTTTGTGGACTGGTTTCGCTTCTTCGGTGGCATGGTTTTCCTACACGGAAAGGAATATAAGGTAATGAGAGACGATGGTTAACACTGGACATTTCTGTCCCGATTGCATTAGGCATAAAATTTTCCCGTGCCTCGGGTACTGGTTGTTTGAACGTCGACCTACATCCCTATGATGTAGTCCTGGTAATCGAGGTAGGAGTATGAGTATCGAAAAAAGGCCATAAGATGCGAGTCATTCCTACTAAGTTACCTTTTATACTGGGAAAGATTCCACTCTCCGGCTTGGAGAGATTTAAGAACGGCTCGGAACAAACTGCGGAAAGAGAGGCTCATGAAAGCTCATGGTTAAGCACTCTCAATAAGGTACGGGGACCCGCCCTAATCGTGTGTCTGGCAACGGGAATCAACGATTTACCTAACACATAGCGTGACTAGTGTAACCACTAACTCACTAAATTGTATTATTTTAAGGGTGTATTAGCGTGAGGAACACGAGGAAAAGACAATTCCCGGGTTCCATGTACTGGCTCTCTCGGTCTGCCTCGTGTCTTTGACTGGAATCGGTGTTGGTTTCCTTCGGGTATTTTCCTAGGGTTCTCTTCTCGTATGGAAATATTAAATTTCTACTCCGCCTTCCTTTGAATTCCAACTCTGGGTGTCATCACTTCATGATGGATGACTGGGAATCTCCGAAGTTTAGGCGAATTCCTCACCGATGTCCCTAAAAGAATATGGGCACTTGGTGCATTCAATAGTCTCGACCCAGTTCATTTATTTCCGAATAGGAACTCTTCTCAATGAACTTCTTCGGGGTCGACTTCAACTCTTCTGTCAAGCACTGAAGTGGGTAGGGTTGTCTACAGGGTTCACGCGAGAATGGAAATGTCTAAAGAATCCTAAGAGATTATTAACATTCCACTGGATGATCCATATTGAGTCCTGATACGATTACACAGGGTATACAAATCATATATAGCTTAGAACCGATAGGCCTTCGAATACGTGATACTACTCTAGAACCACATCGCAACGAGGAAAAGGAGATAGAGCGAAACCACACATTCTTAGTCTATGGGATCCTTATTACATATAACCTTGGAAATATACCCTCTGTAGTTGTAGGTATATCAATAAGGATCTTTTTAGTTATTCACGCAAGGTTGTTTATGATTCCTAAAATACCCCTAAGGTATTTTAATTCTTGTTTGGGTCTTATCTTCTGAATATGATTCTGGGATTAGTGTGAATCTTTTAGCATTCTAAAATACTCCTATAGTATTTTAACTTTATGTTTGGCTCTAGCATCCCTAATTGGTAAGTTTCAGACCTGTTGTACACCACTACCACTCCCGCGCACACGTTCATCGCATCTCGAATAAATCTAGTTGAACATGTTACATTTATTCCGGCTTACGATTACATAACTGCCCAGGTTTGACTGTAGGGTTCAACATCCGAAGACTTTTATTATTGTTCTTCTTCTGATACTTTTGTTCAAGTGTTTAGATTTTGGATGTTATTATACTTTGGTAAAATATGGTTATATTTTAAAGTATAATTCTTGGTCAGAGTGTTTTATCCCTTTGCATTTATAGGTTGTATATCTTTTATGAATTGATATACTTAGCTCACTATAAACAATGCTCGATACCAATCTGTCACACCCCAAAACCGGAACGGCGGAAACGTTATGGGGTGGATGACGTCATGTCAAGTATCACAACACATGCATATAGTAATCAAAGTACAACAAAACATTGCATTAATAGTAATAGTTTTACATGGTTACATTACAATACATCAAGGTAATACAAGTAATAGAAATAAATACAGTGTGGTACTAAGCTATCTTCATCAACTGCTCCGGGGATGTACCTGTCTAATTTTTGACCTGAGAATACAAGTTATTTGAAAAGCGAGTATCAGCATTTTTACAAATGTTGGTGAGTTCATAAGCATTTAGTGACATTTCATTCAAATAACTTAATAAAGTAATAGTTTAAGAGAATTCAGTGTATTAGAGTCCTTTCCAGAAAATCATATATTTTCTTTAATAAAAGCAGCCTTCTACCAAGACTGGTCAGTGATGTGTAGGGTAAAAAGTAGTCTTCCCTAAATTGCTATCATTATCAAAATACTGAATTTGATTATTGAGGAAAGCAAACGACATCGGGGAATATCATATACCTCAGCAGTGAGGATTGCTGACTAAGGTAAGGAACCATAGACTCCAGGAAAGTATCAAACAAACGACACGCCTGGTTCAGTCTATCAAGTGGAGACACAGACCCCAGAGGGTGCCAAATAAAAGGTACAACTAGTAGGGCCTAAAACAGTGAATACAGACCGTAGACAATATCAAATGAAAGATATGTCTAGGAAGGTCTAGAACAATGAACATAGTGAATACCATGAATACAGTGGATTCAGACCCCAGACAACATCAAATGAAAGATACGTCTTGTAAGGTCAAAACAGAGATAACAGACCCCAGACAGTATCAAATGAAAGATACGTCTTGTGAGGTCTAAACAGTGTGACTCCGAAAATGAATTACCGGCATACAGTGTAGCTTGCCGGTGAAATACCGTTACCTTAAGGCCAAAGAATTATAAGGTAACCCGGGATACTCGTAATCATACTAACCGACACTAGAGAACCAGACGTCCTACGAGCGTCTTGAGAATGTGACATTTGTCACCCCTTGGCTTGGTGGGCCGTGGACTGTAGCTAGCAGTCAGGGTGCGGGGGTGTCAATCCCGTATTGATCTATACACGTAATGTTCGTTCTCCCTGCAGGAGACTCTGGTTACCAACTAGACGACGGAGAAGGCCGTGTCCTGAAGATGCATCCCAAATAGTGGGTAGAGACTTCCAAATAGTGGGTAGTGTGTAAGTGTTGAACTAAAGGTGGAGACTTCCCAATAGTGGGTTTCTATGTAAGTATAGACTAGAGGTAGAGACTCTTAACTGAACTGACTAGAGAATCCCTATATGTCCATACTCATATACATAATATATAACTAATGAGTCAAACGACCTTCGGACGGCCATCCAAGCACACCAGACCACATCTCAACGAGGAAAAGGAAATAGGGCAGACGAGCCTTCCTAAGTCTTTCAATCATTACTTATATGTACCTATATAAGCGCAGACATACATCTAACTACGACTGAGTGTGACATCCCCAAAATCTCGGCCAGAAAAGACCGATTTTCATTTATGCTTTTGAAATATTTTCAGAGTAAATCCTTTTGATTTGAAAGAGTTGCGGAATTTTGTTCCCAAAAACAAAACATGATAAAACAATGTTTACCGAAGCATTTCATAAAAGAAATGTATTTTCATTATAATCAAAACTCGGGGTGTCATGTTACGATACAGACCAATTAGCATAAACGAATACATTACAAGTCATTCAACAAATATAAACTTATGCATACTTGTAAACAAAACAACTTGATGGTTCATCCATCTCATGCCCTTCCGCCACTTCCTGTAATACAATGTAAAACTGAGTGGGTCAGGCTTGGGAGCCTGGTGAGCATATAGGGTTTTCAACCCACAATAAATATCATATTTAATTTTTACCAACCAACAATAACCTAATTACCCATTCCCGTTATTCTCACTTTAATGTCCCTAATACAACTAATCATAAGGGACCTAGTCTAAGAATATTTCATCGGGGCGACAACACATGCTTCGGGGGTACCTCAGCAATATAAGTCAAATAAGGCAACCATGAGGGGGAAGGAGTGCAGCGAATGAACACCCAAGTTCATTAACACCTACAGGTGGTGAACTTGCTAATGTTTCCACAAGACTATCTAGAAAAGTATGTGGTCGTCATCTAAACTCCGCTAGATGACTAAATCAAACAACAACGAGGCCTCTCATCTGTTTATTACACACCAACTATCTACCCATGTTCTACCCAACATATTAGTAGATAAAAATATACATTTGTATACGTAGTTTAAAACCTGTATAGCATGCTTTAATCAACACATATTTCACATAACAGATGAGGCATACACACACATAACACATATCTCATAGAGAACAAATCATATCTATGAGTTAGAAGAAAGTGAATACACATTCACACATATAAACAACAATATACTAAATACACTCAAACCGTACTTGTATTATTATCGTGTTTATGAAAGGTAGTATACACTCACCTGATCAGAAGATGATCGGACAGCACTACGACTTGCAGAAGTAGTAATCCTCAGCAGATCTGGAAGATCTCCTCAAAAATCGAACTTCTCGCGGGCAGAGCTTCGGCTCAGGAACCGCACTTCTCGGGATCTTCGGGATCTCGGGACTTGGCTCGGGGCTAGAGTATGATACCGAGGCTTCGGAAATTCATATCTTCTTCATACGAACTCCGTTTTCGACGTTCTTTATATCCACGGAAAGGTGAGACTATTCTCTACAACTTTCGTTTAGACTTCGTCGGCTAATTTTGAATTTATTTTTATTATTTATTTTTAATAGGCCGCGACAGACAAACTTCGTTATAAATTCATAACTTCTTCGTTTGACGTCCTTTCTCGCCTAACTCTTTATCGCTTCGATACTAACAATGAGATCTTCGATTCTCATTTAGATTGCTTCGGCTAAAAACCCCTCGATCTCAAATCGAGTAAAACAGGCTACCTACTGTTAAGCCGAAACTTCGATAAATCATAACTTCCTCATACGAAGTCAGATTTGGGCGTTCTATATATATTCGGCAACCTCGTTTCAACTACTACAACATAAATCAAAGATATTAAGTTTATTTTACACTTAAATTTTGATGCTTATTTTTATTCTTAATTAATCAAACCACATAATTAAGCAATTAAGCACAAAACACATAATACTCAAATAATACAATCTTGTTATTTCAAAACAGGTTACAAAAGTTAACCTAGACTATTACATTGATAAAAGTGGCAAGCCTGGAAACAGAGGCGTTACACTGAGTGTGTAACAAGTAGAAGTGATCTTTGTGAAGTAGAAGTGTCTAACAAGTGAAGTAGAAGCGGTCGCAAGTGAAGTAGAAGTGTCGAACAAGTATAAGCGTATCACGAAGTAGAGGCGACAATAAGTGAAGCAAAAGCGTATCAAGTATAAGTGAAGTAGAGTCGTTATCAAGTATAAGTGAAGAAGAATCGTATCACTAAGTAAGAGCGTGATTAAGTATAAGCGTCATCATGTATAAGCGACTACAAGTATAAGTGAAAGCGTTACCGAGTAGGAGTATAAAATAAGTATAAGCGAAGCAGCAGTATTTAACAAGTAAAAGTATACGTCGAAAAGGAAATCTTTAATGAAAAGCCTTTGTGTACAGAGAAAAATCACAAATTGTATTCTTTTGTAAAATATGTTTAAAAACCTTAGAGAATCTTTCATAAACCAATTTAGAATGAATTTGGATAAATCAGTATAAGTAAAAGTTATGAAATAAGTAAAAATCATTATAGTGTCCCACTTGGTAAAACAGTGTAAAGTGGTAAAATCTTGTGCATGCGGGTTATCAATCACATGTGATTGATATGATAACTGGCATGTTTAACTTGTATCCCCCCCCCCTATAAAACATTTAAAAACATTAAAAGGTTCATTCAGGGGTATGAACTCACCTGGTGTAAGTAGGTCCGACGAAGGTGCCGTTTGGGCGTTCGGTGTCATGCAAGGACTTGAACACACACAATGACCTATTTTAACATATGGTAACATATGTTCACATACAACTAGCATATTATATACTAATTAAACAACTATATGCGCTCAAAGGAGCGGAAAACACTTTGGCTAAGTGTTTGGGTGTCCCGAGTAGTGTTTGAGGGTGTGAATGGCTAAGTAATGGAGCTTACTATCCAAGAATACACCCTCATTATATAGATTACGGCCCAGGGACATCTCACCATGAGTTTACGGCCGTAAACTCATGGTGATGGGTTCTAGGGTGTTTAAGGCATCTACTTGCGTCATGGAATTATTCTAAGCATTTTTCCTCAAAGGCATGAGTGGATTCAAGGCTCCTAAGGGCTTTATATGGGAGTTTACGGCCTAGGGACACTCCTAAGGGAGTTTACGGCCGTAAACTCTCACCTTTAGAGTTTTGGGAAGTTTCAAGCCCCTAATGCCTTTCTAGTGATTTCTAATGAAGTGTGATGCTATTTTGGAGGATTAAATCTATAATTTGAATGAGTTTTGGGGAGTTTACGGCCTAGACAAATGCTTGGGCCGTAAACTCCTTTTAATCCTTCCATTTCTTGTGTTTAAGCCCTTAAATCCTTCCTAGTATTTTATGGTAAATGTCTAGGGCCATTTGGGGGGCAAAAACCACACTTTTGGGCACATTTAGGGGTGTTTACGGCCTTCGTATACACCTGGGCCGTAAACTCCTTTTTCCCTTTCATTTCATTGTGTTTAATTGTGTTAAACCCAAGATACTAAGTCCCTAAATTATGTGTTAAGCCCTAGGGTGGTTTGGGAGTGTTTTGGAGGCATTTTAACAATGTTTTGAGGGGTTTACGGCCTAAGTTTGTGCTTGGGCCGTAAACTCTCTTTTACCCCCTAAATCCATGAGTTTTAATGTTTAAACACTCCTAGGCTAGATCCCTAATTAGATTCCAAGCTTAAGAACAAGTTTAAAGGCATGTTTGGCACCATTTTAGGGGTTTACGGCCCTAGAGTATTCCTGGGCCGTAAAATCCTTATCCCATGCCTTCTTGGGTGGTTTCTAGGCTATAACTACAGCTAGTAATGTTTAGAACAAGCTAGGGTAAGCCGACTTACAATTTGAAAGCGTTTGGTTGCGGATTCGGGGTGAAAACGGGTCTAGAGAGAGAGTATAGACAGAGAGTGTAAAAAGTCTCCAATAGACTCCACTCACCCTTATATAGGGTTTTGAGTCGGAGCTCAGTGGGATTTTACCCGATACTGCCGTTAAACGGGGCTTTTGGTCGCACCCGATTTAGTGGTCGTAATAATAAAACTTAACATTTTCCAAATAAATGGAAATGTGTGTCCTGTGTTTTTATTTCCTTTTATCACGACTTAACGACATGTTAATTGCAACCAAATGGAGTGTTTATTAAGTTGACGCCCTCTAAGTAACGAAACTTTTATACAGTGGATTATTCCGTTAACGGTAACGGGGAAATGTAACGGAACAACTTGGGTTTTCACACATGTTCCGATACAGACCATAAAGCATAAACGATAACATTAGAAGTCATTCAACAAATATATACATATACAGACTTGTAAAGAAAGCAACTTGATGATTCAACCATCTTATGCCCTCGCGCCACTACCTGTAATACAATTAAAACTGAGTGGGTCAGGCTTGGGAGCCTGGTGAGCATATAGGGTTTTCAACCCACAATAAATAAAATTATATTTAATTTTACCAACAAATCACTATCCCGATTACCCATTCCCGTTATCCTCACTTTACGTCCCTAAAACAACATCTATCTCAAGGGACCTAATCTAGGATATTCATCGGGACGGACATTACTGCTAAGGGGTTTCCTCAACAATAGATATCCTAAAGGGAACCATGAGGGGGATAGAGTACACCGATGAACACATCGTTCACAACACCTACAGGTTATGAACCTGCTAGCGTTCCACTGGACTGTCTAGAAAGAGTCCGTGGTCGTTATCCATAATCCGCTGATTAACTAGATCAACAACAACAAAATCGAGGCCTCTCATCTGTTTATTACACACCAACTATCTACCCATGTTCTACCCAACATATTAGTAGATAAAAATATATATTTTTATACATAGTTTAAAACCTGTATATCATTTTCATTCAATACATATTCCACATAACAGATGAGGCACACCCACATAACACGTATTTCATAGAAAATAAATCAGATCTATGAGACAGTAGAGAGTGAATATACATTCACGCACATAACAACAAAATTATACACATAACACGTATTTTGTATAAAATACTTCATAATTATGCGTTAGAAGAAAGTAACTACACACTCACTTGATCAGAAGATGATCGGACAGCACTACGGCTTGTAGAAGTAGTATTCTTCGGTAGATCTGGAAGATCTTCACAAAAACCGGACTCCTCGCGGGCAGAGCTTTGGCTCGGGAATCTCACTTCTCGGGATCTTCGGGACCTCGGGACTTGCTTCGGGGCTCGGGAATGATACCGGGGCTTCGGGATAATTCTTGCACGAAAAATGATGCCAAAACACGAGAAAAAGGGAAGAAATGAGCAATGAACTCGGTTGCCCTCGACCTCCTTTTATAGGGGCTGGAAGGTCGAATTACGCTGGGCGTAACTGGAGATTACACTGGGCATAATGACGATAAGATCGCTGACTCCCCCCCTTCGGATAATATCGGAATATATATATATATATATATATATATATATATATATATATATATATATATATATATATATATATATATATATATATATATATAAAATATCAAAAATATTTAATAAACTTCAAAAATTCATATCTTCCTCATATGAACTCCGTTTTTGACATTCTTTATATCCACACGTAGGTGAGACTACGATCTACAACTTTCATTTAAACTCCATCGGCTAATTTTGAATTTACTTTTATTATTTGTTTTTAGTAGGCCGGGACAGTAAAATTCCGTTATAAATTCATAACTTCTTCATCCGACGTCCGTTTTAACCTATTTTTTATCGTTTTACTCCTATTAACGAGACCTTCAATTCTCATTTAGATTGTTTCAGCTAAAAACCGCTCGATATCAAATCGAGTATTTGGGCTGCATACTACTAAGTCGAAACTTCGAAAAATCATAACTTCCTCATACGAAGTCAGATTTGGGCGTTCTTTTTATGCACGCTCTTGGTTTAACGAACTCTACGACTTTCGTTTAGATCACTAAGGCTAAATATTGCTCTAACGTAAATTTCACTGTTTACGTCATTCAGCGTTGTCGGTTCTGTCGCGAAACTTCGACAGGTCATAACTTCTTCGTTATAACTCGGATTTCGGCATTCTTTATATCTTCGGAATCCTTGTTTTGACCACTACATCTTTATGAAAAGATATTAGGATTATCCCACACTTCAAATTTGACGCTTATTTTATTCTTAATTCATTAAATTATAATAATTAAGAAAATAAACACATAATTCAAATAATTCACATAATACTCAAATATTTCATCATTAATACTTCAAAAAGAGTTACAAGGGTTAACCTAGACTATTATATCAGTGATAATGCCTAGCCTGGAAACGTGGGCGTTACAATTCTCTCCCCCTTAGGATGATTCCGTCCTCGGAATCACACATCAACAAACAAATGCGGATAGTGACTCAACATGTCACTCTCCGTTTCCCAGGTGAGATTTGGCCCATTCGAATGTTTCCAACGAACAAGCACTAATTCGACCATCTTGCGTCGAAGCTTCTTAGTCTTTCGGTCAACAATGGTCTCAGGTTTTTCAATTAACCTTTTGTTTTCATCAATTCTCAATTCAAAAATTGGAATTATATCGGGAACTTCCCCCGTGAACTTCCTCAAATAACACACATGGAAAGTGTTATGAATTCCATTCAGTTCTTCGGGTAATTCGAGCTTGTAAGCTTAGTTCCCAACCTTCTGAAGAACTTTAAACGGTCCAATAAACCTTGGACTCAACTTTCCCCTTTTACCAAATCTTATAAGTCCCTTCCACGGCGAGAATTTAAGCAAAACCGAATCTCCAACCTCAAAAGTCATCGGTCTTCGCTTCTTGTCAGCATAGCTCTTTTGACGATCTTGAGCTGCTAACATTCTTTCTCTAATTACTTTCAACTTTTCAGCGGTTTGATGGACCATCTCGGGACCCATAAACTGCTTTTGTCCAGCCTCAAGCCAACAAGACGGCGTACGACACTTATGTCCGTACAAAGGTTGATAAGGTGCCATCTTTATGCTCGAGTGGAAACTATTATTGTAGGAAAATTCTACCAAAGGTAAATGTTCATCCCAGTTACCTAGGAACTCCAGGGTACATGCTCTAAGCATATCTTCAAGTGTTTGTATCGTCCGTTAGCTCTGACCATCAGTTTGCGGATGGTAAGCTATACTTAAACACAACTTGGTACCCATTTCCTATTGTAGACTTTTCCAAAATCTCGAGGTGAAACGGCTATCACGATCTGATACAATCATTACCAGAACACCGTGAAGCCTCACAATTTCCTTCACATAAGAATTCGCAAGCTTATCCATAGACCATTTCTCTTTGGCTGCTATGAAATCCGCACTCTTAGTGAATCGATCAACGACCACCCAAATCATGTCGTGACCATTCTTTGTTCGGGGTAGTTTAGTGACAAAAACCACAGCAATGTCTTCCCATTTACCCATAGGCACAGGTAAAGGCTCTAAACTCCCAATTGGTTGCTGATGTTGTGTCTTGACTCTCGCACAAGTCACACACTCGGCCACATACTTTGCAACATCAAGCTTCATTGTCGGCCACCAGTTGTAGGGTTTCAGGTCCCTATACATTTTAGTGCTATCGGGATGAATTGAGTACATGGTCTTGTGAGCTTCTTCCATCAGAAGATCTCTTATCCCTCCGGACTTAGGTACCCAAATCCGACCTTGGAACACCTTCAGTCCATGACCGTTTGTATCAAACACCAACGTTTTTCCCAAACGTTCCTCCTTTCGGTCATTCTTCTCAGAAGCTTCCTCTTGAGCTTTCTTTATACTTTCCACAATTGTCGAGACAACTTCAATTCTCAACGCTCTTGGCCTCTTCCTTTCAATATTGACTTTCCGACTGAGAGCATCAGCAACAACATTAGCTTTACCAGGATGGTAAAGTATCTCACAGTCATAGTCTTTAAGTAATTCTAGCCAGTGTCGTTGCCTCATATTCAATTCCTTCTGACCAAAGAGATATTGGAGACTCTTATGATTAGTGAAAAGTTTGCACTTCCTGCCATAGAGGTAATGCCTCCATATCTTTAGAGGGAATATTACCGCTGCCAACTCCAAATCATGAGTCGGGTAGTTCTTTTCATGCTCTTTCAATTGTCGAGACGCATATGCGATCACCTTATCTCTTTGGGTCAAAACACAACCCAATCCAACCCCAGACGCATCGCTATAAACAGCGAAGTCTTCAACTCCATCGGGTAGAGAAAGTATCGGTGCCTCGCATAGTTTCTTCTTTAGCTTCTCGAATGCTTCTTTATGCTTATCATTCCAAGCATAAGTAGCTACTTTGTGGGTCAAAGCTGTCAACGGAGTAGCGATCGAAGAAAAGCCTTGGATAAACCTTTGGTAATATCCGGCTAATCCTAAAAAGCTTCGGATCTCCGTGGGACTTTTCGGTTGTTCCCATTTCATCACAGCTTCGATCTTCGCTGGATCAACCATTATCCCTTCTTGGTTGACCACGTGACCCAAGAATTGGACTTCACGAATCCAAAAATCACATTTGGAGAACTTAGCATACAACTTCTCCTTCTTCAAGACTTCTAACACTTCTCGCAAGTGTCTGCCATGCTCCTCTTGGCTTTTCGAATAAATCAGAATGTCGTCTATGAACACTATCACATAATTATCAAGGAACGGATTACAAACCCTATTCATTAAATCCATGATTGCTTCCGGAGCATTGGTTAGTCCAAACGACATAACCACTGGAATACTTTGCATCACCTTCTTTTCCTTCTTAGCATCGATCACGAATGCTAAATATGATGTACATCCCTTGGTCAAACACTTTCTGGCTTTCATTAGGGAAATGATTCCAGAATTTACTCTCCGTTTGTCTCCATACACCATAAACGATTCCTTCCTTGGCGGGTTCACTTTCACTATTTTCTTCTTGCATAAAATTTCGGCATCATTGGCGCTAAGCCAATCCATTCCAAGCACGATGTCGAAACCATTAAGTTCGATATGCAATAATTCCTCGTGGAACTTATTCCCATTCAGATCAATTAAGATGTTTTTCATACGATGGCTAACAGGTACAAACTTGTCACTAGCAACTTCGACTAATAAGGCATTATCTAGTCTAACAACAGGCAAAGCTAGTTTTCTACCAAATTCATGCGATATAAAGGAGTAGTTGGCTCCAGAATCAAATAAAATTTGGGTAGGCAATGTGTTTACGAGAAAGGTATCTAAAGCGACATCAGCTTCATCTTTAGCAGCTTCCAGTGTCATCTGGAATGCTCTCGCCTTTGGCTTTGGCAGAATGTTGGGTCCAGCTGCCTCCTTCTTCTTCGGGCAGTCCCTCGACATGTGTCCCTCCTCACCACAACCATAGCAAACCTTCTTAGAGAGGGTGCATTCATTTGCATAGGGCCCTAGCTTTCCACATTTGTAGCATGTGGCCGCTACCTCACATTTTCCATGATGCTTCTTCTTACATTTGTCGCACCATTTCGCTTCGCCTCCACTTCCCCTCGAACCAGACTTCGAGAACTTGTTTTTCTTATTGGACCCTGAAGTTCCATCGAACTTCCTCTTTTCACCAACTTCTATCCTTTCCAGACCCTTTTCCTTCTGCTGGGCCTCCACATTCTTAGCTGCACGAACAGCCGTTTTCAGAGTGGTTGCCATCTTGACTGTCGGACCAAAGTCGGCAGACAGTCCATTAGCAAACCTCTCAATATTGGAGAGTTCCTTTGGCACTAGGTACGGAAATAACTTCATTTTCTCAGTGAATGCAGTAGCATAGTCATCTATGCTCATCCTCCCCTTCTTCAAGTTTTGGAACTCATTGTTCAGATCAATCTCTGAACAATACTGCACCCTTAGTTGTTCCAAGAACTCCTCCCATGACATTTTCAGGGCTTCCCCTCGTGGTATAGTATCTGCCAAAAACTTCCACCAACTCAATCCTCCAGTCTTCAGTTGTCTAATTGCAAAGACAGTCTTCTGTTTGTTGCTACAATCGCAACTCTCAAATACTATCTCCATTTCGGAGATCCAATCCATTATCTCAACAGGCTTTGGGCTCCCAGAAAGACTTGGCGGCTTGGTGCCCAAGAAGTTCTTGTACATTCTCCCATCCTTGTTGTTTCTCCTTTCCGGATCGTTCCTTCGTTCTCCTTGAGTCCCAACTTGACTCATAATGCGACTATTGTTCCCTTCCTCCGATTTCTCGGGAATCAATTCGGGTTCCTCAATAGGTATGATAGGTTCGTCCCTATTATCATGCAACATTTGTCGCATCTCATCCCTTTGTTCGGCTAACATAGCCCGAATCATGGCTTGCACCCCAGCCATTGTTATTTGTTTTGGTGTTGCTGCTACAACAGGTATTTGCTCAATCACTGACGGTTGATTCCTGTTTTCATCCGCGTTTCCAACGCCACTCCTTGTTCTCACCATTTTTTATCTACACACCGAATAAGGTGAAATTTAGATCTTCATTCACGATAGATTTCAAATCATCCCTATCACTCCGAAACGATTACATGCTAGTTCTAATATCGTATACATACGCTTAGAATCCTAAACACATAAACCTTCAGATCCGGTTGGCAACAAACTGTAGATCCGAACAAATAATATCATATATGGCAACATATAACATTTAGCACATAAAAGCATTATAGGCAACTTTCCAAAAATAAACTAGTGCTCGTGTCTAAAATCCAACAGACACACATCTCAAAATTCCACTTAGCATTCTAAGTTTAAGTCTAGAAATCCTACAAATTCCTAGTTCGCTTAAACTAATGCTCTGATACCAACTGTGACATCCCCAAAATCACGGCCAGAAAAGACCGATTTCATTTATGCTTTTTAAAATAATTCCAGAGTAAATCCTTTTGATTTAAAAGTGTTGCGGAATTTGTTCCCAAAACAAAACATGATAAAATAATATTTATCAAAGCATTTCATCAAGAGATGCATTTTCATTATATAATCAAAACTCGGGATGTCATGTTCTGATACAGACCATAAAGCATAAACGATAACATTAGAAGTCATTCAACAAATATATACATATACAGACTTGTAAACAAAACAACTTGATGATTCAACCATCTTATGCCCTCGCGCCACTACCTGTAATACAATTAAAACTGAGTGGGTCAGGCTTGGGAGCCTAGTGAGCATATAGGGTTTTCAACCCACAATAAATAAAATTATATTTAATTTTACCAACCAATCACTATCCTGATTACCCATTCCCGTTATCCTCAATTTACGTCCCTAAAACAACATCTATCTCAAGGGACCTAATCTAGGATTTTCATCGGGACGGACATTACTGCTAAGGGGTCTCCTCAACAATAGATATCCTAAAGGCAACCATGAGGGGGATAGAGTACACCGGTGAACACATCGTTCACAACACCTACAGGTTATGAACGTGCTAGCGTTCCACTAAACTGTCTAGAAAGAGTCCGTGGTCGTTATCCATACTCCGCTGAATAACTAGATCAACAACAACAACATCGAGGCCTCTCATCTGTTTATTACACACCAACTATCTACCCATGTTCTACCCAACATATTAGCAGATAAAAATATATATTTTTATACATAGTTTAAAACCTATATATCATTTTCATTCAATACATATTCCACATAACACGTATTTCATAGAAAATAAATCAGATCTATGAGATAGAAGAGAGTGAATATACATTCACGCACATAACAACAAAATTATACACATAACACGTATTTCATATAAAATACTTCATAATTATGCGTTAGAAGAAAGTAACTACACACTCACTTGATCAGAAGATGATCGGACAGCACTACGGCTTGTAGAAGTAGTATTCTTCGGCAAATCTGGAAGATCTTCACAAAAACCGGACTCCTCGCGGGCAGAGCTTTGGCTCGGGAATCTCACTTCTCGGGATCTTCGGGACCTCGGGACTTGCTTCGGGGCTTGGGAATGATACCGGGGCTTCGGGATAATTCTTGCATGAAAAACGATGCAAAAACGCGAGAAAAAGGGAAGAAATGAGCAATGAACTCGGTTGCCCTCGACCTCCTTTTACAGGGGCTGGAAGGTCGAATTACGCTGGGCGTAATGACGATAAGATTGCTGACTCCCCCCCTTCGGATAATATCAGAATATATATATACAAACTAGTCTATCTGGGATGTCAGAATCTAGAGAGATATCTTACAAAATAGATTGAGCCTCTGTGGATAAGCTAGGCAGAACTAAGGTAGAAAAATCAGCAGATTGAATAACTTCTCTAAAAGGAGTCTTAAGATCCACATTCTGCACAGAAAAAGCACCAGCACCCCAGTTAGCCATGCTAAAGCTGATGTTACCAGCACCTACCACCCAATGAGAGTTGCCCAGAATGGTACTAACATGAGGGAAAACATTCCTCCAAACATGAGAGCTTAAATCAGAAAGAAATAGGCTTAGACATCACATCCAATGGATGACCCTATTTAGATCTCATAAACATGCCCCAGAGAAACTGACCAACAACATAAGCCCCCGCAAGTTTGGCATGCAATTTCCTGTCTAATTACCAACTATATATATATATATATATATATATATATATATATATATATATATATATATATATATATATATATATATATATATATATATATATATATATATATATATATATATATATATAATATCGAAAATATTTAATAAACTTCAAAAATTCATATCTTCCTCATACGAACTTCGTTTTCGACATTCTTTACATCCACGTGTAGGTGAGACTACAATCTACAACTTTCGTTTAGACTCCGTCGGCTAATTTTGACTTTATTTTTATTATTTATTTTTAGTAGGCCGGGACAGGAAAATTCCTTTATAAATTCATAACTTCTTCATCCGACGTCTGTTTTCGCCTATCTTTTTATCGTTTTACTCCTATTAACGAGACCTTCGATTCTCATTTAGATTGTTTCAGCTAAAAACCGCTCGATCTTAAATCGAGTATTCGGGTTGCATACTGCTAAGTCGAAACTTCGAAAAATCATAACTTCCTCATACGAAGTCAGATTTGGGCGTTCTTTTTATGCACGCTCTCGGTTTAACGAACTCTACGACTTTCGTTTAGATTATTAAGGCTAAATATTGCTCTAACGTAAATTTCACTTTTTACGTCATTCAGCGTTGTCGGTTTTGTCGCGAAACTTCGACAGGTCATAACTTCTTCGTTATAACTCGGATTTCGGCATTCTTTATATCTTCGGAATCCTTGTTTCGACCAATACATCTTTATGCAAAGATATTGGGATTATCCCACACTTCAAATTTGACGCTTATTTTATTCTTAATTTATTAAATTATAATAATTAAGAAAATAAACACATAATTCACATAATACTCAAATATTTCATCATTAATACTTCAAAAAGAGTTACAAGGGTTAACCTAGACTATTACATCAATGATAATGCCTAGCCTGGAAACGTGGGCGTTACACCAGACAACATATTTTTGAGTTTTTTTGGCTAGAAATGGACTAGGAACATTACCCTAAGCTGTTTTTGTACTTATAAACTTGTTTTTGATGTGGTAATGTTCATACTAATCCTATTTCAAAGATAATTGTCAATAGATTCATGTTTTGTATTAGTTTAAGTTTTATGCTAATTACACGAAAAAGTTTGAATCCAATTATCTTGTTCATATGAGTTGATTAGATTAATAGAAAATGTTGATTGATTATGTGTCTTTGATCCATTTTAATCTAAGAATTGGTTCGAAAATGTGTTTGTGTAACTTGTCCTCATGTTACATGAAAAGTCACATTAAAAGTTTCTTAAAACTCATAAAAGTTGGCAAAGGTTATAACATGAAGAGTCTTTTTCTCATTAAATGGTTTTATGACTCCATAACTTGTCCTCAAGTCATGGAGGTTCAAGAGTCACTTCATTAAGTAATAAAATGTGTAACCTTAATTAAATCCATAAGTTACAAAATAAAGAAAAGTTACATTCTTTTTTCAGTTTAAAGTCTTCCATAACTTATCCTCAAGTTATGGAACTTGAAGAGTTTTTTAATTAAAACTACTTTAAACACATAAGTTTGGAATTAATTAGTTTTGAATAGTTTCAAAACTTGCCCTCAAGTTTTGGAATTTGAAAAGTTTTCTCTTATGAATACTTTAATTCCAAGTTAGCCCTTAGAATTTTAAAAGTTAAAATTCAACCCTTATACTTTATAATATTATAAGTTAATAATATATATATATATATATATATATATATATATATATATATATATATATATATATAAACAACTAGAAAAACAGCCTTTTACGACGCTCATTGCGCGTCGTAAAAGGCTCAGACGACGCGCAAATGCGCGTCAAGGAAGGCCCTGACGACGCGCAATTACGACGCTCATTTACGACGCGCATTTACGACGCGCGTTTACGACACGCAGTGCGTATCAAGGAAGGCCCTGTCATAAAGGAAGACGACACGCATTCGCGTGTCGTAACCTTACCACGCGCGTGTTAATGACACGCAATGCGTATCAAGAAAGCCCCTGTCAAGAAAGGCCATGTCATAAATGAAGATGACACACATTTTTGCGTATCGTAAATTTAGATATTTAAAAATATATATATTTATATATTCATTAATTTTTAATTTAAATTTGCATTTAATGTGTCATAATAGAAATAAAATACCATATACAAAAAAATACAATCCATTGCATAAACTTTAATGTCATACAATTCTATTTCTTACAATATATAAATTTGCATTCATCTAATCTACTATATGTTTCATACTAACAATTGAAATGAAGAATACAACACTTGCATTTTCAGCATCTTATCTCTTTCGACTTGAGCTTTCTTTTCCACTTCTAACTCCAGAGCTATTCGTTTTCATCAACCCTGTAAACACAACACAAAACTACTTGTCATCATCCCTGTAAACACAACATAAGACGTATCTCACTCAAGGTATTTAAACACCTTGAAACATCTTTTTTTTTTTTTTACAATTTCTAATAACTAAAACATGATTTAACATATATTTTTAATTTGCAGAAACAACTAGAAAGAAGGCTTCATGCTATAACTATTGCATCTGCCACTTGCTTTCTGTTTCCTGTAGCCATGTGGGACATGATTGTAGTAAGTTTAGCCATTTTCTGTTTGGGGCTTTTTCAAGCACCATTCTCTTTGGTGTAATATTAGTATTTTATGTGGACAACAATGCTGAAGAAAGGTATCCTAATTACTATTTATTTATTTATTTATATTTTATATAATATTAATAAAAAAATAAATAAATATTTTTCTAAAAAAGTTCCTTATGATGTTGGTTCATTCCAAGTTTGGTCCCTCTCTTGGATGGGTTTACTTTTTGGCTGTTAGTTTTTTTTCAAAAATGACCATTTTGCCCTTGGACCAAACCCAAAAAACGATTCAACATTTTCTTAATATTCATCAAAATGCAAAATAAAAATATGTTACAAATCATACCTTGCATGGAGATTCCATAATAAATATACCATCTTTTGAAAAATAAGGTATTGTGCCTTGTGAAAAGAATGTGCCCTACAACAAATAGCTTCCAAAAATAAATATAAAATGTTTCCTAAAAACAAATCTACAAATTTAAAATAAGCACGTGAAAAGGGCTTAAACGTAATATATTTTATTTAATAAATAATTAAATAGTTAAATATTACCTTCGTTTATTGACTGAGTTGCTAACCTTTAGAGACAAATAATTATTTCAGCCTGAAGTTGAAAAAGTGACTTTCCTGATGGAAGTCCAATATCTAAAATGAAAAGAAATAATAAAAAAGTTATTTGACTAAATTAAAAAAATATAATTTGAAAGAAACACTTACTAAAACATCCTTTTGCATCATAACTTCCAACCCTAGTCCCCTGCATTTAAAAATTTGATGAAAAAGAAGCAACTTGTAAATAAATTTAACATTTCTTTTAATCAATCTGACTTATTTTGTGACTTTGATATATATATATATATATATATATATATATATATATATATGTGTGTGTGTGTGTGTGTGTGTGTGTACAATGAGAAAACTTAACATTTCATTTACAGGTGAACAAGGGAACAAACTTAGATTGGTCATCACAGTTGATGATAGAAATTGAAACAACATGATTATGGTACTTTCATGAAGATTGCAGGGTGGGATGGATAGTTCACATAAACATGTAGCAGCCTGAAAACATTCCCTTAACCCAAGATTATGAACCTTTGGGTGCTTATATTGGGCTCTTCAGCCTGCTCACCGAACATGATACATACAATGAGGAAGAGCGAGTCATTGGAATTTCATGGTATCTAGCACTAGAATACTTCGATGGAGAACCAATAACAGAAAAGGTGGACATATACGCTTTTAGACTAGTATTGCTGGAGCTAATCACATGTATAAGAATTAAATAACTACAAGGTTATAAGGCACATGAATTTTGGCATGATATTTGTGCATCACAAGAAATGGAATTGGTACATATTTTAGCTGATAAGCATAAATTGCATAAAAAAGAAATGAGATCTTTCTTTGAACAAGTTTTGCTATCAGAACCGGAATTGAGTGCTTCGGATTGGAGGATTCCCATCATTTTTCTTGTTTCCTGTTCTATCATTGCTTGCTGGGAACAAGTTGATTGGTGGTTATCTTGGTGGAAAGGGCGTCTGGCTGAAGATGCTACAGGGGAGGAAGCATGGGCAATTCAGATCCAATTTTTTGAAACAAGTCTTGAGGACAAGACTTTTTGGAAGGCGGGAGTAATGATACGAATTGAGTATTGATGGGCCCAGATACTATTAAAGCAAAAGTCTTATAGTTTTTGTCTAGATGGCCTAATAAAGTGTAAAACAAGGAATTCACATAGGTGACATCTGGAAACCATCCAAAAACATGATCCTCAACAATTGTCAAAAGTGAAACTCAGAAATTGATGAAACCATCCAGGAGTTTTACCTGAAGATGCAACAAAAGGTGACAACAGTGGAAATTCATTACCTGAAGATGCAACAAAAGATGCAACATGGGTTGATTTATGCTGTTACCAACACGAACCACAGATGGAAGAGAAGAACCAAAACCCCCTTGAAGGAGGGAGAAACTAAAAAGCTTGCTTTGTAGGCGTAAATGATCTTCAACAAGCATTAACACCACAATTGCAGTCAACCAAAGCCACAGAATGTTGAGCAGCATTCTCTGCTTCTGCTTTAGAAACCTCTGGTGGTAATCCATAAGCAGCAACACCAGCAGCTGTTGTAGCAATCGCTTGAGTCTGCAGCAAAAAAAAAAAGGTATGAAGGAAAATATAAATATTAGAGTCAAAGGGAAGTATGACCAAACAATATAAATGAACTGGTATTTCTTGAAAGTTCAGATTACACATGCTTCAATCAAGAAGAGTCAGAATAGCTTTTGCATCACACATCAACTTTGCTTACTACAAATGGAAGTAAAGACATTGGAACCCCATGTGCTAAAGCCCATAAAGCTTCTGCAGGGCTGCAGGCCGCATCCTTGTAGCTATGTGTACTTTCCCAAGCACCTCAGTAAGTCGTCTAAGCATTCCTGCATAAGTTATATCCATATATAACACTTACTCTATGCAGACATCATTATTTCATATCTGAGGTGCATATTATAAATCATAATCAAAGTATATTAATTTCATAACACTTTTGCTTATGTCAATTGTCAAATGACCATTTTTTTGTTGACAGGAAGCTAAAATTGATGCAGCCAGGTGATATTTTTTTAACATTTTTCATTTGTAGCCTTCCACATGTTCGACCATTTACTTGTATTCTAATTTATGGGTTGCAACCTTAACTTCAAAGTTTTGCACTTGCTGTAATGCAAGTAAAATCATTAATTACACATCCAGACTGTTGGATACAAATAAATAGTCATAATGTATTTATTTTATTATGTACCATCTGGTTCTGTGCCGTCTCTTTTGTGAAATGGTAAACATGGATCAACCGGTTTGTGGGCCCCAGATCTTTCTCGTCTTCTGGAATCTGTTATTGGAAAGATCTAAAAGGATAAATATAAGAAAACTTCAAAAACACAATTCCCACATTCACATTCACATTGCCCCTCCCTCCCTCAAGGGACTAGAGGCTCTAATAATGTACAACACAATGGTGGAATGGGATATAAATAATAGTAAAAGAAAACATAGTGACAGTGGGATAAACTGCAATAAATACCTTGTAAAATTACTATTTTGGAGTAAATCCTTATCTAAATTAAATACTAAGGCATAAGGTGATGTAATGGTAATCAAGGCACGGAGATTGTAGAATTTTGGAATATAACTTACTGAAGTACCCGGCCAACAAGGCACTATGTGGACGCTGTAATGATGCCAATAGCGTACGTCAATAGGATAGCAAATTAACTGAGTCACGTAGTTGTTGATAAGGCTTCCTGGTTTATCAACTTCCGCTAGCAGTTTCATTTCCTAATTTCCAACAAGGCTAATAAGTAGTTTGTCTATTCATTTTTATACACACAACAATATTTAAGCAATTTTCTCCTTACTTCACAGACAATTTCCATTGTATCTTCAATCTGTTTCCATAAGCCTGCTGTATACTATAAGAAACGAATAACTTAAAAAATGGAGGACTGGAATTTTGAAGATGTAGAACAGTAGAATGACGAATTAGGATCCTGATGTTGTGAATGATGTTGTGAAATAGAGTGATAAAAACGGATTGGGTAACTGATTTTGGGTTCCCTTTAAGTAACGATCATTCTTTTTTTTTCTTTTAGCAATTTGGGTTCCCAAGTTTGGAACCAATGTTTCACTTGCCGATGCTTTTTTTTAATCTGCAATTTCCATCATCGTGTTCCATAAATTGATGGTTCGGCGGATTCAATAGATGGAAAGCGCGTTCCACACTGATACATGATTGAATTTCTAGCGATTTGGGATCGGCCTATTTTGCAATTGGATCGTGATCTGTTAGGCGATCGGATCGCTATTGTTCCCGATTCCGAAACGTGCGATCTGGAACGGAAAGCATGAGGGGGGGGGGGGGGGAGCGATCCTAGTATCTATGAGTAAAACTGCAGATTTTGGGACCAAAATTGTAATTTACTAAGAAAAAGTACCGTGTTTGTCGATCATTATCGGTATATCATCAGCCTACCAAAAAAAAGCTTCAAATAAATATGATTTGAACCCTAACCTAAAACTCTTACCAAACAAGTTCAGGATGTCGGCGACGGGAAGGAAGAAAAGGACGTTGGCAAGGACATAGAAGGTCTGACGTCGGCGAGGGTGGAGGAAGCAGTGGCGACGACGGCGAGGAGAAGGAAGACCGACCGCAGCGACGGGAGGGGAGCCAGTGATGTCTTTGACAAGAGTATCTGAAGAGCTTGTATCTTCGTGGCAAATAAAGCGATTAACAGGAAAAATTCCGGGAAACATGCGAAGATCGAGCGAGAACAAACTCGGTAATCAAGTAAAAAAAAAGAACTCACTAATTGGGAAAGAGATAAATCTTGAAGCTCTTACCATATGAAGATATAGAAAAGATTATTAAAGGGGGTCGATTGGGCAGAGTTATAAGGTCGCTTGTGGTAGGGAGGCAATGAATGGATGAAGAACCAAGCAGCGTGTGGTGATGATGGAGCGTAGCCACGATTTGAGGTTCGGGAGTGGTGCTTCTAGACAAAGAACCACCGAGTGCAGATGCGTAAGTAAGAGAAGTTGATGACATCATGTGAGGATAGTTTGGGCTCGAAACGTAAAGTTTACATGGAAACCAGATCTTGGTGAAAACCAAAATAAGCAAAGAAATAGTGTGTTCGTGTTTTGAACCAGGCAAGAGGGATGAGATGGAAATACGAGTGAGATTGAAAAAATTAGGGTCGGATTTAGGAACCCTAAATCATCGGCTCAAATTGATAAATGGGAGGTAAGAACCCTAAATCCTCGGCTCATTAGGGTCGAATTAAGAGTGTAAGAACTTGTTGGAACCGAGAATTAGGTTTTTGGTGGAGGTGATGGATCTAGGAATTGAGGAAGTTATGGATGAAGGCGAAGGCCCTAATTCGAAGAGGCGGAAATTTTTGGGATGAATAGGCGGGGTTTAATTTTTTGGATTTCATTTTTCCCCCTAAAAAATGCGTGTTTCCTAAAAAAATATAAAGAGACACAGTTACACGACGCACACTTTTTGATAGGTGCCCTCCGTATCTTTTTTTTTTATTATTTCTGACACTAATTGTAGGGCACGCAAAAATACGTGTCCTCTATCCTTCAAATTTTTGGAAAACTGACATTAATTTTTAGGCACGCACAAATGCGCGTCCTCTATCAGTGTACGTCATTAATTGCGCGTCGTAAAAGGTTATTTTTCTAGTAGTGATATATATATATATATATATATATATATATATATATATATATATATATATATATATATATATATATATAAGAGTAAAGTCAGTCTTACCGTTAGTAAGCCTCATTCACGAAGCCGGTCTATAAGGGGGTATAAGGTTACTGCCTATAAAATGGTAGTTTAATGGGTGTCCACTCTCACCCACCGCTTCCTTGACTAGTGGAGAGTCATTAGCCGAACGGGTAGGACAAAGACTATAAGTTCTCCCTTTATTAAAACTATTAATGATAGATACTAAGTAACTAAACCTTTTATAAATACCCAATCTTAGTTACTTAGGAAAATATGAATAAGGCGCTAATCCATGAAATTGCACTTTGCACTTTGTTTAAGTCGGTTAGTGGAGCGTGTGTGGTTAACCGGCACACTAACTCGTATTTAACAAGGTAGGCAAAGGGTAACTTAATGTTTATCATAGTATCAATGGAGCGTGTGTGGTTAACCGACACATCGATTGAGGGGTAAACACTTAAGGGTACCAAGTAATTTGCATGGTTACTTCACACCTTGTTTTGTGATCCTTGGCATCCCAGTCACAAAACCTGAGGGGCACACTCGAGATTGAAACATGTCATTGAACAGTTCAATGAATCTCAAAAGATCTAGGAGTTTCAAATCCAATTAAAAACCTAATAATTTATTTCGTTTTTCATGGTGGAATTTGGTGAATCGTCATTCACCTACCTTCAAATATTCTATAGCTTGGATTACGGCATCCCTGTTCCAAGTTATAAAATATTGTGTCTGGTCCTAGCCTTAATATTTCATATTGGGTGTTATATTAAGGACTTTAAATCAACTATCTTGAATATCTCCTAAAAAGATGTCTAGTTCAGACATCTATGATCTTCCCAAATCTCTTGGAACTTTACTTCCTCCACCTCCTCCAATTATTCTCCCTTACCCACAAGTTCAAGGTCACTCAAGCCTTATTGGCAAGGCAAGGTCTAGGTGTGATCACATCTTGGAGATGAAGTCACATATTGACAAGCCGGGAGAGTTGGGTGTCAAAGTCTTGAGAAAGTTGGTGGTTCAATCACTTTCTAAGTCACATAGTGTGTTCCTTTGGGACTCCTTTGAAACAGACTATGACAAGACCCTTAATGATCTTATTTATTTGCTTGGTGCTGCTGAATCAAAAATGATTTGGAAGACTAGTAAAACAAATTTGATTAGAAGATCGACTTCCCAAAACTTTATGGACATTGAAAATGGTGACACTGGAAATCCAGAAAAAGCATTCTCTTCCCAATGGAAAGGGATCGGCCATAGTCAACTCGGTTGACCGAATGGTAAAGAGAAAAGCTACGTCTGTGATAGTCCCATGTACCATTATCAAAGGGACCATTTGTTATAATTGCCAAAGGAAGGGGCACTATATGCGAAGCTGCCAAATTTACCTAAGGGTGTTAAAGTCAATAGGTTTGACTCTACTTCAAGTAAAGTCCATTGTCTAACTCCGTTTAGCTCCTATTTGGAGATTCTTATTACATAATGTGACTGAGTTACATGGTGATGTTATAAGAATAAAAAAAAAAAGACAAAGCTTAAGGGAAGTATATGCTGCTTCTGATCGCGAAGATGGATTTCGATCGCATCAGAATTTTGAAACTGTTACTTAGGAGTTATGACACATTGCTTAGGAATAGATAACAACAAGGTTTTCATATGGATTATAAGGATAAGGTTTTCCGCAAAGTTTTTAAAATAAAAGGAAATTTTTGATTTTATTTATTTTAAGTATCCTTACAATGGCATTTGAGGAAAAATTGTTGTTTGTATGATTCCATTGCTAGTAATATAGGAAAATGGTTTTGATTCTTTCATTTGTGGTAGTGTCTAAATTTACCAATTAAGGAAAGTTTCTCATCACCCAAGTTTCAATTGGACCGAAACTTGGAATCATACAAGTTGTATAGTATGATGAATGAGAACTTTCAATCATTGGAAAATTAAGACTAATTAGTTGTTCACATGGATGTGTGAGTCAAGTAAAGGACTAAGGGATCGAGTACACATTCTTGTGCATTGATTAAGTCCACCACAAAAGATGGATAAGACTATTCGTCATGATTTACTAAGGTTTAGTAAATATGATTATACTTACAAGCATAAGTATAATTCTGAAACATTGGAAAAAATTTCAATGTATGACAGAACGAATAAGAAGAATCAAATTAGGCAGAAGGATAAAATTTTCTCAAATCTAAAAAGATGGGAGAGTACTTTAGTATCATGCTTTAAGATCATCTTGATGGTTTTGAGACCTTATCACAATTTATCCTCTAAGTGGATTCTGATAGTTAAGAAGAGGAGTTATGAATGGTTGAAGTGGTTAAATCAAGAAGATGATTCATACTTCATTCCAAAAACAATTCTTAGAGTTACACTCTAAGATTGTAACTTGAGTGACATGTCATAAAGAAGGTTTAAGAAACTTGTCAAATGTAAGAATAAAAGTTTTCTACTCTTGTACATTTGAAATTGGTAAGTTGTAATGTTTTGGATAAAACAAATACCAACTAAGACTAATTGTGTTAAGTGTCTGTCTTGATTAGAATCCACACTATCTCTTGAATATTTGGCAAGAAAGTCTTATATGTCAAGGAGACAGTGGGTGTCTAAAAGATCCTGAAAGGGTTTCAAGAAGTAATCAAGAATAAAAACCTGTATTTCATCACTAGCACACAACTAGAGGTTTATAACCTATCGTGATGACATTTCTGTGCCCATTCCAGTTAAGTTGGCTATACATTTGAGTTCTACATGTTCTCAATTGTTTTCATAGCTACATGGAAGCAATGGCAGGCCCTTGAGCAGCCAGGTGGCAAGAAGTTAAGATTGCACAAGTTCAATCCATGTGAGTCAAGATTTTTCACTAACCTAGTCTTGTGATTATGGTTTTGAAAAATTCACATGGATAGGAACACTTACACCATAAAATCTAAGTTTCATAAGGTTTCTCTTCGATTCATGAAAATGATGGTAAGGAAACTCTTTCACTAAGTAGGTTTTGAGTAGATAGCAATTGTAGGAATGACAAATGGTCTAAACATTATGATTACGGCATCCCTATTCATAATTTTTTAGACACACCTGTGAGCTATTTAAGAGAGGTGTATGATTTTGATAAAGTCTTATCAAGGCAATCTAGTATCAGAAATCCGAACTTTAGTAAGAAAGTCAATAAAGTATTGATTTCTAGAAATCCAGTTGATTTTTGGGTACATGTGAAAGCTCGTGGGAGCATAAGTGTTATGCTAATAATCATCATGTTAGTGGGAGCATGATAATTATGGTAAGTATTGCAAGTTAGCAATGTTAATTATATAAAACAAAAGCTTCAATTCGTGAGGTTGCAGGGGTTGAAAAAGTTGTTTTGCTATAATTAAGGGAGAGGAAATTATACTTCATTTCAATTATGAAAAGCTTAGATTGAGTTTATAATCATTCTAAAGAGCTTATATTGAGATTTTAATCACCTTTAGTCAAGAATATATATATATATATATATATATATATATATATATATATATGAATTTCATGTTGGATTGGTTCAACATAAGAAAATTCTATATATTGCGTTCTCAAAATTCGATTATGATTACTGCATCCCTTTTCATAGTCAAATTTTGAGAATATGGCAAACGAAAATTATTATGGCAAAAGACTGGTCTAGAACCATGTCTTTATGTGAAACATCATGAATCGTGTCCTATTTACATTGGGTACAAGATCGATTACATGTGCTATAATATTTATCCTTTCTGAATTTCCAAATGCCTTGGGGCATTAAGGAGGAAAATGTCTAGGATTGGATATGACTAAAGTGATTAAGCCATTGTCGAGGACAATCTAAGGTTTACCAAAGTTTGGTTGCTCAAGGACAGCTGGAAGTATACTGTTAATATTGGAAGGACCATATTGACATAGTATGAAAAGAGGCAACTCTTGTTCAGAAGTGATAGTCAAAATGGGAATATAGAGTTGTCTTCATAGGTGGAAGCAATATGTGTAAGGTTAAAGAAACTTAATGCAAGAAGCATGTTCAAAGCAATGCGCTTTGAATATGAGACATCGTTTCCATGGAATTCTTCTCCATTGGAATACTCTGTAATGATTGTTGCCAAGCCTTTATGGCTTTGTGCATAATCATTACAAGATGAACAGTGCATATAAGTTTAAAATATAAACAGATTTTGATAAATGATAGGAATTTGGAATTCTTACATTTAAGACAAGGAATTTGGAGTGTGAAAAGAGAATCATTGAAATTATGTTCAATTGATCTAATTCAAAAAGAAAAGGATCATAGACAAACATAGAGTTCATACTTGGTGTATGGCAAAGCTATTGTTTAGAAAAAATAGTGTACATACTTGGAGTATGGGACACCTAGTGTTTTTTAATTCAAGTATAAAGTTGATAAAACTGAAACAATGAATAATAAGTAATCAGTGTGGTGCTAAATAGAAAGTGTTTTATTTATATTCATAGGTTTTGATACCATATTAGATTCATTTATTCTTCTGTTTCACTTTGCATGTTTTGAATTTCATAATAACTAGGTTATTCTTCCGGAATAACTAAGTTATTCAAACCATCCATAGTCAGTCATATGTTGGAAGTAGATATGAATCAAGACTGTCATGGGTTGGCTTGTAGAGGTCAAAGTTGGTGGACAAAGTTGTGCTACAACACTCATGAGTGCTCATAAGTTCTGAGTATTGGATTCAACCCGCGCTCATTTGGATCACTTAATGGATTTTATCACGAGTGATCATGAGACGATAGTATCTTATATTCTTCAAACCTAGAGATATGAGTTGTTACTATGAGTTGATAGTACATTGATTGCACGAAAACACATTGGTAACTCGATGTTATAAAACGTGCCTTTGTGTATGATTCAACAAGTAGCAGAATAAGCCATATGAGTCGAAGTTTATCCATTCCTTTTACCTTCGGGATAAAAGCGATATATGTGGGCCCCTCGATGATTTAGTGATGACACATGTGAGTGCTTGGCCAAGCCAGGATTGATTTGATTTGTTCAATCAGTCAGTCGTCATAAATCGGAAATCGGGAAACAACAAATGGACAGAGAGAATGATTATAATCCATGTCTCAGTCCATATGATATCTAGAATGGAGGAATATATGATCCCTTATCTAATGGACAAGTCATCGACAAAGGTTAGAGTTCGTTGACAAGATCAGAGTTCGACGGCGGCTTTAAGAGCTACGATTGCCAGTTAGGTTTTGAAGTCATACTCAATAATAGTTTTAGACTTATCCAAGTGGGAGACTGTTGGATTAATGTCTAAGTCCATAACTATATTTGGTATGTACTTGACCCGACCTGGCATGGTCCATTTGGGTTGCACTTCACCGGCACAATTTATATGGATAATCTTTTGAGAATAGTATATTTATGATTTTATTAATATATTATAAGCTCTAATATATTAATATGGAATCATATTATTTAATTAATATTGATCAAGAATTAATTAATTAAGTGATCAAAATGAACTAATTAAATATGGACTCTTATATATATATGTGTGTGATGGGCCAAGTTCATTTGGGTTGGGCTAAGCTTTCATGGATAGTCCATGGTGTGTTTAACTCATGGATCATATGAAATGAAAGGTCATAGGTTTAACCCTAGTCTCCACATTAGATAAATTGATATCCTTGGTTGGTGAAATTGGCACTAGTGTGGGTACACTAAGAGGGCTAGCCGATTTCACTAGAGAGACCCAAAGTATTCTTATTCTCAAAGTCCTCCAAGGTGTTTTGGTGATTTGTGATTCCACTTGAGGCTTCCATACTATTAGGGCTAAGCTCTTAAAGCTTGAAGACATCAAGCTACACCAAAAGGTATGTCATCTAACTAGTCTTTGTAGTATAGTTGTCTCATAGTATGCTAGTTAGGATTAAAGCCTTGCAAAGTTCTTATTTGCATGTATAATAGAGAAAACATAGATCCAAGGTATATAGGGTTGCATGTACACCAGAGGCGTGTTAGAATGCTCAAAAACCAACACTTTTAACCCCATATTCAAAACCCTAAGCCTCTCCTTTGTCTTTTGAGCTCATTGTGTCCATTTTGGTGTGTTTTGGTCCATAATCAAGAAGTAGAAGCTTGGTGCATGGTGGTGGATCAAAGAAGAGCTTGTGGATCTTGATTATTTGATTCATTTCCAGCTTGTTTGAGGTAAAAAGCTACGAACTTGTTCATTAATGACTTAGATCTATTATATATGAGTTTTGGTCCCTTTTGGCCCTAAGAATGAGATCTATTGGTTTGATACCACTCCATGAGTTATGAGTTGCCACTCTTCATTTTTTTTTTGAGGTTCTAGCTTCATAAAGTTGTCACCTATAGGGTTTAGAATCCCCCATGCATGAGATTGTGTCCATTTGGTGAAAGTATAATACTATATCTTATGTTGGGTTCTTTTGTGGTATGGAAAGCTGTAACGCCCGTGTTTTGGGCTAGGCATTAATGTTGTTGTAATAGTCTAGGTTAACCTTTGTAACTCGTTTTGAAATAATAAGAATGTATTATTTAAGTATTATGTGTTTTATGCTTAATTGTGTGGCTTAAATAAAATAAGAATAAAAATAAGTGTAATAATAAAATATTAGAAAAGCCTAATATCTATGAAGGAAGTTGTAGTGGTCGTAACAAGGGTTCTAGATATATAAAGAATGCCAAAATCCGAGTTATAACGAAAAAGTTATGACCTGTCGAAGTTTCGCGACAGAACCGGTACGACACTACATGACGTAAATAGTGAGTTTACAATAGAGCGATATTTAGCCTTAGTGACCTAAACAAAAGTCGTAGAATAAGTTAAACCGAGAACGTACATAAAAAGAACGTCTAAATCTGACTTCGTATGAGGAAGTTATGATTTTTCGAAGTTTTGACTTAGCGGTATGTAGCCAAAAGTTCGAATATGAGATCGAGTGATATTTGGCCGAAACAATCTAAATGAGAATCACATCGACAGTAATGCAACGGTAAAAAGACAGACGAAAACGGATGTCAGATGAAGAAGTTATGAATTTCTAACGGAGTTTTCCTGTCCCGGCCTACTAAAAATAATATAATAAAAATAAAGTCAAAATTAGCCGACGGAGTCTAAATGGAAGTTGTAGAGCATAGTCTCACCTACGCGTGGATATAAAGAACATCAGAAACGGAGCTCGTATGCGAAAGATACGAATTTTTGAAGTTTGAGAAATAGGAGTACGCGCAGCGTACTAATGATTCATGCACTGAATCGGGCCACGTCACCCTACCCCATCACTCGAGTGTCTCAGGTCCGAGACCATGACGCATCCGATCTAATCCTCTTAGTATGCCCAGTGTACTTGAAGAGTATGTCCAACATACATGTCGACGAGCCAGTATGCCCAACGTAATGCTTGTAGCGCGTACTCTGAGAGTACGCCCAACATAATCCGATGCTCAGCACCCTATAAATAGATCACAAGGACAGCCGAGTTTGGTTGCCAAATTTCTTATCTCTCACCAGTTTTACCTCGTTTTACATGCAAGGTATACCCCCGAAGCCCTGGTATCATCCCGACACCCGAAGCAAGTCCTGAAGCCCCGAAGATCCTGAGAAATAGTGTTTTCGAGCCGAAACTCTACCCGCGAGAAGCCCGGTTTTTGGAAGATATCTCGGTTTCATTGAAGATTATTATTTTAAGAGCCATAGTGTTGTCCGGACATCGTCTTATAAAGTGAGTGCATAGTCCCTTTCATATACACGATTTAATACAAGTATCGATTGAATGTATTAGGTATATTTTTTATGTGAGTGTATTATTGTCATCTTCTAAACGCATAGATATGATTTAGTCTCTATGAAATACGTGTTATGTGTATATGTGTCATCTGTTATTTGGATTGAGTATGAATGAACATGCAATACAAGTCTTAAACTATGTATAAAACAAGTATATTTTATCTACAAATGTGTTGGGTAGAACATGGGTAGATAGTGATGTGTGATGAAATAAAAATGAAGAGAGGCCTTGATGTTGTTGTTGATCTAGTCATCTAGCAAAGTATGGATGACGACCTCGGACTCTTTATAGACAGTACAGTGGAACTTTGGCAGGTTCATAACTTGTTTGTGTTGTGAACGATGTGTTCATCGGTGTACTCTATCCCTCTCATGGTTGCCTTTAGGACATCTATTGTTGAGGAAACCCCTTTGCAATAATGTATGTCCCGATGAAAATCCTAGATTAGGTCCCTTGTAATAGTTGTTGTCATAGGGACGTAAAGTGAGGATAACGGGAATGGGTAATTGGGATATTGTTGGTTGGTGAAATTAAATATAATTATTTATTGTGGGTTGAAACCCCTATATGCTCACCAGGCTCCCAAGCTGACCCACTCAGTTTTATTTGTATTACAGGTAGTGGCGCGAGAGCATAAGATGGATGAATCATCAAGTTATTTTGTTTATAAGCCAGTAGTTGTATATAATTGTTGTAAGGCTTATAATGTGCCGTTTATGCTTTTGGTTTGTATCGGAACATGACATCCCGAGTTTTGTTATATATGAAAATACATTTCTTTAAGGAATGCTTTGATAAATTTTATTTATCATATTTTGTTTTGGGAACAAATTCCGCAACTCTTTTAAATCAAAGGATTACTCTGAAAATTATTTTAAAAGCATAAATTAAATCGGTTCTTTCTGGCCGTGATTTTGGGGATGTCACAAAAGTCACCAAGTCACCGACTTTATGGTTCTAGCACTTATTAAGACTCATATTTGTGGTTTGGACTTCTTGACTTAAGCATTAAGAGCTTAATGAAGATTTTGGCTTGATGGATAAGTACGATGTGCGTATAAGACTGTACGTGCAACGTACAAGCCAAATAGCGTGTACGCTTAGCGTACAGCTGAGTACGCCCCGCGTATTCAGCCATGTGGGATTTTGCATATTGGGCTTCGAGTTTGGGCTTTCTTTTAGGCTTGGGTGTTTGAGTTCTTATTGGGCCATCTGAGTGCAAGTGTTTTGGACTAGGAAAAATGGTTGGGCTTTAGGGTAAGGCCCATGTAAGGGGTTTGGGCCCAATTTGGAAAATTAGGCCATGATTAGGCCTTAGATGATTAATTTGCTTTTGGGCCTTTTAGATTATGAGTTTGGGCCTTAGTCTTGGACCAAGCTAGGTTAAGGGTTAAATTGTTATGGATTTGTGGTTATTGATGGGAACCCGAATGTTAATTGGGTGTTGTTTTGGTATTGATTAGCTTGGGGATTCGTTAGACCATCAGCTAGGGATTTTTAGTGAGATTCAATAGTCGAGGTGAGTTTCCTCACTGGTTTTCGCGGGTCTAAGGCACTAATGTCGGCCCTTGTTGTTTATGTTAGGATGCTAGGATTATGCATGACCCTTGCATGTGTTATGTGTTGCTATGTATACCGGGCAGGGCTCGATGTCGGGCGAGGCTCGATGATTAAATTGTATGCTATTGTTTATGATCATTGTATGTGTTAGCATGATTATGTGATATGTATTGTATGTGTATAGTGGGTGGGGCCCAATGTCAGGCTGGGCCTAAGAATATCAGATATGTATACCGAGCAGGGCCCGAGGTAGGGCGCAGGCGCAGTATTTGATTTATTTATGTATGGTGTGGGTTGTTTGGAGAACTCACTATGCTTTGTGCTTACGGTTTTCAATTTATGTTTTAGGTACTTCTGGTTCCAAGGCGAAGAGATCGGGTTAACTGCATCATAAACACCACACGGATTCCGCTTTTGAGATATCACTCTGATTGTTCCGATGTTTGATATACTTATTTTGATTTTGGTCGTACGGATAATATTTTGGAATACTATTTTATTTAAATTAAAAATGAAATTTTTGGATCATATTTTTGGGACGTTACAATATGTTGTAGAGATATTGGCCGTAACATTGTTTCGCTCTACTTTCCCAAGCTTTCCTTACTTATAGGTCATCTGTTAATTCATCCCAAAAACAGTTTTTGTACACATAAAAATATAAACATAAGTTTAAATTTAAATGTTTACCAAACAATAATTTCAAACATATAATTTACTACCTTGAACTCCTCCTAATATAATTCTCGCATTTCGTTGCTCACTTTTCCCCAAGTGTATCCTTGTGCATCTACTTTTTGAACAAATGATTTACTAATTTAGGTAGCACAAGGGCCTGGTGGCGGGATCGTGTAAATAAAATGATAGTTTTATATTTGAATTTATGTATGTGTATCCAGAAGCTTATATATTGAAAAACTTGTGTAAGGTATGATTGGTAACTCACAATTTTTCCAAACATGAATACTTAAACGTTCATTTGGACCATAAGCAGAGGAATTGTTTTCACTACCTGTGGTTTCCATAATAGATCAATTAGCAATTGTTGTGGATGTAGTTACGGTTGATGGTGTTGGTGTTATGGTAGATTCTGGGGTATGTGGTGGGATAGATGTATCTGTTGGTCACGATGTTGTAGTTGGTTTGGGTAAGGAGGATGTCATGGTTAGTTTAGGTGTTAATGGTGTCGATGAATATGCTAAGGATGTAGTCGATCATGTAGGTGCTGAAGTTTTTGTTATAGATGTAGGTGCCGAGGATGGTGTCGATGATGTAGGTGTTGAAGTTTTGGTTGTAGATGTAGGTGTTGTGGATGGTTTAGTAGATGTAGGTGCATTGCATGTGGTCGATGATTTTGAGAATTCGACATCATCATCAACTAAACGATTTAAGAATCTTACACTTGAAGTCTTGCTGCGGTTCAAAACCTATGGGGCAATGTATCCGTTTGACTTAACACTGGATGTTCCTTTTGATTTCAAGTTCGACATTTTTCCTGATTACACATAAAAAAAATTGTCAAAACCAATTTATTGAAGATTATAAGAACATGATGATCAGAAAACAAGAAACGATGATCACAACAATGGTAAATAAAAATATATGTTAGATAAGTGAAAACCTATATCGCCAAAGAGATCAGTGAACAAACGTAATGAAGAAATGTAGGTTTGGATCAATGAGCTGCCGGAGATGGTGACATAAAATTTATACCGTATTTCTAATAAGGTAGTCGGCCCTAATATGCAGGCTTAATGTGTGTAGGTTGGAGGGAAAGGAGAATGCGAAATTTTTTGGATCTCCACTAATGAAAAATTCAAACTCTTAAAATACAAATTAGCGCTAATTATTTAGTAATTCAAATTATTTGAAGTAGTTCTAGCGAGATAGCAAGTGTAATGTGAAGAAAGAAGAAAAGGTTATGAGGTGTTGAACATACCATAACAACTGATATGTCATCATTAGATTATAAATCATCAAAAAAATCTAAGAGAAAATTAAACAATATTAAAAATTGTAGGTAGATAAATTGTAAAGCTTTTTGTTTCTATGATTGACACATAATTTAAATATACTTAAAAAAAATAACTTTAGCCTAAAAAAACAATTCTTGAAAGTTACAACGCATAGGTTACGATTCGTTGGTCATGGGTCATGTGCATTGGGTGGTAGTGGCTTATAGTGACATGATAAGACCAATGGATGACAAATGGGTCATGGGTCATGTGCATTGGTTGGTAGTGGCTTATAGTGTCATGTTAAGACCAATGGAAAATAAATAGGTCATGGGTCATATGCATTAGGTGTTATTGGCTTATAGTGTCATGTTAAGACCAATGGATGAAAAACGGGCCATAGTTTGTGTGCATTGGGTGGTAGTGGCTTATAGTGCCATGTTAAGACCAATTGATGAAAAATGGGTTGTGGTTCATGTGCAGTGGATGGTAGAGGCATATAGTGTCATGTTAAGACCAATGCATGACAAATAGGTCGTTGGTTGTGTGTATTTGGTGATAGTGGCTTATAGTGTCATGTTAAGACCAAGGGATGGAAGATGGGTCATGGGTCGTGTGTTTTGTGTGGTAGTGGCTTATAGTGTCATGTTAAGATCAATGGATTACAAATGGGTCATTGGGTGGTAGTGGCTTATATTGTCATGTTAAGACCAATGGATGACAAACATGTAATGAGTCATGTACATTGGGTGGTATTGTCTTATAATGTCTTGTTAAGACCAATGCATGATAAATGGGTCATGGGGCGTGTACATTGGGTGCTAGTAGCTTACAGTGTCATGTTAAGACCAATGGATGACAAATGGGGCACTGGTCGTGTGCATTGGGTTGTAGTGGATTATAACATCATGTTAAGACTAATGGATGACAAGTAGGTCATGAATGGTCGTGTGTGTTGGGTGGTAGTGGGTTATAGTGTCACGTTAAGACCAATGGATGAAAAGTGGGTCATGGTGGTCATGTGCATTGGGTGGTAATGGCTTATAATATCATGTTAAGACTAGTGGATGGCAAATGGGTCATGGGTCATGTGCTTTGGGTGGTAGTTGCTTATAGTCTCATGTTAAGACCAATGGATGACAAATGGGTCGTGGGTAGTGTGCATTGGGTGGTAGTGGCTTATAGTGTCATGTTAAGACCAATGCATGACAAATGGGTCATGGGTCATGTGCATTGGGTTGATGTCATTACCCTAAAACCCTAGCCCATATGACTTAATTCCATTACCCTTAAACCATAAACCATTTGACTTAATTTCATTACCCTTAAACCCTAAACCATAATTTTTTACCTAGATTAAAAAGGCATATATCAATTGTGTCGGTTGTTTTTTAAAATATGTTGATTTTTTTTTTTTAGTTCTGACTTTTGACAAAACTACCCTTACTAATCAAATATGAGGCATTATATGTATGAGGGAAATTAGGTCATTTTATAGTCAACATCTTCTAGGTGCCATAATTTTCCAGCGCATCATGTCTTCTCGGTTCTCCAGGCTTATTTCAGTCACTTGCAATCAACCCCAATTTCAAAAGTTCGACCATAGAAAAACCCTAAAATCGTTTTTAGAGACTCGTTATCTTTATGGAGGAATAATGTTATGGAAGCCAGTACTTCTTCGAAGATGAAACCAAGAAAGCAAAGCAAAATGCTAAATTACATGCCATTAGAAGTGATCGTGAAGATAATAGTTGAGGTGGGAAAATTTTCAGCATTCGATGCTTTTAAGATGAAGGTTGTGTAAGTTTTGTGTTCAATCCTTCTATTACATGTGTATATTTGATTTTTACTTACAGTTAGGGCTAATATTGTGTTTCATTTTCAGTTGCAAAATCTGGAATGACGCAGGAAAAACGAAAGAAATATACAAACAGATGGAGATAGATGGATTAATATGTTTTCATCGTTGGTCTGATGAGAAATATGCAGTCGTCAAAAAATGCAAAGAGTTGAGAAACCCAAATATTTTTTTCACGGATGGATTGGTACTCTGTTATCAGCATAATATTAATTTGTTTCTTGGTTTGCATTAGTTTAACTAGAAATTGTGTGTTTAATTTTTTTCAGATGAAATTATTTTTCTTGGAAGATGATGAACGGAAAACGATGCTTGAATAAGCATCTGCTTTGGGACATTTGGATGGAAAATTTGTCATGGGAATGATGATGATGGTAGAAGGTAGACAGGGGAAGCAAGAAGATTTGGACATGTTGAACAATGCCTACCGCAGAACAAAAGGTACGTGGAATCTTAGAGCAACTTGTTCCATGGTTCATCTCCACTTGAATAGAGACGGGAAAAAAATGTAGACATCCATTGCTTCTATAGAACTTGTTGTTGGATTAGGTGTGTAATCCCATAGCTATAATTGGTATGTACTAGTTTTGATTTGAAGCATGGTCCTTTTGGGTTGCCTTCACTCATGCGACTTGACAGGACGACTAGCGGAGAGAGAGAGAGAGAGAGAGAGAGAGAGAGAGAGTAGGATTTATTATATGAATAATAAATTGGTACCCATAATGATTTTATTAATATATTATAATATTAATATATTATTTGGAAATCAAATTATTAATTAGTAATTAATAAGAAATTAATTTTATATTAATTTTGGGATTATAAGAACTGATTAATAATTGGAGGGACAGTTTTGCAAATCATTGAAAGTTTCAAAACTAGGCTGATGGACTCCACAGAGTGGAGTGGACGAAATTTATGGGTAAGGCCATAAGATTTTGTCCAAAGGCTCTAAAGAAGAGGTCCATGGGCTGCTTAATCCTTAAGCAGGAATTAGGGTTTCCGGAGGAAATCCTAGCAGCCTACAGCTATATAAGGAACCATCCACTATGGGGTTTTCGGCCTATGCAAGCATTCTAAGAGAACCTTAGTCGATTCCCTCATTTCTCCTACTATTCCTTTGCATTGGGTGTTTGTGACTCCATTAGAGGTGCAACACTTGGGGCACTAAGCTTTCAAGAGTCAAGGTGGTTCTTGTTATTACTATATAACAAGTGAGGTAATCATCTAACCCTAGTTTATACATAGAAATCGAAACTGTATGCTAGTCTGTAGGGTTATTGCTTTGGTGTTCCTATTTGTATGTTCAATAGGGAAAAACATAGATCCAAAGCAATTAGAGTTGCATGATCACATAGGAATGTAGATATGCTCAAAACCCAGCAGTGGTATCAGAGCGTAGAATGTTTTTCAATTGAATTGGTGCAAGATTGAATTATCCAAAGTAGGAATAATTTGAAACTTGCTGTTTGGAGGTGGACTTGATGAGTTCATTCTTGAACTTGACGAGTTCCTTGCCCAACTCGACGAAATGACTCTCCAGTTTCCAGATTGTTCGAATTTCTGATTAGATTTTGAATATGATAATTACCATAACTCGTTTATATTTCCTAAAATCGATTTTGCTAATTGGTAACTTGATATCTGTAACACCCTACTCCAATGTATAAATTTTAAAGTTTTATATTTATATTTTTAAACCTACTCGACGACTTGGATGCCCCAACTCGTCGTGAAGAAAACGTTAAAGTCATGTGAACTTTAGGACCTACTCGACGAGTTGGAGGACCCAGCTCGACGAGTTGGAGCTGTAATATGAAACCCTAATTTCCGGGGTTTTGTACCATATTTAAAGGCTCATTAGCCACCCTTTACCTCTCTTATCCCCCCCTCGACCTCAGACAACCCTAATCATGTATTACTCCTCATTTTGTGTGTGTGAAAGCTTGGAAGGTGGTTCTAGTGAAAGAAGCTTGAAGACTCAAGAGCTTGGATCAAGGAGAATCTTGTAGATCTAGTACCTACTCCGTCTTGGCTTCATTTGAAGTTAACAAGTTGTTACCATGATCATTCTAGTGTTAGATCTCCTCATTCAAGGATTTAAGGCCAATTATAGCTTAGCTGTGGGTCGTTTATGGTATTAAGCATGATATGAAGTTGTAACTTCAGATCTAGACTCCTCTAAGCCCTCATAGTCATAAAGTTATCGAATTTATCAAGCTTTGGCCCTTCTCTTTGGCTTAAACCTCTTCCTCAGCTTGGTTTTGGCATTTAAGGCCTTACTTACATACTTTACGTGGTAACTTCACCCTAGGAAGCTAGATCTGGAGTTTGAAGCCATGAACTCGACTGAAATGAGCTAAATGAGGAATTGTTGAAAGAACTCGACAAGTTAGATGAAGTTTTCCCGCTTTCTGGATTCTACAAGAAATCGACGATTTAGTGAGTTAACTCGACGAGTTGGTTAGGGTTTTCTCAACATTTTGGACACAACATGGACTCGACGAGTTGTCTGGAAACTCAGTGACTCAACTGGGGTTTTCACGATTGTTTGAGTTCTGAAGGAACTTGACGAGTCAGTGGCTGTACTCGACATGTTGGGTCAACATGGACTGTTGACCTTGACCGTTGACTTTGACTTTGACCAAGGGTTGACTAGTTTCACTTCTGAGGGTACTTTGGTAATTTGGGTATTTATGGAAGTGGATCATTGGTGGTTGTAGGTATTGGTGTTTGGATCCGTATTTTGGGAGTTTGATATTTCAGTTACAATTGACATTGTGAGGTGAGTTGTCCTCACTATACTATAGGGTCGAAGGCACCAATGCCAGCCCTTTTCGGATTTGTATCCGGGTTTATTGCATGATGATATGCTTAGTAACATGTTAGGTCAATATTCTGGTATATAGGATGATGCTATGTTAGTGACCTGTTAGGTCGGTATCCTGGTCTATAGGATGATGATATGACTAGTGATATGTTAGATCGGTTTGACTGTTTGTATATGTTAGCATTGTTATCTATGTGTTGATTGTGTTTACGGGTGGGTTGAGGTGGTCTTTCTTTGTGTTGTAGGCCAGCATACCTAGGGCGGCCCGAATAGACTGCAGGCCCGGTAGGGCATATCAGTCAGAACGAAGGCCCAGAGAGTGGTCCAGACAGGCTAAAGGCCCAAGTGGGCGGACCAGACATGCTGAAGGTACTGAGAATGGGCCAGATATACTGCATGCCCGGTGAGGGCAATCTAGTCATTCAATAGACTCTATATACATGTTGTTTATTTGCTATGATATGATTATGATTGTATGGATTTGGTATTTTGGGGAAACTAACTAAGCTTCGAGCTTATAGTTGTGGATTTTGTTTCAGGTACTTTAGATGATCGTGGGAAGACGAAGGCGTGATCGTGCACCTCCTCATATTTTATGATTTTGATTTCTGGGATACTCTGACATGAAACTAATTTAACAACACTTTGTAATAATTAATGATTTTTGAATGTCTGAAAAAGTTTTAAATTGGCTTGAATTTTATGGACATTACAATATCCTTATCAAAATCGAAGATATGGTTAAATTTGGATAATATAAGATTATTTTGATTCATAGATTTAACCTAGTATTTTTGAATAGTTTCAAATTACACCTTTTTGGTTTTGTAGTTTGAATTTGAAATATAAAGTTTTAATTTTTGGAAATTTAAATGGTAAAATCCTAATATTTTTAATAGTTTAAAAATACAACCTCATGGATTTAATTAATTAATTAATTAATTAATTAATTAATTAATTAATTAATTAAATGTTTTAATTAAAATATTATTAATAAATCCATAGATAGGTTTATATTTAATTAAATTAAAAGATTAATTTATTAAAGGTTAAACCACTTAGTGTTTTAAATGTATAAAATACACCCTTATACTATATAATATTAAAAGTTTAATTATATATATATCTATAAGAAAAGTTAGTCTTACCGTCAGTAGGCCTCATTCACGAAGTTGGTCTATAAGGGGTGCTTAAGGAAGCTGCCTATAAAATGACCCCCATTTACTGCCATTAGATATCCACTCTTACCCACCGCACATTTGACTAGTGGAGGGTCGTTATCCGAATAGGTAGGATAGGGCATTAAATCTTATTAAAAGTATAATGAAAATACAAAGTAACTAAATGTTTTATAAATTTCCAATCTTAGTTACTTAGGAAAATGTGAATTGATGCTAACCCATGAAATTGCACATTACACCTTATTGGTCAGTTAGTGGAGCGTATGTGGTTAACTGGCACACTAATGTGGACTAATGAAGGATGTCAATGGGTAACTCGTAAATTATCATAGATCAATGGAGCGTATGTGGCTAACCGGCACATTGATTTGGTGATAAATGACATTGAGAGTACCATGCTAATTTGCATGGTTATTCACACCTTGTTTATGATCCTCGGTATCCCAGCCACAAACTTGAAGGCCATAATCGAGATTAAACATGTCATTGAAAAGTTCAATGAATCTCAAAAGATCTAGGAGTTTCATCTAAAACCTAATTCATTTAAAATTTTGTTTTCGTGGTGGGATTGGTAAATCGACATTTACCTACCTTCAAATATTTTTCAATTGGATTACGGCATCCCTTTTTCGAATTGTGAATTATTGTGTTGGGTCCTAGCCTTAATATTTCATTTGGGTGTTATATTAAGTATTAATCAACTAATTTGAATTTTCTCCCTTTGTAGATGTATGGTTCTGACAACTATGGTCTTCCTCATCCTTTTGGAAAAGGCTTTCCTTCTGAAGATGATGTTCCAAGTGTCGATCAAGGTGAAAGATCATTCCCTTCTTCATGCGAAGGTGGAACTGGAAATCATACTTATCTTCCTCCACCCCCTCTAATGATTCTCCATGGCCCACATTTTTGTCAACTTGAAAAGTTCAAGGTTAATCAAACCCTATTGGTATGCAAACATAAAGATGGAAACTCTGTATGTGCACATGTTCTAAACATGAAGTCGCACATTGACAGAATGGGAATGTTGGGTGTCGTTTTTCCAAAGGAGCTGGCTGTTGACTTGGTTCTTTAGTCACTTCCCGATTCATATGGTCAGTTTGTTAAGGACTACTATATGACAGATCATGACGTGGCCCATATTGATCTAAAAGAATTGCTTATTGCTGTTGAAGCAGAAATGCTAAAGAGCACTGGTCAAGCAAAAGAGTCTGAAGGATCAATCTCCTAAAGTTCCATGGATATTGACAGTGGCAACATTGGAAGTTCAAAAAAGTTTTCTCTTCCCAGTAGAAATTGAAAAGTTGTTTATGAGATAGTCCCATGTACCATTCCAAAAGCGTCTACTTGTTTCTATTTCCAAGAGAAGGGGCATTGGACGCGAAGCTGTCGTATCTACTTGAAAGATCGCAAGGATGGTAAAGTCAAAATTTATGACTCTACTTCAGGTATATCTACTATCTAACTTTATTAAGTTTCATTTATAGATTCTTAATACATGATGTGATAAGATTGCATTTTGATGTTTTGTAGGATCAAAGAGAAAGAAGGAAGCTTAAAAGAAGAGCAAGTTGAATCTGATTGTGAAGAGATGGATTTCGATCGCATGGTTCGAGGATCAAATTTTTGAGCTGCTGCTTAGGAGTTATGATAGATTGCTTAGTAATATTTAGAAACATAGTTTTCATTTGTATTTGCGTTGTAAGGACAAGTTTTTCCGTACTTTATCAATAAAATAAATTTTGATTTTATCTTATTTTACGTTTCCTTGGAATGACATTTATGAAAATTGGAGTTTATATATTTCTATTGTTAGCAATGTTAAAAATAGATTTGATTCTTGGTTATATCGTTTGTGGTAGTGTCGTAGTATGCCAAGTGATGATGGATTCTCATCACCCAAGTTTCAATTGGACAGAAACTTGGAATCATGAAATATTGAGTTGTGTGATGTATGATAATCTCGGTCTTTGGGAAATTAAGGCTAATTCCTTGTTCACATATATATGTGAGTCAAGTGAAAGACTAAAGGATCTAGTGCACATTGATGTGGACTAGTCAAATCCGCCACAAAGGCTGATAAGTCTATTTGCCATGATTTACTATAGGCTAAGTAAATATGTTTATGCTTACAATATTAAGTGTAATTCTAATACCTTGAAAAGTTTCAATGTATCGCAACGAATAAGAAAAATCAATTAGGCAGAAAGATAAAGGTTTCTCGAATCTGAAAGGAAATGAGAGTACTTTAGTATCATGTTTTATGATCATCCTCATGATTATGGAACCATGTCACAATTGATCCTCTAAGGACACCTTAGTGCATTTGTACGGCTAAGAAGAGGAATCATGAATTGTTTAAATGGTTAATCAAGAATATGAGTCATACTTCGTTCCAATATCAAGTTTTAGAGTCGTACTCTAGAAACTACCTTGAGTAATATGTTCTAAATAAGTTTATAACACCTCATGAAAAGTGGAGTTGAAATGTTTTCTAACTCTTGCACATTTGAAATTCGTAGTTACGATGTTTTGAATAAAACAAAGACCAACTAAGACCAATTATATGAAGTGTTTCTTGATAAGAACCCACACTAACTCTTGAATATTTGCTTGTTGAAAAAAGTTTTATTGACAGAGAATATTATATGTCAAGAGGTCAGCGGGAGTCTTAATGGTCTTGAATAGTTTTAAGAACTAATCAAGAATAAACCTTTTAGTAATCACTAGCACACGACATGAGGTTGATAACCTATCGTCTTAACATATTCTTTTTTCTGTGCCCTTTCCAGTTAAGTTGACTATGCATGTGAGTTCTATGAGTTCTCAAGGAAAAGCACCTTGATCGGTTAAAGTACATTGATCTATATGGGTGAGCAGCTCAATAACTTGGAAGCACTGGTAGGCCCTTGTGCTACCGGATGGCAAAAAATTAAGAATAAGCAGGTTCAGTCCATATGAGTTTGAATTTGTCATAAACCTTGTTTTATGATAGTGGTTCGAAATGACAAGCTCACATGGATAGGAACACATACACCATAAAATCTAAGTGGCAATAAGTTTCTCTCTACTTCATGAAAATGATTGTGAGGAAACGCTTTCACTAGTAGAATTTAAAGGAATAAAGTTAGCAGTTTTGATAATTGTGTTCTCAAATTCGAATATGATTACGAAATCCCTCTTCATAGTTTGAATTGTGAGAGATGACAATTAGTTTGAACATTTGGGACTTATTGCTATAAGTTTGGTAAAGGTTTAGACACACACATAAGCTATGTAATGAAAGGTATATGAGCTTGAGAAGTCTAGATAGAGACTTATCGAAGCATCACGTATCAGAAGTCTGAACTTTGGCAAGAAAGTCAATAAGTATTGATTTCTAGAAGTCCAACTGATTTATGACTACATGTCAAAGCTAGTGGGAGCATAATTGTTATGTTGGTAAGAACATAATTGTTATGCTAGTGGGAGAGTGATTATTATGTTAAGCGTTGCAAGTTAGCAACACTATTTATAGGAAACAAACTTCTAAATTTGCAAAGTTGCAGGATTTGAAAATTGTTTCGCTATAGTAAGGCTTAAGGGATAAGGCATTTATACTTGATTTCGAATCTAAAATCTTATACTGAAATTTTTTAATCAAACTTAGTCATGGCCATATATGAATATCATTTTGAAATGTTTAAACATAGTAAATTCTATATATGGGAATATTTTAGCAAGAGACTGGTCAAGTATCATGTCTTTATGTAAGACATTATGAATTGAATCCCATATTCTTCGGGTATAGGATCGATTTCATATGCTATAATATTCACTCGTTTTGATTTTCCAAATGTCGAGGGCATTAAGAGGGAAAAGGACTGGAATCGGATATGGCTAAAGTTTTTAAACAACTGTCAAGGAACAATCCAAGGTTTATCGAATATTGGTTGCTTGTGGACAGTTGGAAGTATAGTAATGGATGGAGCATATTTATATAATTCTGAATAGATAGGATTCTATAAAGAATGGATTTTCATATGGCAATTATGGAAATGTTTTCATAATGGGTGTTGGATATTAAGAATCTATATAAAAGTTAGAAACTTTTATGCAAGAAGGATATTCAAGGAATGTACCTTGAATGTGAGACTTCGTTTCCGTGGAATTGTCTTTTAACAATCTCAAATGGAATGCTTTGTAATATCATTAGCCAAGTCTCTGTGACTTTGGAGCCTCGACATTACAAAAGGATCATTGCATGAAAGGTTAGACTCTAACACGTTCTATTTGTGGCAAGAATTTCGTATTCTTATAATTATAAGGATTAGGAAATTAAGAAATGAGCATCATTGGAAATGTGTTCAATCGATATATTTCATAAGGAAAGGACAATAAATAAACATAGTGTGTATGCTTGGATCATGGGATGACTATTGTTTTAATTCAAGTATTGAGTTGATAGTTCGAAACAGTAAACAATGAATAAGCTCTAATTAATATGGTGATTAAATAATAAGTGTTATATTTATATTTAAAGGTTTTGAGACCATATTGGATTAGGTTATTCTTGTGTTTCACTTTGCATCTTTTACTTCCCGAATGATAAGATTATGCAAATATCCATAGTCGATCATACTTTGGAAGTAAGTAATGAGCTAAGACTGCCATGAATCCAACTGTAGATTGTCTAAGTGCTTAGACATAGCAAAATGTTTGATGCAGTGTTCGTGAGTACTCCTAAAATAGGATTTGAGTATTGGATTAAACCCACACTCATTTGAATCACTTCATGGATTTTATCACGAGTGATTGTGAGACGATAATATCTTATACTATTGGAATTGAGACATATAGTTTTTGTTTACAAGTCGGTTGTGCATTGATAATTCGTAAACATATCAGTAACTTGATGTTGTAAACGTATTGTTGTGTGTGATTTGATGAGTAAATAGTACAAGCATATGAGTCAAAGTTTATCTGTTTCTTTTACCCTAGATGGGATAAAAGCGATATCTGTGGGCCCTTTGCTAATTTAGTGATGACACCCTAAGCGCTTGGCCAAGCCTGGACTAAGTTGATGTGTTCAATTGTAGTCTGAGTCAGTCGTCGTAAATCGGAAGTCGGGAAACAACACCTGGACAGAGAGAATGATTATAATTCATGTCTAATGTCCAAACGATATCTTATAGAATGGAGACATATTTGATCACTTATCTAAAGAACTCGTTACTGATATGATCAGAGTTTGACAGCGGCTTTTGGAGGCTACGATTTCTAGACAAATTATAAAGTCATACTTACAATAATAGTTTTTAGACATATCCAAGTGGGAGACTGTTGGATTAGGTGTCTAAGCCCATAACCACAATTGGTATGTACTTGATTTGATTTTTAGCATGGTCCTTTTGGGTTGCCTTCACTCATGCAACTTGACAAGATGACTAGTGAAGAGAGAGGGAGAAAGAGAGAGAGAGAGAGAGAGAGAGAGAGAGAAAGAGAGAGAGAGAGACTATGATTTATTATATGAATAATAAATTGGTACTCATAATGATTTTATTAATATATTATTTGGAAATCATATTATTAATTAGTAATTAATTAGAAATTAATTTGATATTAGTTTTTGGATTAAAGGAACTGATTAATAATTGGAGGGACTGTTTTGCAAATCATTGATTGTTGCAAAACTAGGCCGATAGACTCCATTGAGTGGAGTGGACGAAATTTATGGGTAAGACCATAAGATTTCGTCTAAGGGCTCTAAAGAGGAGGTCCATGGGCTGCTTAAGCCTTAAGTAGGAATTAGGGTTTCCTCCAAAAATCCTAGCAGCCCACAGCTAATAAGGAACCCTCCACTATGGCATTTTCGGCCTATGCAAGCATTCTAAGAGAACCCTAGATGATTCCCTCATTTCTCCTACTTATCCTTTGCATTGGCTGTTTGTGACTCAATTAGAGGTGCAACACCTAGGGCACTAAGCTTTCAAGAGTCAAGGTGGTTCTTATTATTACTACATAACAAGTGAGGTAATCATCTAACCCTAGTTTATACATAGAAATAAAATTTGTATGCTAGTCTATAGGGTTACTGCTTTGGTGTTCATATTTGTATATTCAATAGAGAAAAACTTAGATCCAAAACAATTAAGGTTGCATGATCACATAGGAATGTAGATATGCTCAAAACCCATCACTTGTGTAATGCATAGTTTTGTGATTAGTGTGTCAGAGGCTTTTGTGTATGGATACAAATGGGTGTTCAGGTGTAAAATTTATTTGTGGGAGGCTTGTTGCGTTAGGTTTGCTAGGGAGTTTGGGATAATTTATGAGTATTTTGTTGACGATTTCATATTATGACAATTAATGATATTTACAATCTTTTGGTGTAATATATGAATGTAAAGTAAGTTAGTTTATAAGTTGTTACTTGTTATTGTTACTTTATTAGTAAATATTTTGTGTCGTTAATATTTATGTTATAATGCATCAATATTATAATGACAAAGATTTTATGTTGTAAATACTTATGTTATATATAATGCAACATTATTGTGACTAGATATGTTGCCTGTGCTCCGCATGGGCTGTGTGCGTCTCTGATTTGAATGTCGTTTTTGTTTATAGATTAATAGACGTTGTTGTTGACTGTTTTAGTTGACTTTGGTGAGGGTAGGAAAAACCAAAAAAATTAAATATGATGACCAATATAGAAAAATTATAGCAAAAGAAGCAAATGATAGACGTAGAAAGTGCAAGGGTGAAAAACCCAGGTTTTGCCCCGTACCGGTTTTTTTTTAATGAAAATATGTAAAAGTTTTGACTTCAATGACGAAAAGTGTCAAAATGGCTAAATAATTAAAGGGGTAGGAATTAGCAAGTTTTTAGAAAAGGGACCAAAGTTGTCAAATCGTTAAAGTTTTGTGGTCAAACTCCGCATGGGCCGTGTTCGCCTAATTTGAATGTCGTTTTTGTTTATAGATTAATAGACGTTGTTGTTGACTATTTTAGTTGACTTTGGTGAGGGTAGGAAAAACCAAAAAAAATTAAATATGATGACCAATATAAAAAATTATATCAAAAGAAGAAAATGACAGGCGTAGAAAGTGCAAGGGTGAAAAACCCGATCTTTGCCCCAGACCGCTTTTTTTTTTGTGTTTTTTATGAAAAAAAAAATATAAACGTTTTGACTACAAAGACCAAAAGTGTCTAAATGGCTAAATAATTAATGAGGTAGGAATTAGCAAGCTTTTAGAAAATGGACCAAAATTGTCAAATCGTTAAAGTTTTGTGGCCAAACTTTAAATATTAAAAGGTTCCTAAAAAGTCTAAAAATTTTGATTACAAGGACCACAAGTGTCAAAATGGCTAAAGAATAAGGGCCAAAGTTGACAAACACCATCCAAATTTACTATTCCTAACTTTGAACTTTTTTAATATATATATATATATATATATATATATATATATATATATATATATATATATATATATATATATATATATATATATTAATGACAAATATTTTGTGTTAAAGACTTATGTTATAATGCATTAACTAACATGGGTTAGGGTTTAAAGGTAATGACATTAAGTCACATGGGTTAAGGTTTAAGGGTCGTGACATTAAGTTATATATTTCATGTTAAGACCCACGGATGACATATAGGACATAGATGATGTGTTATTTGTTTATAAAAATTATTAAAAACTAATTTAGTACTAACATTTTTGTAAATTAATGATCAATTTAATTTGATATATATATATATATATATATATATATATATATCCATAAAAGTGAATTTTAGTTGTTTAATAATTAAAATTATCTAATAACATGTCAAATGTGTTGGATTAGTGTCTAAGTCCATAACTATTTTGGTATGTACTTGACCCGATGGTTCATGGTCCTTTTAGGTTGCCTTCAGCAAAACAACTTGATAAGATGAATAATGGAGAGAAAGGATTAAATATGATTTATTAATATATTATGAGAATAATATATTAAAGGAGAAATCATATTGTTTAATTAATATTAGTCAATAATTAATAAGAATTAAGTTTGTGGCTAAAAGACATTAATTAAACTTAAGGGACTAGAACTGTCAGTTGTATGATAGTTGAATATTGAGCTAATGGACTCCATATTAAAGGGGTGGACGAATTCTATGGGGAAATCCATTAGAAATCGTCCTAGGCCTTTAAAGAAGGAGACCATGGGTTGCTTAGGGCTTAAGCATCAAAATTAGGGTTTCCTTGTTTGATAACCATAATAGCCTCTCTATTTAAAGGACCCTTAAGGCTCAAAAACGTGGTGAACTTGTTGTCTAGGGTTTCCACACGTTTTGGGCAGCCTTCTTCTCTTCTCCTCTGCATCCTCTTGCTCTTGGTGTTTGTAAACCATTAGAGGAGTGACATTTGTGACTCTAAGCTTTCTAAAGTCAATACAAGAAGGATTTGAGATTGTTATTGCTACATAACAATCAAGGTATGATCCAAACCCTTATTCATATGTTATATTGATTATCATATACTAGATCTAGGGTTTAAAGTCTTGGATGAATTGCATGTACAATAGAGAAACCTAGATCCAAACATTAGGGTTTGTATGAGCACATAGGATGTTCTTATGGCTAAAACCCATCAAAATGATGAAACAAGACATTGGAGAACATAAAATAAATCCCTATTTGAGTTTATTTGTTTTGACAAAAATAACCTTTGGTAACCTACAATAATCTTTGTATTTAAAAGGGCAATTAGGTTATTTTCTGCTTAATTAATGGATTTTTGATAAGGCATAGATAAGTTGCACTAATTGTTGATTTCAAATAGGTCAGGTTTTTTTTTGAATAATGTCTTTTGCTAGAACTATCCCTATTAATGAAATATGAGGCATTATTTCAAGGGAAAATAGGTCATTTCGAGTCTACGTATTCTAGGCGCCATTATTTTTCGACTTCATCATATCGTTTCAATTCTCCAGACCATTTTGATTATCTGTAATCTTCCCCAATGTCAAAATCCCCACGCTAAAGGAAAACACCAAAATCCTTGAAAGAGAATCATTATCACAATCGATTTTCGCGAACGTTAGTGAAGCCAGTACTTCTTCAATGATATCATTGCATCGAAGTGAGTTTTTCTTCTTCCCCTATTACTTGTAATTGTTGTTTCCCCGGTCTTTGTTTAAAAAATGATATAAACTTATGAAATGTGTTTTTAGTTAGTAGAATGTTTACTTCAAGAGTGTGTACTTCAATGAGTGATCTTCCTGTAGAAATTCTGACACACATTATCACAATGGAATGATCTGATTCCTCTAAAGACGTTATTTCCACAAGAATTTGGTATGTAATTCTCATTCATTATCTTATTAATGTATATTAGATGAAGAATAATTTGATAATAACTGTAAATTTCAATTTTTGAAGTTCCAAAAAGATAAATGAAGCGCAGAAAGATCGTGATGTGTTCAGAAAAGTATCCGTCAATGAGTTTCTAGTTTGTGAAGGCTTGGGTTCCAAAATTTTGAAGGTTGATGCATTTATATATGAAAGTGCATATTATAACAACACATAAGCCATGTATAGAACATGAGTGGTATGTGTCATTGAGTAATTTATATTTTTAGTTGAATGTTTTTTAGTTGTCTTAATGATATTGTTATTTTGTTAACGGGTAGATTACTTCTGTAATGTTAATTTTTCTTTAGGCTTGAAGTCGTTCAATAATCCCGGAGATAATGGTCATCAGAACGCTAATTATTTGCTCGGGATGATCTACATATCAAGAGGTTTTCTTGAATGTGAGCAAGATACGTATACTTTGTACATTATATTATAGTTAAGATATATGTATACATTGTATATTATATTATAGTTAATATATGTTTATAATGTGTTTGTAGGTTTGGGTATACTTGATGCGTATTTCGGTGTGGTTGCTCCCGATTATGAAGACTATGAAGAATGTGTTGAAGGTGACAAAAAGTTGTTGCGCAATATACATGTTGTGCATAGACCTACAACGCGTAACATCACCTTCCAATGTGGAAAGGAAGATCATTCCCTCAACGGGGCATTTACACCAATTTTAGAAGATAATGACCCACATAAGTATTACAAAACATGTCGTTGGTCCGTAGAGAATGGTAAATTTTGTAAATTTATTAGGGATATGTAATAATATATAATGTTTTGTAAATGTACGTTGTGATTACTCTTTTTTGGTTTGGTTTTTTGTAGATGCATATATATATATATATATATATATATATATATATATATATATGCAGTTATTAAGTGATTAATATGAACTAGTAAAACACCTGGGTTTCGACCCGCATCAGTTCTGTATTTGTTAATTGTGGAAATATCGTCGAAACAAAAGCCAGAAGTCATAGGAATAGTGTATTTTTAGATGGCATCTAATAAGGGACTAAAAGTGTAAAAATTTGGAAAGTAATGTGGCAAAATGAAGGTCAACAAAATTTTACTAAGGGACTAAAAGTGTAAAAGTTTGGAAAGTCGTGTGGCGAAATGAAAGTCAAAAAAAGTTTACTATTTCTAACTTGGTTAAGCTTTAATAGATATACATATAATAGTGTTTATATTATGTTAGTAAAATTTAATGGTTATGTTATAATTATCAATTTTGACATATATGTTAATTTAGTCTATGTTACTTTAATGACAACGGGTGAATGTTGTGTATAGTTGTAGTTTGTTAAGGTTGTTATTTTGTGTTAATAAGTATAATAATGTTTCTATATTTTTTATAGTGTTGTAAAAATCCCGATTAGGTCCCGATTAATCTCCGATTAATCCCTAGGCGCTATTTGACCAATTAGAGAGCGCCTAGCGATTAATCCATGCATACAAAATGACTGAAATAGTAAAACCAGATAAAATTTTAACACTTTGAAGAAATTATATCTCAATAGAAACTATTTGATATATGATTAGTGTTGTATTTATCATATTAACCTATTTTGTTATGATATTAGTGGTATTTATGAACTTTTATATGATATTAGTTATATTTAATTTTTTAAAATCTAACAAAATTAATGGTCTCCGATTAATCCCCCGACTAATCTCCGCCTAGCCGACTAATCCCTTGACCCCAGTCCACCGACTAGCTAACGTCGAACGATTTTTACAACCTTGATTTTTTATAACCTATAATTATGTATACAACTTCGGTAATTATTTTATGCATGTTGCTATATGTTACGTTTTGAAATATTGAGTAATATCTACCAAACACACTTTGACCTAGTATACATCCACCAGATCCAAATCATGATGAAGGGTTATCGACGGTTCCCTAATACAATCTTTGTTTGAAATTGTGTTTTGCAATTCCCAATTTTAATTAAACCTTTTTACACATATTCTACGTCATTATCAAATCATCAAAGAGATTCACTTATACAAATGAAAAAAAGGTCAATATTGATTCAGCGGATGGTCAAGTTGTGAAGTGAATTATAGTAAAGGTACATTTGAAATATTTATTTTGAACATATGTGATTATTTCAGATCTCATATATCAATTTGAAGCCATATTAATGAGCATAATTTGGTGTATTGAATAGATTTAACATCATGAAAAAAACCAATAGAACGTGGATGTATGAAAGAGAAAATGATTGCGGTTGTGTCTCTTCTCTTTCATACAAGGAGTGAAAAAATTCATAGACTTCTCTACCAGTAATGAAAGGTATATGGACGAAGATAGAATCAAATGTACATGCATCAAATGTCGTAACATACAATATCTAGAGATTGATTTTGTAAAGCATCATTTGTAGAAGTCACGTTTTCAACAAAATTATTGGTTTTGGGATAAACATGGCGAAACATCCATTGATGAAAATACATATTTAGGGGTGGATGATTCATACACAACGTTGAATGAAGATCATAAATATAGTCACAGAGAAATAATAAGAGATTCAATAGCTCCATATTTTACGACTAGTAATCCTGAGGAGGAGCCAAATGCATAAGATCAATTATTTTAAAATATGCTAGAGGCAACTGATAAAGAGTTGTGGTCTGAATGTAACAAGTTCAAAAAAAACTGTCTGTTGTAGCTAGACTATTGAATATAAAACCAAAGTATTGCATACCTAAACGATGTTATGGTTTTATATGCCAATTGATGAAGGATGGGTTACCGGAGGAAAATAATATTTCAGTGCAGACATGTACAAGCCATCAAAAAATTTGTCCACACGGTCGCACGTACCCTTTAAGAGAATGCATTACTTTCCTTTGACTCCAAAGTTAGAGCGAATATATGCTTCACAAGCCACAGCTGCTTCCATGAAATGACATGCTAAGGATCATGGACATGGTGATGTTATAATGTGTCATCTATCAGATTCTAAAGCTTGGAAGCACTTTGACAGAATTCATCCTTCATTTGCAGCCGAAATACGTAATGTTAGATTAGGCCTATGTACTGATGGGTTTGCGCCACATGGTCTATTTAGAAAACAATATTCATCCTGGCATATCATTATAACACCTTATAATTTTCCACCTTCTATGTGGATGAAAGAGCCTGACATGTTTATTTACTCCAGTTTTGCTAGCACCTACAAACCCCAAACATAAAATAGATGTATTTCTGCAACCGGTTGTTACCGAATTGGATCAGTTGTGGGAAGAAGGTGTATTAACATATGATATATCTTTAAAACAAAATTTTCAATTACGAGTAGCTTTGATGTGGACAATTAGTGATTTTCTAGCTTATGTAATGTTTTCAGGATGGTCTACAGCAGGTAAGCTAGCATGTCCACGTTGTAGGAAATATACACAAGCATTCAGGCTAAAGAATGGTAAAAAGATGTCATGGTTTGATTGTAATAAATGATTCCTCCAACCTAATCACCCATATAGAAAGGATAAGAATAAGTTCAAGAGGAATCGTGTAGAGACAGAAGGTCCTCCTCCTACTAAGAATGGTGAAGAAACTTTAACGAAAATTGAAAAAAATAGGTTTGATATAGGTGACTTAACTAAATGATGATGATGTAAAAAAAAGCATGTGGCAATGATGGTTGGGAAAATAAAAATATATTTTAGGATTTACCATATTGGAAAACAAACCTCACTAGACACAATTTTGATGTTATACATATTGAGAAAAATGTATTCAAGAACTTTTTTTACACTGTAATAGATGTCAAAGCGAAGATCTAAAACTATTTTTTAGGAAGAGAAAGGGAATTGAAGAAGAGAAAAGAGGGTACTATGCTCTAGACAAGCATCAAAAGAAGTCCATATGTGAATACGTGGAGAAATTACGTTTCTTCGATGGTTACGTTTCTAATTTCGGGAGGTGTGTTGATATGACCGGATGTAGGCTGTGCGGAAAGAAAAGCCATGATTGTCATGTTTCTATGCAATGATTGATGCTAATCGCATTTTGTGAGATGTTTTCAAAAAATGTGTAGGAAGCATTAACAGAGTTGAGTCTTTTCTTCAAAACATTAACTACAACATCAATCACTACATAAGATATGGAAAGGATTGAAGCCAAGATTCCAATAATTCTATGTAAATTAGAGACCATATTTTTCCCTGGTATTTTTAACTCCATGAAGTTTCCATACGAAGCTAAGATAGTCGGTCCCATCCAATATCCTTGTATGTATCCATTTGAAAGGTTTGTTCGTTACATAAGAATGTATGTTGCAATTTTTGTAAGTCATAACTCTAACTTAATTTAAATCTTTTTTACTATAGATATCTCAACCACTAGAAAAAAGATTTGAAAAATAAAGCTCGAGTGGAAGGGTCCATTGTTAACGCGTACTTGCTTCGTGAAGCATCGATATTTTGCTCTCATTATTTCGAGAGTGATATACCTACAGTTAATAAAAAGTTACCTCGAAATGATCATGGAGGAGGAGACGAGCAATCTGATGATGATGACAACGAAACTTTAGATAAATTTTCATATCCTAGTCGTCATTATGGAAATTTGAAGATTAGAATGTTGTCTTATGAGGAATTCAATGTTGCCCATTCTTACATACTCTTTAACGAAGATAAGATTAAAACTTACATCGGGTAAAATATGTTTTTTTAAGATAATATATTCAGTTGTTGTTTATTTGCTCCAAATAACATTAATTAAAATGCTTTTGTTTATTACATCATAGTAACTTTGAAAATGTAATTTAAATGGTAATACAACTAATTTGAAGATCACTTGAAAGATCTTTTTAGGGATATGGATCAACCTGACCTTGTAGATGAAGTGGAAAGGAACTTTGCAATATGGTTTCCAAACTATGTGGGTGATAAGGTTTTTTTTATTTCTTATTATTGTTTGTTATATATGGTTATAATTAGTACATCACTCTTTTTCATGTAGGCACGTAAAAACAAGATAAATAACATGTATATATTTGACCTTTCTAGAATGCCATTGAGGATAGTCAAATTATATAATGTATAATTTGTCAATGGTTACAAGTTTCACACGGAAGCTCCCGGTCTTAACCAATCAACAATGAATAATGTATTGTATATTAGTAGCCAAGGAGGTGATTATTATGGTCAGGTAATGGAAATTTTAGAAGTCGGGTACCCTGGTTACCTAAGGAAAATCATAATTTGGTTTAAATGGCATTGGTATAATCCAACACCTAACATAAAATTTGAGGTTCACAAAGAATATAACTTGGTCGAAATAAACGTCAAAAGAAAATACATCGATTCCAACAAGGGAACCTACCCATTAGTATATGTTGTTGTTGAGAGTGAAAACACTTCAAGTTGGAAATGGTTTCTTCAGTGTCTTGGAGAAGATTTTTGTAACATCCCAAAAATACGGTCCAAAATTTTCAGTTTTAATATACTAATTATAAAACCATATGTCTGAAAACAAACATAGTACAAAATCAAAGTATCAATAGTCAAAACATGTCATGGTAAAACAATATCAGAGTATAAATCCCAACGATCTCATGTGCGAAAATCCTGGTGTGATGCGTTGCAGTCATGTTGGCTCATTTCCCTTCGAAGAGGAAGTACCTGAAACCAAAACTGAAAAATGTAAGCACAAAGCTTAGTGAGTTCCCTCATCATACCACATACCATACAATAACATAATGCCTAGCATATCTAGGTGTTGGTCTCCCTTTCGGTCTCTTTCAACCGATAACTGCCTAGCATATATGGGTGCTGGCCTACCCCTTCAGTCTATTTCAACCGGTAACTGCCTAGCATATATGGGTGCTGGCCTACCCCTTCGTTCTCTTTCAATCGGTAACTGGGGACTATTTCACCCCTACTACTACCACATAATACCCTAGTATATACACATAAATCACATAGTGCCTAACATATCTGGGTGTTGGCCTCCCCTTCGGTCTCTTTCAACCGGTAATAGGGACTATCCTACCCTTCCTACCACTATCGCATAATAATATAACATACTAGCACATAATGCATAACAGATAGTGGCAAACCAAACAGTTATCAGAAAGACAATAATCTCAACTATAATCAAATACTAGTGGGCTGACATTGGTGCCTTTGACCCACTCCTACTGGAAGGTAACTCACCTCAAATTTCGTGAAGTAGTTGAACTATCCTCGGCTCTGAATCAGCTCCACTCAAACTCCTACATATACAAGATTTCCTTTAATTATCCCTTTCATACCTATAACTCCCTTCAGGGTCAACTTTGGTCAAAGTCAAAGTCAAGGTCAACACCCTGGTCAAAGTCAACATTCTGGTCAAATTTAACATCCTGGGTTGACTCAACTCGCCAAGTTGGTCCATCAACTCATCGAGTTCCATGAATCATGAACCCTGAAATCGCGATCCAACTCGTCGAGCTCTTTCACAACTCGTCGAGTTCAACATATCCATAGAATCAGGACTTCTCCAATCAACTTGTTGAGTCATCCTTGAACTCGTCGAATTTTGCCCTTTATAGACTCATGACACTTCGACCCAACTCATTGAGTTCCTCTATGGACTCGACGATTTCTTTAGTCTGTTGAGCCATCTTAATAGATTAAGCTCTTATCCTTCACATCTAAGCCTCATACTTCATCTACAAACTGAGAATGTCCTTTCAAGGGTAAAGTTTCCAACTTTAGCTGTTATTAGCCCTACTTAATGGGTTTAGCACAAACCTTAATTCTTTAAAACCTAGGTCTTGATCCAAAAGCCATAATACTTCAAACTAAAGCATAAAAACTGAGATCTAGAGCCTACACATCATATGAACACGTAATGTCTCTGACTTTCCCTCCATGCATGGCCCTTTGGGGCTTAAAAGGACAAAATTACACCTTAAAGCTTGCATGGGGCTTCAATGGCCATAAAGTTTGCACCTTTATGCCATAAAGGCCCTCCAAGATCCTAGATCTGGAAGTATACTCACTTGGGATGTCCATTTCCCAAGAACCATGCTACTTGGACCAAAAACTCAATAAAAGTGAAGATGAAGAGATCTAAGAATACTATAGACAAGATAAGAGCTTTATACCTCTGATGAACCAACAATGAACCTAGACTTCTGGATCTACTCTTCTCCAACACTTCGTTGCTCCTTCTTCAAGTCTCTTCTTCTTCAAAACCTCAAGAATGCACTAAAATGGCTCAAAACTCTCAAAAGTGTATTAGGGTTTCGTGGCTAGGGTTTGGGACGATGGAGGTTGCAAATGAGGCCAGCCTTTGGAGGTTAAGGTGTTTAAATAGGGTGCTAAACCCTGAAAATTAGGGTTTCACTCTGGTGGCTCTACTCGTCGAGTTAAGAGCATCAACTCATTGAGTAAACTTTAAATCCTGCATCCAAACTCCATTCCTACTCGACGAGTTTGGCCTCCAACTCGTCGAGTTCCTGTACAAAAATGAATAAATTGATTTAAAATACATACCAGGAGCCGGGCGTTACAATTTTGACTTGTACTCAAATTCTAACTTCACATTTGTTAGTGATAGACAAAAGGTATTATATTTACATATAATATTGTTTATTTGGTTTCATTACACACTAATGCTAATTACTCATATGATTTTGCAAAAACAAGGTCTTCTACCAGCCATAGAACAATTGTTTCCTAATGCAGAACACAGGTTATGTATAAGACACATATATGAGAACGTGAAGAAGTTATTTAAGACTAAAGAATATAAGGAGTATTTTTGGAGGTGTGCTACAGCTACAACTATACCAGAGTTTGAAGCTATAATGGTAGAGCTATGGAATTGTGACATCAAAGCATATCAGTGGCTCTTGAAAATCCCTCCAAAACATTGTTACAAGTTTCACACGTAATGTCTTACTTTTCACTATACTATAGATATACACTAACTGTTATTTGGTTAATGAACTACTAGGTAGGGCAATTTCAGACATGTTATTGAATAACCTCTGTGAAGTGTTCAATAGCAAACTTGTGAATGGGAGAGACAAACCCATTATCAACTGTTTGGAGTTTATTAGAGAGTACCTTATGCAGAGAATTTGCAATGTGATGAAGGTGTTAAACAGGTGTCAAGGTCCACTAACTCCAACTAGTACTAAGATTTTGGAATCAAACACAACACTTGTTAGCAAGTGTTGAATCTATATGCTAAAGAATCATTATGGAGTGACATTGCTAATAATATATGATCGTATAGGGTCACACCTTTATAAAGTTGGTACATTTTGTACATTTATTACTAATATGATTATTAATAAATAATATCAATTCTTGTATTTTAATTAGGAATAATTATTGTTTTGTGAAAATAATAATTATAAGAGAGTATAACTAATTATTATTTCATATGGTATGAATTAATAAGTCATGCACAACCTTTTAGACTAGTTGGACTCTTTTGTATTTTACCTAAAGACAATGTTTATATTTTATAAACTTTGAGTTTATAAAAAATAAAAGAATCATGCTCTTTTAAAGGGTATGGCCGAAAATATTATTTAAAGCATGGAGGTTGTTTGTCAACCTCCATATCATGTCTCCCATGATTTTAAAGGCTACCATTACTTTAGAGTATTTTAATAGAAAGTTGTAACATCCCAAAAATACGAGCCAAAATTTTCATTTTTAAAACATGTACTTAGCAAAACATTAGGAATAAAACGTTCAACGATCATATCATTTCACAAAAGATATTGCATGTCTGGAAAACATTTTTATAAAACATAAAAGTGTCAGAGTACAAATCCCCAGGAAGATCTCATAATGCGGAATACAAAGCACGTGTGTGATGTACCGCTACCGCGCCAGCTCCTTCCCCTTCGAAGAAGAGGTACCTGAAACCAAAACTGAAAACGGTAAGCACGAAGCTTAGTGAGTTCCCCCACTGTACCACATACCAAATAATCACATAACATACACATACTGTCGGGCATATCTGGGTGCCCGACCTACCCCTTCGGTCCTCTCGACCGGATACTGACTAGCATATCTGGGTGCTGGTCTCCCCTTCGGTCCTTACGACCGGATACTGCCGGGCATATCTGGGTGCCCGACCTACCCCTTCGGTCCTTACGACCGGATACTGTCGGGCATATCTGGGTGCCCGACCTACCCCTTCGGTCCTTACGACTGGATACTGCCAGGTATATCTGGGTGCCCGACCTACCCCTTCGGTCCTTACGACCGGATACTAGGGACTATTTCACCCCTACTACTACCACATAACACATAGCACATAATCTATCTAGAATGGCTGGGCACGACCACCTCTTCGGCCCTATCGACCGATAACCTGGGGACTCTCTCCCCATATTGTCACTAGCACATAACATCATATCATACTAGCACATAAACATATTACAGGTAGTAGCAACCTTAGATGAGTATCACAGAGACAATCATCTATCATACAACTCCTACTGGTGGGCCGGCATTGTGGCCGTAGACCCACCGCTACTAAAAGGTAACTCACCTCAAAGTAGCTGTTGATCCGTGTGGGAACTGACTATCTGCTGTTGCTGCTGCTCCGGAAATCCTCCAGCTATAATCCCCACAAAACACTCAGTCAAATACTGCTAATAGACCTTAGGGTAAAATGACCATTCACCCCTAATCAAGCCAATAGTCAAAGTCAAAGCCAAAGTCAACTGCCAGTTGACCCGACTCGCCGAGTTGGCTTGCCAACTCGCCGGGTTCCTATCCCTTTGTCTGACCATAAAACCACCTCTACTCGTCGAGTTAGGCATTGACTCAACGAGTTTTCCTTCTAAACCAAAGGCCAAAAGTCCTTCATCCTACTCGTCGAGTTGTATGAACAACTCGTCGAGTTCATCTTCATCCGAAGAACATGCTACGCTGAGACTCGCGGAGTTGTATGAACTACTCGCCGAGTCTGTTCTTGAGGCAAGAAGATTGCCTTGAACTCGCCGAGTCAGGGCATTGACTCGCCAAGTTCCTTCATGGGTGAGTCTGGCTTCCGACTCACTGAGTCACACCCCATGACTCACTACTCCACCCCGCAAACACGAAAAAGGGGGAAAACTCGGGGACTCGCGACTCGACTCGCCGAATCTGTCACATGCAAATACTATATACTCGATTTTTCTTGAATCCAGCTCATGCCATTCATAGATCTGGGTTTCTAGGGCATGAATAACACGTAAAGTTTCCAACTTTACGTGTAAATAATCACCAAGGAAGGTATTAGGGCTCAAAATGCACTAAAAGGGTAGATCTAGGGCTTTCATGCAATATAGCTCCATAAAGGCAGTAGATCCAAGCTCCTGGAGCTCAATCATGCCTAGATCTAGAGGCTAAGCAACTTATTACAAACCCTAATACACATTCAAGCTTGGGGAAAGGCTCAAGAAGGACTTTCATGGAGCTATAAGGGACTATAAGCATGACAATAGAGGGAAACCGAGTTATACCTCAAGGAAATCACTGAGATAGCACAAGGATGCCTGGCCTCCTTCTTCTCTTCTTGATCTACTCTTCTTTCTTCTCAAAATTTTCAAGAAACACACCAAAGTACTTCAACCTCACAAGGAATAAGGGTTTGAACGATGTTGGGAGCTCTGAGGGTGAAGGGGGCGAGGTTGGGGCGCATAAGGTTGGTTTAAATAGGGTGCAACCCCTTGAAATTTAAGGTTTCATCAGACAGCGGGGACTCGCTGAGTCGCCAACTTAAACGTGCCTCCAAACCCGTCTCTACTCGGCGAGTCGGGCCTACAACTTGCCGAGTCCAAGGCTAAAATGTAAAATACTTAGATAAATTTTATGTACCAAGAACCAGGTGCTACAAAAGCCCTTAGTTTGAATGGGATACAAAATGAGAGCTTCATGCATGAAAATTGGCTAGTTTTTTGCTTCTTCCTCCATATGGCCGAAACCTCTCTATATCCTCCTCCTCTCACTATTTTGAAGTTAGTTTGGTGGTTTAAGAGCTTCCTTGAGTTGTCTCCTTTAGTGTTTATTTTAGTTAAGCACTTAAACGCATAAGACACTCAAGAATACAAGAAGGAACTAGCATTCCAAGTTCCTTACTCTTGATGATGGATACACATAGAGAAATCATATTCATTGATTTTGCTATCTTCATCAACACCACAATTCCAATTGAGTTCAAAGGCTTCAATGTCATTCTAAAAACTCATTGGTTGTTTTTTATTTCATTCTAACTTCTATAAATGGATCCATGATGGTTTGGTTTTGTTATAAACTAAAAATAAACTTGTTATTTTTTAAAGTCTTCCGTTGCGATTTTTGTGAAAACCAAACTTATATTTTATATCAAAACCCATCAGTGGTATCAGAGCCATTTTTATATGTTAGAATGATTTTTTATGTTTTATAATAATTGGTTTTTGGTAAACAAGCATGTACTTCCTTTGGTTAAGAAAAATCCATATTTGTCTTTTTTGGCAACTTCTTGGCTAAAATTGTTTATTTTTATATATTTGGTTATAACAAAGTTGCCTTAGAAAAAAAAAACAAAGAGTTCTTTGTCATAATATTTGATATGTTGTTGTGTATAAAAAAGCCATTTGGACCTTTGTGTTGTGTTTGGCTGATATTTATTTAGTCATAAGATGTAATATATAAATAGGTATTTTTTTTCATTTGTTGATTTGTTGTAATAAATTAGTTAGACTAGTTGTATTTCTTTTTAAATGTAACAAGATGAAGAAATGAACTCCTTGAAGATGACTTAACATTTCAGACCATAATCCAAACTATAAGCTTCTACTTTTAGTTTTGGGCTTAATTATAGTCTTAATGATTTAAGTGTTGCAACTTTCACAACATGAAGATTTGAAGTCCTTTTGCAAGCAAGAGTGACTTGGCAAGTGGAAGCTTGAAGACCTTTTGAAGTGTCACTTCAGTCCTTTAAGAAAGACTTAACAATTCTTGTGATAACTCACAAAATTATTACTAGACATGACTTGGTTTATACACATTATAATGCATGTATGTGATGTTTATTTTTATGTTATTGTATGTTATGTTTTGTGTATGAAAATGAACTTTACATGTCAAACAACATTTTAAAATATGAAAATATCACTTGGAGTTTGAGTAAAAATATTTAAAGATAACATAAAATGTTTATAAATGGATATTTATAAAAACATTCTTACCGTTTACCGGTTAAAAATCGTTTTTCGTTGAAAATTGTTTTATTGTAAAACTTATAAATAACCAACTTTAAAATATTTGAAATGGTTTAAAAGGTGTTTAAACATTATATAAACACCATGTCTTTATAATAAATAAGAGTTTTATTAAAAATACTAAAATCGGTTTATAGCGTTATAACAACAGTGATTATTTTTGCGTCAAACTTAATATATGATATTGATGTTTTAAACATAACGGAACATGTTGATATTATGTTTTATGCATGCCAAATGAGAATTAAAACATAAGTATCATCACCCAAGTTTTGGTTTATCAAAATATAACTTTTATCATAAGATGCATAAAATTAAGTTTATAAAATAAAATGAGTTTATTCTATAAATTCATGAAGTCATAATTTTTTATTGCTAAAAGGAGATTTAAAATAGTGATTTTAGAACTCATCCAAAACTTCAAGTCTTAAGAATGAAATAAAGTTTTATTAAGACTATTACTGGTTCTTAAAACCGATCTACGAATAAACTTTAAAATACTAGATTTTAGTTTATAATGATCGTGGCTAGTGGAAAATAAAATGAAGTTTTATTTGGCGTCTAAAGAACCTCATAACAAGTGATATGAATTTTACGAAAGGGTACATGAATTGTTAGATGCATGCAATATTCATGAGACCATGTTTTTATAAACTATAAATGTAAAACATATATAAAACCTTTTCTTAAAATGCAAGTCATTGTCGTCCTTTTGAAAAATACTCAATATAATTTGTATGGTCTTAGTGTCACAGGGTCACCTGGTTACTAGGATTGTCTTATGATGTTCGGGATAGTTTTGTATTTTCTGGTTTCTGAAGGGTCACCTTGTCTCTGGAAAGTTACAATACTACATGTTGTTTCAAATGGGATTACTTGATCGGAATCTTGTGTGATAAATGTCACCTAAGTATGAGAGGTTCGAGGAATAGATGAGATAAACATGCCAAGTTAAGTTATAGTTGTTTAGGATTCCATAATCTAAGAGTTACATATTCTATGAAATTGGTAATCGCTACTTACCGATTTTGATTAAGTTAATGGGATAAAGGTCACCTAACCATTTACTTGTTTCGTTACATGGATCCTAGACTTTAATAGATTAATGTTTTAAGAAATAATAAAAGGTATTAATTTTTAAAGACTAAATATTGAAAATACTAAATGAAACTTTCTTAAATTCTGTTGATAACTATTAATAATTTTACGCCCTGCAAAATCCTTCTCTTGTTGAGTTTCGAGAGATAGTATCATTTTATGATTATAATTTCTATTACTGGTATAATACCTTGAGGTTCTACCTTAAGGATAAATAGAAATTATATATACTAAAAGATCTCATACATGAACAACCCTCTGCAAACCAGTTAGTTTGACCATGACACTTTGATGGAAGTATTATTGTGATGATGTTGATGTGTCTCACATTATACTAGAGTAATTAAAATTGACGTGCAGAAAGTATTGGATAATTATGAAACATATCAAATGTCTCATCAAGTAAATCAGATATATAATAAAAACAATAGAAAGTGCTTCGAGAATGTTCAAGCATTGAATAAAGGAAGTCTAAGAGATTGTGTACTCAACTAGACTTATAGTTAAGTTAAGGGACATACAGCCCCCAAAATCAAGAGGGACCAAATGATTAGTGTCGTTTCTATTGTAGAAGAAGCTAGACACTAAAAGTTGAATTGCTCCTCTTATCTCATTGAGCTAAAGAAGTTTGACTTGGACAAGACTTCAAATATCTATATGATAGAACTATTTATCTTTTCATCAGTCACTTGAGTGTGTTATACTTCAGGTGACACAAATAATTGATATTATATGTTGATGATTGGAAGAAATAATCAACTGATTAAAAACAAATGATATTTCATGCTGAAGATAGAACAAGTGAATTTATAGTCTTTATTTAAACAATAGATGTTTTGTACATATTCTTATAGGGACATGTAACAGTTGTAATTTATGAATAAATCTGGATTTACATATCGTTTAATGGATGTTCACATTCATGTTCAGAAACGATGTATTATGTCTTAAAGAATATTTTATCATAATGTTAATTAAGAAGTAAATCTATAAGCTTTCATTAAATTGATGGTTCTAATAATACCACCTAATTAATCAAGTGATATTTGATTGGAACTTATCTATGTCATAATCATCATGATTATATAAACAAGAAACACATATACCAAATTCAAAAGGAAGAAAATTTTGAATTCAAATGAGCTAGATTCATTTGATATATGTGGATCCTATTTATATGGGAAGATGATTCGCAAGTGTCTTTATCGATTAATAGTTAAAGAACAAAAGGCTTGACAAAGAATTATACATAAGTGATGTATGTAATCTTTTCAATCCATGAATAGATTTACTGATGAATACTTAGTCAATTTCACTGACTAATTTTATTCATTATTGTTGAAACCTTTGATTTGATCAAATTGTTTCATACTGAAGAATGAAATACAACTTAATGAGATCATCGTTAACATTTTGTTGTGATAAAGAAAACGAGTTTTAAGAACCAAGTCTTCTTAGAACATCTTAGGAGTTGTGGAATTAATTCACAACTCATTCCGTCAAAAACACTCACTCGTCATTAGTATGATTCTTGTGGCACTGGATCACCTGGTCAATTGGATCTATCTTTTGATGTTGGAAGTAGCCTTCAAAGTCTCTAGTGGGATAGGGTCACCTGGCCACTGGTTGAATGTCGATGGTACAAGTTTTTGAAGAGGATAAAACATAGACCTTTTCAGCCTATCATATGATGTTTTAAAAGAACTATTTACTTTATAAAATTTTGGAATTATGCTCACTGCAACAGGTATATATTGAATATATATTTTCCAACCAAACAGGTAGACTAAATACTTTCATTAGACTAAGGATATAATTGTTTGTCCTTATCAAAAAGGTATGGAGTTATAGAGCTTATGTTAGATAATGATCTTAACTACTCTAGCATCTACTAACGCATTTCTATAGACTATCATAAATGATTGTTTAAGATGAAGTCTCCACTAATCCCACTATTTTCATTCAAAAAGACAAAGGATTAGAAAGGTCTTTTTCTAAATGGGATCAATTTGGAACTTTAAGAGCTAAAGATCCATAAGATAAATGATTCATAGTTTGGAACTAGCAAGTTTTCAACTATGGTTGAATCTGCTCAATAGTTGATGAGAAACTAATAAAACACATAGAGATGCATTAATGTGTGATTATCAATTATGAGTTTGATTAATCGTCCTCGACATATTACGAATATAAAGAGTTATTGAGTTTTCAAAGGAGAAAACATACATGAATGAAAATCCTTCTAGATTTAAGCTAACATCTCAAAGTAAGAATATTCTTTATTATAAGATATATTACATACTATGATTTGATTATAAATCAAGATGACTCTAGTGTTTTCTACAAAGCTAGTGGGAGCGCAGTAACATTCCTAGCCTTATACGTAGCGGATATACTAATTCATGGAATAAGGATATATATATATATATATATATATATATTGATCATGGCAACTTAAATTATTAAGTAAAATTACATTAATTGTCAAGGATCTTAAAGAGCTTAAGATAAATGACTCTAAGAGAGTTTACCTTGTTAAATACCACATGACATGATTTTGAACAAAATCCTTGTGCAAATGATTTGAACTAGGTAATATGATTGTATTCCATACGCTGTTGCAATTGTATTAATCATATATGTCATGATTATGCATAAAGGCCAAAGAAGTCGTATGCTTAGAGCATGTTGATTAATACAAGTGTAATCCAAGAATAAGTCATTGTGTGACTTATAAGAACATTCTAAAAGTATTTGCAAGAACTAGAGAAATATTCCTAATATGTGGAGCATTTGAAATAAAGCTATGTTTAAAGTTGTTACATATGTGCTAAACTTTCAAATAGATTGAGATGACTCTTAGTCACAATCGGGTGTATCCTCATTATGGATGAAGAGAAAGTTACATGGCTAGTGTTTCCATGTAGATTTTAATTACAGTTACACATCAGAGTTAGAGTACATTGTGGTTTTGAGAACCAGAAAGTAAGATGCTTAAATTATAGTTCATTATGACTATGAATAATACGCTAGTATTGGCATCTAATTCATATTTAAGCATCTAATACATTCTGAATAATTTTCTTTATATTTGAGTTATATATAACTGAAAATGTTTGTATTTGTAAAGTTTATACTAATCAATTTTTTCAAATCTACTTAACAAAGATCCTTTATTAGCCACAGCATGAAAGTCAAGCTGGTGTTATAGGACCTTGTTAATATCAATAGATGTATTTGATTGAAATTTAGTATTTGGATAGTGGAACAATACAAGCAACATATATTGTAATGAATTGATATATTAGATATGAGTCTTTCATTAAATATTTGTTGTGTTCTATATTAACATGTTTAAATCCTTGAATAACCATGTTATTCTAAATGTCTTTAGTTGTTCATAGTTGTGGGAGCATCTATGAGGTAAGACTAATATGAGTGGATTGGTTGATTTTCATGGAGATGAAATAGAAAGAGCTGCTACCAACTTCGTAGGTACTTGATTAAGAGAATAAGTATTGGGCTTAACCCGCATGAAAATCACTTTATGGATCGTATTCATGAGTGATGTTTTGATTAAATTTATATCATTGTATTCTTAGACCTAAGATACATATTTGGAATTTGAAGTGTAGAAATTGTTGTGCTTTGACATGGTTTAACATTATTCCATAAAAAGCATGCATAAGGGCCATCAGTGGGTGTGACATCAAATACATTAATGGGCATATGTAGTCAACACGAGATTTGTCCCTCTTATTCATTAAGAGTTAGACACCTAAGGCCTTACTCAAATTTGAACACTAAATGAGATTGATTATGATCCATATTTCATGTTCGACATGATGTCTGAGAAAAAGGAATAATTGAGACCAAACCTTTAGTAACAATAATAGCTTAGAGCTCCTAGAATTGGTTGTTGATGAAATGACACCCTTCATATGTTATTACGTGCAGTAGCCCGTTACTAGACGCTAACTACTGTCTATATCAGTCTGTAATGAATCTTGTGCAAGTGGAGTGACATTATGTCTATATATCAGTCTGTAATGAATATTGTGCAAATGAAGTGACATTATGTCTATATATCAGTCTATAATGAATCTTGAATCTATATGCCCAATAATCATTATGGAGTAACATTGTTAATAATATATGATCCTATAGGGTCACACCTTTATCGAGTTGGCACATTTTATATATTTATTATTAATATGATTATTAATAAATAATATCAATTCTTGTATTTAATTAGGGAATAATTATTTTTTTGTGAAAATAATAATTATAAGAGAGTATAACTAGTTATTATTTCATATGGTTTGAATTAATAAGCAATGCACAACCTTTTGGACTAGTTAGATTCTTTTGTCTTTTACCTAAAGACAAAGTTTATATTTTATAAACTTTGAGTTTATAAATAATAAAAGAATCTGTCTCTTTTGAAGAGTATGGCCGAAAATCTTATCTAAAGAATGGAGGTTGCTTGTCAACCTCCATAGCATGTCTCACATACTACTTAAGGCTACCATTACTTTAGAGTATTTTAATGGAAACCCCTTACTTTTCATGAGATATAAAATGAGACCTTCATGCATGAAAATTGGCTAGTTTTTTGCTTCTTCCCCCATATGTCTAAAACCTCTTAATAACCTCTCTCTCTCTCTCTCTCTCTCTCTCTCTCTCTCTTTTGAAGTTATTTTGGTGGTTTAAAAGCTTCATTGAGTTGTCTCCTTCAGTGCTTATTTGAGTTAAGCACATAAAGGCTTAAGACACTCAAGAATATAAGAAGTAACTACCATTCCAAGTGTCTTACTCTTAATGGTGGATACACATAGAAAAATCATATTCTTTGATTTTTGTTATCTTCATCAACACCCCAATTCCAAGTTTGTTCAAAAGCTTCAAAGGTTGTCATTCTAAAAATTCATTGGTTGTTCTTTTATTTCATTCTAACCTCTATAAATGGATCCATGATGGTTTGGTTTTGTTATAAACTAAAAATAAACTTGTTATTTTTAAAGTCTTCTGTTGTGTTTTTTGTGAAAAAACAAACTTATATTTTATATCAAAACCCATCAGCAAGTATCATGCACAATGGAATGGGGGAAAAAGTATCAAGTTAAAGGTCCCTGGAATGATCAAAATGTGGTAGACATGGGGCAAAAGGAATGTACTTATAGAAAGTGGGAGCTTACTCGAATTCCATGCAAGCATGTAATTGCAACCTTAAATGAAATGGTAGACAATGCTAAAAAGGTGGGAGAACTATCAAACTATGTGCATAGGGTGTATTGGATTGATAAATGACAAGAGTTGTACTCTTTCAAGGTGGAGCCTATCAAAGGTAGAGCCACGTGGCCTAAAAGTGATTGCCCAACAACTCTTGTGCCTCCACTACACAACAAGTTTATTGTGTGACAACCCGTAATTTCTATCTTGTATAGCCATTCAATTCAATCAAAGTTAGACTTGTTTCTGCTATCTTTTAGCATTGTTTACGGTCTGTTTGAGTGTTCTAAGCCTAGTACATTCAAGGATTAGCTTTTAGGAAGTATCTGCTACAGTTCATTGTGCAGCATATAAGCCGGAAAACTCCAACACTTGGAGTTTACGGCCGTAAACTACAGCTTACGGTCGTAAGCTCTTGGCTGGCCGTGAACTCCTTCCATCAGGATGATATCCCTTCATTTTTCATCATTTCTCATAATTCCAACTCAAGAACACTCATTTCTCTCTCAAGTACCATCAAGAACACTTCTAATTCTCAAAAAAATTGTAAGTGTTTCTTCCATTTATTAGTTAATACTATTCTTAATCTAGTAAAACCTATGATGTCATCCGTGAAATCATCTTTTTCTGGATTAGATCTTCAAGAACACCGAGAACATACACTAGTTCTTTAGGCCGTGAACACCGCTTCAAGATTCAAAACGTAAGTATCCTTTCCATATAGTAGTTATCCATTAGACGCTCTTGAAATACACACTTGAAACAACCATTTCATCAAGAACATCAAAAGTTTACGGCCATAACTTCTCCCTTGGCCGTAAACCCTTCTCAAGAACATCATTATATGTGAACATCATGGGCCGTGAACATCTTTGGCCGTAAACACCATGGCCATGAACACACCTAAGCCGTAAATACACACTTGTGTGGCCGTAAACACCTTTAGAACAATCATATGTGAATGTAACACTTAATTCCAAGTGTTTCCTAGTCCCTAAGGTTGTTTCATTGCATTTTAGTAGTTTTAAACACTAATTACATGCTTATATATGCCATTATATGTCATTTTAGGACTCGTTTGTGTCTCATGAATTCATTCATGGAACTTCTCAACCTTACGTGAATCTTCAATTGACTCACCCACATAAGGTGAGTTCATACCCCTATAATCAATCTTTTAAATGCTTTTAGGGGGGAGGGGGAATACAAGTTGAACACAATGATAATTGTATAAATGTTTATCTGTGATAACCATCACATTAAAGGATTTCTTATGCTTTTATAAGTAATCAAAACCATTTCAAAAACTCATTTTAAGTTATGTTACTTTATTGTTTATAAAACACCATTTTTAAAGTATGAGCATAACTCGGTAGATAATCGAGTATTTTCTACAAATTAGAGACAGTTCAAAACAAACATACTAGTAAACTATAATAGGTATAGTCTAGTGGTTTAGTACATACTATAATTAGGACAGGGAGGAACATACTATAAAGAGAAACAGGTAGGAACATACTATAAAGAGAAACATGGATGAACATGCAATATACTAAAACAGAAGAATAAATCATGATTTACGAACTTATACTAATTATTCCCAGTAACCTAGGAAGGGAGCGTATCATTAACTTAATGTTCTAAACAAAAGATGATAATAAACAAGGTATAAGGTTATATATATATGCTGCATCTACAAAATGCCATGATATATATATATATATATATATATATATATATATATATATATATATATATAGGGTACATCTACAAAGTATCGGAGTTATATATGGGGTACATATACAAAGTACCGGACAATAATAAATAAAACACATAAATAAATACAAAAACTCACAAGAGAATCAACAAAGGCGCTTAGAGTACATGATTTCATCACTTCTAGTATTCATCCTAACAAGTTGAATAACGCCACATAACTTCCTAGTAACATGAACATTCAGTAAAAAGGAGGTCTATAATGCTAACTTTATGATTCCTCGGTAGATACATCAGGGATATATATATTAATCGGGTCCGGCAGACAGTAGCATGTGTGTTTTCCGCTTCATTTCCTGTTCCTTGTTTGGTTGTGGGCTTAGAGCAGATTCACCCAGTCTACTATCTATTCAATCTTATATATATATATATATATATATATATATATATATATATATATATATATATATATATATATATTCCGTATACACAAAGTAATCATAAGGAGTACCAGGTATAGGTCAGGTCATAGTATACAAATTCAATACACCGTTTTCTAGTACAAAAACATACTTTTCAGATAGAACATTTGGTAGGCTAAACTAGAAAATTATTAGTAAAAGGGTTTAATCCATTTTATTAAACCACTATAACTTAAAGGACCTTTATTGGTTAATTCTATAATACCTTAGTTTATACGACAGGGTTGTATCTAATTAATATCTGATAGGCAGTTGGATGGGTGCTTTTCGCATTACTTTCTGTTCCTTGTTTGGTTGTGGGCTTAAGGCAGATTGACCCATTTAATTGTCCGTTCGATATTAGATTATATATAACTTGTATAAACTAAGTGATTATAGAAGGAGCTATTGTGGTTACTATTTTTACTAAAGGAAATATATGATTTTCTTAAAATAATGTTTTCATCAAATATAAAGAACTATTACAGTTAACTCCGTAAGTACCAACTGAATACGGCAAGGTTATATACAGTGAAGATCTAACAAACAATGGGATGCATGATTTTCGCCTCATTTCCTATTCCTTGTTTGCTTGTGGGCTTAGGGCAGATTCACCCAATCGATTGTTTGTTTACTCTAAATTGTATATAACTTGTATCCATTTAGTACTCATAAAAGGAATTGTAGAGTCATTTTTACTTTCATTCACCATATTAGGAAATATAAGATTTTTTTGTAGGAACATGCAAACTTTTCTAAAAGAACTTACAACATACTTTACATCACTTAAATACTTATGAACTCACCAGCTTAAATGCTGATCTACTCTTTCAAATTAACTTGTATTCTCAGGAAACTAGTAGACAGGTACGCACACTGGGATTCAGAAGGTGGAGTATTGTAGCTTCATGACTTGTTTTGTTATTTACTTTTGGAGTCCATTTTTTGTGAACCACATACTTTGTAAACACTTTCATATTAATGCAATGGTTGTTTGTTACTTTGATTACTATGATGCATGTGTTGTGATACTAAACATGACGTCCTCCGCTCCCGAACGTTTTTGCCGTTCCGGTTTGGGTGTGTGACAGATTGGTATCAGAGCATTGTATATAATGAACTAAGTGTATCAACCTATAAAAGATTTACAACTATAAATGCAATGGGGCCGAAGGGCTCTAAATAATAGTATATTTTAAAAATATAACAATACATTATAAAAGTATACATACATGCTTATAACATATATACATACTAGAACAAGTATCACAAGAAGAACAGAACAAAAGTATTTAAAGGTTGAACATTGTCGTTAAACCTAGACAGTTATGTAATCATATAAGGGATCAATATAGTTGTGACAACCCCCAAATCTATTGCCGTTACAAATCCTACCTTCACTAACAGAATGTGTCGCTATATATTATTTTCTGTAATAATTGGAGTCGTCAATAAACGAATATCTAGTTATTTACATGTCTTGATATTATCATAAGTAAATATAACTTGTATGTGTTAACCCCGTTTAACCAAATAGAGTTATATTACTTTTCAACCACTTCACCCGGGTAAAAAGTTTTAACCCCGTTAAACTTTAACAACGGGTAGCCGTGTATTGGGTGCAATACCCGAGGCATATATAAACAAATGGGCACTACATTTAAGCTCTTTTACCACACCTTCACTCTCTCTCACTACTTTCTCTCTCTAGACCCGAACTCGACTCCAAAACCGCGAATTCCGGCTTCCAAACGTAAGGACTCATTCCCTATCTTATTCTAAACATACTTCATTGTATTTAGAGGCTAAAAATCATTGAAAATAAGGATCAAAAGGGAGTTTACGGCCTAAGAAGCCCCTTAGGCCGTAAACACCTAAAAACTTGCCAAAAGCCTCATTTTTCCTTCCTTTAAGTTTATGTACTAATTAAGGGATATACCTAGGAGAGTTTGGACATTAAAACACAAGAGTTTGAAGCCTAAAAAGGAGTTTACGGCCCAAGCTTATGCTTAGGCCGTAAACACCCAAAAACCCTTGTTAAAAGTCCCAAAAACTCATCTAGGGCATGTAGTAATTTAGTCTTGACACTAGGAAATGTTTAAGTCCATTAAACATCTCATTTTGAGGCCAAAAGAAGAGTTTACAGCCAAGGCTATACTTGGGCCATAAACTCCCCAATTTTTATGCCAAAATGTCCCAAAACTCCATCTAAGGCCTTCTAGAATTTATCTAAGGTGAAGGGAAGTGTGTTGTACCATTTAAACATCCATTTTGAGGGATTAAATGGAGTTTACGGCCCAAGCACAAGTCTTGGCCGTAAACTCCCCAAAATGTCACAAAATGAGGGTTTAAACCCTCCATATTAGTTCAAGACACTTGCTATTAAATTAGGGAAGTGAAATAAGGCCTTAAACTTGCATTTTGGAGGACCACATGAGTTTACGGCCAAGCCTAGGGGGCTTACGGCTGTAAACTCCCAAGGAGTGCCCTTTGGGCCGTAAACTCCAAGGGAGTGAGCTCATGGACCCTCCCGTAAATCTTTCTTGGCCTTATACCACTCCCGGGAACCCTTTCTAGGCCCTAAAACCTCGAAACGATGCTAGAATGCCCAAATATTTTAATGAAAAGCATAAGATGATTAATTTCTTGTAAAATACATATTTCATATGACATTAGGGTCTTAAAAAGGTGCTCAAGTCGTTATTCGGTACCAAACGCTCAACCGACACTTTTACCCGATTCACCCGATTTACGCGAATTCAGGTGAGTTCATACCCCTTTAATGAACCTTTCAAATGTTTTATATGTTTTAGGGGGGGATACAAGTTGATTATACATGTTTATGTAAAGTTATACAGAACGATTTTCCACGTTACGAGAATTAATCACATGTGATTCACTATCCGTAGTTTAAATCACATGTGATTTACCACTATGCCTTATAAAATGATTTTACATTTTCAAAACTATTTTGGATAAATGAACAGGTTTTTAAGTGTTTCCTTTGGAAAATATTTTTATTAAATAAATTTTCTTATAAAATGTATCCACCCTAATATATTTATATAAGTAAGACTTGAAGGGCTTAGGACCGGTAGCACGCCTTATTTCCTGTTCTTGTTTGATTGTGGGCTTAGGGTAGTTGTTATCCGTCCGACTGTCGTTGACTTCTTAGTTATATATCATGTATATTAGTATAGGATACGAGTGTTTCACTTCATTAGATGCCTAAACCACTAGTGATAAGAACCATACACACTAAGTTAACTATGATAGGCATAGTTAATACTACTACTACTCGCTATAGCCACTACTCTATGCACTATAATACACACTATTACGAGGCTGTATACTGACAAAAGAACACACTATGAACTATAATAAAGACTACTACACTATAACATAAAGGAAAGCATTAAACAGGCGATAAAACGCTAATCCACTACGAGATACTCTATTCGCTATCCGCTACGCCCGGAGTTTTCCGACAGGAAGACGACACTACATGTGTAGATCTATACGGGGCAGACACTATTACATCCTGACTGTTAACTTCAGTCCGCGTCGTACAGGCCCAGGGATGCCGCTACTTCACTATACTGTTCATGACAGGGAAGGTCATGGGATCCTCTATTATCCTCACTATCAGTAATATACAAGGAATACACTATAACCACACTAAAATACTACACTAAATGCTAAGCTACATCCCAAAGTAAGTAAGTATCTATCACTAAAGGAAGCTTGCACCTCTATCACTGATTACAGGCTTAACCTATCCTATCACATTACTATCTGGAGATTTGCTAATATACTTTTACAATAAACTGTTTTCAAAAATGAAGATTGCATACTTTTTCATGGATTTTCACTACAGTGTATTTTCTGGAAAATATAGGATTTTCTAGGTTTTCTACTGCTTATGAATGTAAATTGCACATTTTTCGTACTATTGGTTCTAATGCTTTTTATACAAAAACTCACACTAAACTCTTATGAACTCACCAGCTTTATGCTGATATTCATTTTCAAAATAACTTGTATCCTCAGGTCAAAGATAGACAGGTACAGGTGCAGCATTTTGGAGAAGGTGGAGCATACAAGATCCATCTCTTATTTTTTATTTAATTTTGGTGTTTGTTGAACAATACGAAACACACTTGTAATTAATTTCACTATGTAAATGCAATGGTTGTATGTTTCTTGTTTTTACTATTATGCAATTGTGATGATACTGTACATGACGTCCTCCACCCCGAAACGTATTCCGCCGTTATCGGTTTTGGGGTGTGACAGATTGGTATCAGAGCATTGTTTATAGTGAATCAAGTATATCAACCTATAAAAGATATACGAACTATAAACATTTCGGGACTAAAACACTCTGACCAAGAATATATATTGTTAAGTATCTAAATGATCTAACTAAGTATATATATATATATATATATATATATATATATATATATATATATATATATATATATATATATATATATATACACACATCACTATAAAACACAGAAATCAGTATCACCCTAGAACAGAACAAAAGTATTAAGATTGTTGGGCAGCACAATTGAGCTTAGAGACATATAGTCACATTCGGGGTGATGTATCCTGATCAACTACATTTTCCTGAGAGTGACTAGCATGTGCCTAAGTTTGGCTGTGGTGTTGCAACAAGTCTAAAACTTACCAACACTACCACAATAACGTTACCATAAGAATACTATAGGAGTATTCAGTATCTCTAGATTATACGTATGTGACAACAAAAGGGTCGTTACTAGTAGGACAATAGTTGCTAAGTGGATACACCACGATTACATGTGACTAGGGCGCTATAGACTCAGAATCTGCAGCCTTTGCTTCATTCCCTGTTCTTGTTTGATTGGGGGTCTGAAGTTAGGGTGATTTATTCGAAGGACTATCTTGCTTCGGTTACATGTAATCGGTATGCACTATGCAAGTATTGGGTCGACTAATAACGATTCATCCTATAAGTATCTTAGAATAGTACGTCTATTAATCTTCTTTTCCCCTTTCTCGCGTAGATAGCATGGCTGGCTTCCACCCACCCGGTGATCCGTACTTTCCGAACCAGGGCAATGGAGGATGGCTCGAAGAGGAGTCAGACGATGATCACCCGATCCCTTTGGATGATCATCATGATGAAGGCTTCTCGGATAGCTCGAGCTCCGAGCCAGAAGTCAACAACCAACCTCCTGAAGCCCCGAACCCTAACCCCCGTCCGGCATTTCAGGGCCCCACTCCTATGTGGGCCATATCCTTGCATCGTTGGAGCGAGGAGCAGGGTCAGCCCTTGCCTTACAATGGAGACCGAAGCTTTTACAACATAAGCGAAGGAGGATCAGCGGATCGGGTTCTGCCCATCATGATCCGAAGGATTGCCAGGAATGTTGAGCAGGGTCAAGCTGCTATTGGCCGAGTTGTAGAAGTCGATGCCAGCTCGAATCTCAACACTGTTCGCATCCGCCAACTCGAAGAAGCCATGGACAGGACAAGGAGGACCAATGAGTCTCTGCAGCATCAGCTGGCTGCATCCCGAGCTGAGGTTAGGGAACTCCGTGCACGTCAAAGGACTCATGATCGACACCTTCAAGAAGTTATGCGTCAACTAGCGGATCTAAGGATTCGCCCAACAAGCAACCGTCGCCGGTAGAAGACGTTTGGCTACCTCACTCTTTTGTTTAAAGGACTAGCCTTTTTATCTCTATGTTCCGTAGATCTCTTGTCTGTAAACATTCCTAGTTTAAAAGTACTCTAGTTGAACCTCTAAACTGCCAACATTTTCTCTATGGTATGATGTAAGACCTACTGCTAGGTCAATTTTCATGAACTTGTGTTGCATCATTAATACCAGTATATTGGCAGTTGATTTTCTCTATTGCTGTGACTATCATTCTGATCTTGGATTATGTTGATTTAATCCACGAAACACTCTATTCATGTTCGCAATAGGCTCTTACTATTGCTATCATTTCTATGATCTTCCAGTAAAAGATGCCTCCACGAAAGCGTCCCAGCAGAGGAAGACCCGCAACTCAAACCCCTCCTCCACCACCTCCTCCTCCGCAGTTCGACCAGGTGTTATTCCAAACGGCTGTGACTGCGGCTGTAACAGCAGCCATGGCCCAAATGAACTCGGGTGATGCGAGCGGTGGTAACTCCAGGTTCGGTGAAGTCCATCAAAGGGTGCAGGGATGCAATTATAAGGATTTCATGAACTGTAAACCCACCTTCTTCGACGGTACGGGAGGAATTCTGGCATTGTCCCAATGGTTCGAAAGAACCGAAGTTGTATTCGAGATGTGCTCTTGTCCTTAAGAGAGCAAAATCAAGTTCGCTACTGCTACCCTCACTAACAGGGCCTTGTCATGGTGGAATGGCCATGTCAGTGCACTCTCCTTGGTCACAGACAATGCCATGGGCTGGGACACTCTAAAAGATCTCATGAGAGGAGAGTACTGCCCTAGGGGCGAGGTTCAGAAACTTGAGGAAGAACTCTGGAACCTCAAGATGAAAGGGACTGAAATAGCAGCCTATACGGCCAGGTTTTGCGACTTGGAGGCTATGTGTCCCAACATGATCCCCTCTGAAAGCAAGAAGATTGAACGATACATCTGGGGATTAGTGCCCCCGTATCGAGGAAATGTTCTGGCCTCACGCCCTACCACTTTTGACAGCGCCAAGGAATTGGCCCAGAGTCTGATCAACCACGAAATCTCATCCACTCCAGCAACAACAACCACTTCACCACCCGATTCATCTGTCAGAAAAAGGAAACGGTGGGATAAGAAGAAAGGCAAGAAAACTCAAACCGCCTACAAGGACCAACAAATTGTGGCGGTCCATGCTGCCACCACCCCAGCCACACCAGCTGCTCCATCCCCGCCAAAAGCTTACAGTGGAAACTTGCCTAAGTGTCCCAAGTGCCCTTTTCACCACAACGGCCCCTGCCGTGAATTACAGTGTTACAACTGCGAACGGAAGGGTCACACGGTGAGATTTTGCAAGGCCCCTCCCAAATCTATCGCGCAGGTTCCTGGTACGGGAGTGACCCCAACTTGTTATGGCTGCGGAGAAGCGGGTCATTTAAAGAAAAACTGTCCGAAGACCACAAATGCTGGCGGAACTGGAAGGCTACTCGCTATCGGTCACAATGAAGTGGTGGCTGATCCCACGGTAGTCACGGGTACGTTTCTTCCCAACAACTCCTATGCCTGTGTCTTATTTGATAGTGGTGCAGAAAGGAGCTTCGTAAATCAAAACTTTAAACACTTACTCAAACAAACCCCTCAACCACTAAAAGAAACATTCGTCGTAGAAATGGCTAATGGGAAGACACAAAGCTCTAATGAAATCTATATAGGTTGTACTCTCACGTTAGATGATCACCCCTTTTCAATCGATCTTATACCAGTCTCAATCAAAAATTTCGATGTCATTGTTGGTATGGATTGGTTAAGTCTTCACTACACCGATATCCTATGCTCCGACAAAGCCATTCGCCTGAATCTTCCAAATCGCGAAACCCTATTGATATACGGAGATCAACCAAGTACGAGCCTTCGTATCATCTCCAGTATCCAGGCTCAGAAATACTTGCGCAAGGAATATCGCGCCTTTCTTGCTCACGTTGTCTACACTAACCAGAAACCGAAAGATCCAAAGGACATTCCCGTAGTATGTGATTTCCCTGATGTCTTCCCGGAGGATCTTCCAGGCCTACCTCCCAAACGACAGGTTGAGTTCAGAATCGACCTAGTCCCAGGAGCAACCCCCGTAGCTAAGTCGCCCTACTGTCTAGCGCCCGCCGAAATGCAAGAACTGTCTGGTCAACTCAACGAATTGCTCAGCAAGGGCTTTATAAGACCGAGCTTCTCACCTTGGGGAGCTCCGGTCTTGTTCGTGAAGAAAAAGGATGGATTGTTTCGGATGTGCATCGATTATATGGAACTTAATAAACTCACGGTCAAAAATCGTTATCCTCTCCCTCGTATCGACGATCTATTCGACCAACTCCAAGGAGCAAGTTACTTCTCCAAGATTGATCTTAGATCCAGGTATCATCAATTACGGGTGCTTGAGGAAGATGTTCCGAAAACAGCCTTCCGAACCCGCTACGGGCATTTTGAGTTCGTAGTGATGCCCTTTGGACTGACTAACACCCCCACCGTATTCATGGACTTGATGAACAGGGTTTGTCGTCCATATCTAGATCAGTTCGTCATCGTCTTTATTGATGATATACTCGTCTACTCTCGGAGCAAAGAAGAGCACGAAGATCATTTACGACGAGTCCTGGAAAGACTGCGATCCGAGAAGTTATATGCGAAGTTCTCTAAGTGCGAGTTTTGGATCCGAAGAGTTGAATTCTTAGGGCACGTGGTCAGTGAAGTCAGAATCCACGTGGATCCCTCCAAAATTAAAGCTATTGAGAACTGGTCAGCACCGAAGACGCCTACAAAATTTCGTCAATTCCTAGGCCTCGCTGGCTACTACCGTAGATTCATCCAAAATTTCTCTCGGATTGCGAAACCTCTCACTATGCTAACACAGAAGGGCGTATCATTCGACTGGGAAGAGAAACAGGAGAAGGCATTTCAGACCCTGAAGCGAGCCCTATGCACAGCACCAGTATTATCCCTTCCCGAAGGGACAGAAGATTTCGTTGTATACTGTGATGCATCCAATCAGGGGCTCGGTTGTGTCTTGATGCAACGAGGCAAGGTTATCGCCTATGCCTCGAGACAACTAAAGAACCATGAAGTGAACTACACTACTCACAACCTCGAATTAGGAGCGGTCGTCTTCGCACTAAAAATCTGGAGACACTACTTGTATGGGACGAAGAGCGTGGTGTACACTGATCATAAAAGCCTCCAGCACATACTGAACCAAAAATAACTCAACATGAGACATCGTCGATGGGTCGAGCTACTTAACGATTACGACTGTGAAATTAGATATCATCCGGGGAAAGCCAACGTAGTGGCCGACGCCCTGAGTAGAAAGGAATATTCTGGTCGAAGGACCAAGTCATTGACAATGACTATCCATTCACATCTATCCACACAGATCAAAGAGGCTCAGCTGGAAGCCTTAAAGCCCGAGAACGTGACAGGAGAATCCCTGCGCGGAATGGATAAAAATCTGGAGGTTAAGGGTGACGGAGCCTACTACTTCATGGACCGAATCTGGACTCCACGCCATGGAGGTTTTAGAGACTTGGTTATGAGGGAAGCACACAACACTCGTTACTCCGTCCACCCGGGTTCAGATAAGATGTATCTGGATCTCAAAAAGCTATACTGGTGGCCGAACATGAAAGCGGAGATCGCTACCTTTGTAAGTAAGTGCCTTACTTGCACGAAGGTCAAAGTCGAATATCAAAAGCCATCAGGACTCCTCCAACAACCTGAGGTACCAGAATGGAAGTGGGAGCGGGTCACAATGGACTTTATCACTAAACTGCCCAAGACAGCGGGTGGATTAGATACCATTTGGGTCATCGTTGACAGGTTGACCAAGTCCGCACACTTCCTACCCATCAAAGAAACGGACAAGATGGAGAAACTCACGAGAATATACATAAAAGAAATAGTATGACTGCATGGCGTCCCTACATCTATTATCTCAGACAGAGATAGTAGATTCACCTCTAGGTTTTGGCAATCATTGCAAAAGGCACTAGGGACGAGGCTGGACATGAGTACAGCCTACCATCCGCAGACCGACGGACAAAGTGAGAGGACGATCCAAACCTTAGAAGATATGCTGCGAGCTTGTGTGATCGACTTCAGGAAATCGTGGGATACACACTTGCCCCTTGTGGAGTTTTCCTACAACAATAGTTATCATACGAGCATCAAGGCAGCTCCATTCGAAGCCCTCTACGGCCGAAAGTGCAGATCCCCTCTGTGCTGGGCTGAGGTGGGTGACACTCAGTTAGCTAAAGGACGAGTTCCTGACAGCGCCCTCACTGGTCCAGAGATCATTCGATAGACGACCGAGAAGATTGTAAAGATAAGTGAATGACTAAAAGCCGCTAGGGATCGACAGAAAAGCTACGCCAACAAACGAAGAAAACCCTTGGAATTCCAGGTGGGAGACCGAGTCTTGTTAAAAGTCTCGCCCTGGAAGGGTACGATACACTTTGGAAAGCGTGGAAAGCTGAACCCAAGGTACATAGGGCCTTTCGAGATTCTTGCCAGAATCGGCCCTGTAGCTTATAAACTCAACTTACCCCACGAGCTAAGTAACATACATCCTACCTTCCACGTCTCAAACTTGAAGAAATGTCTGTCTGACAAGACTCTCGTGATCCCCCTCGATGAGATCGAGGTCAATGAGAGCCTCAACTTCGTCGAAGAGCCTGCGAAGATTATGGATCGGGAAGTAAAACGAACGAAACAAAGCCGCATCCCAATTGTGAAGGTTCGGTGGAACGCCAAGCGAGGACCGAAATTCACTTGGGAGCGCGAGGACCAAATGAAACTCAAATATCCCCATCTCTTCGCTTAAGTAGTATTGTAATTCTTATCTGTATGAATTCTAAATTTCGGGACGAAATTCCCCTAACGGGGGAATGATGTGACAACCCCCAAATCTATTGCCGTTACAAATCCTACCTTCACTAACAGAATGTGTCGCTATATATTATTTTCTGTAATAATTGGAGTCGTCAATAAACGAATATCTAGTTATTTACATGTCTTGATATTATCATAAGTAAATATAACTTGTATGTGTTAACCCCGTTTAACCAAATAGACTTATATTACTTTTCAACCACTTCACCCGGGTAAAAAGTTTTAACCCCGTTAAACTTTAGCATCGGGTAGCCGTGTATCGGGTGCAATACCCGAGGCATATATAAACAAATGGGCACTACATTTAAGCTCTTTTACCACACCTTCACTCTCTCTCACTACTTTCTCTCTCTAGACCCGAACCCGACTCCAAAACCGCGAATTCTGGCTTCCAAACGTAAGGACTCATTCCCTATCTTATTCTAAACATACTTCATTGTATTTAGAGGCTAAAAATCATTGAAAATAAGGATCAAAAGGGAGTTTACGACCTAAGAAGCCCCTTAGGCCGTAAACACCTAAAACCTTGCCAAAAGCCTCATTTTTCCTTCCTTTAAGTTTATGTACTAATTAAGGGATATACCTAGGAGAGTTTGGACATTAAAACACAAGAGTTTGAAGCCTAAAAAGGAGTTTACGGCCCAAGCTTATGCTTAGGCCGTAAACACCCAAAAACCCTTGTTAAAAGTCCCAAAAACTCATCTAGGGCATGTAGTAATTTAGTCTTGACACTAGGAAATGTTTAAGTCCATTAAACATCTCATTTTGAGGCCAAAAGAAGAGTTTAAGGCCAAGGCTATACTTGGGCCGTAAACTTCCCAATTTTTATGCCAAAATGTCCCAAAACTCCATCTAAGGCCTTCTAGAATTTATCTAAGGTGAAGGGAAGTGTGTTGTACCATTTAAACATCCATTTTGAGGGATTAAATGGAGTTTACGGCCCAAGCACAAGTCTTGGCCGTAAACTCCCCAAAATGTCACAAAATGAGGGTTTTAACCCTCCATATTAGTTCAAGACACTTGCTATTAAATTAGGGAAGTGAAATAAGGCCTTAAACTAGCATTTTGGAGGACCACATGAGTTTACGGCCAAGCCTAGGGGGCTTACGGCTGTAAACTCCCAAGGAGTGCCCTTTGGCCCGTAAACTCCAAGGGAGTGAGCTCATGGACCCTCCCGTAAATCTTTCTTGGCCTTATACCACTCCCGGGAACCCCTTCTAGGCCCTAAAACCCCGAAACGATGCTAGAATGCCCAAATATTTTAATGAAAAGCATAAGATGATTAATTTCTTGTAAAATACATATTTCATATGACATTAGGGTCTTAAAAAGGTGCTCAAGTCGTTATTCGGTACCAAACGCTCAACCGACACTTTTACCCGATTTACGCGAATTCAGGTGAGTTCATACCCCTTTAATGAACCTTTCAAATGTTTTATATGTTTTAGGGGGGGATACAAGTTGATTATACATGTTTATGGAAAGTTATACAGAACTATTTTCCACGTTACGAGAATTAATCACATGTGATTCACTATCCGTAGTTCAAATCACATGTGATTTACCACTATGCCTTATAAAATGATTTTACATTTTCAAAAATATTTTGGATAAATGAACAGGTTTTTAAGTGTTTCCTTGGGAAAAGATTTTTATTAAATAAATTTTCTTATAAAATGTATCCACCCTAATATATTTATATAAGTAAGACTTGAAGGGCTTAGGACCGGTAGCACGCCTTATTTCCTGTTCTTGTTTGATTGTGGGCTTAGGGTAGTTGTTATCCGTCCGACTGTCGCTGACTTCTTAGTTATATATCATGTATATTAGTATAGGATACGAGTGTTTCACTTCATTAGATGCGTAAACCACTAGTGATAAGAACCATACACACTAAGTTAACTATGATAGGCATAGTTAATACTACTACTACTCGCTATAGCCACTACTCTATGCACTATAATACACACTATTACGAGGCTGTATACTGACAAAAGAACATACTATGAACTATAATAAAGACTACTACACTATAACATAAAGGAAAGCATTAAACAGGCGATAAAACGCTAATCCACTACGAGATACTCTATTCGCTATCCGCTACGCCCGGAGTTTTCCGACAGGAAGACGACACTACATGTGTAGATCTATACGGGGCAGACACTATTACATCCGGACTGTTAACTTCAGTCCGCGTCGTACAGGCCCAGGGATGCCGCTACTTCACTATACTGTTCATGACTGGGAAGGTCATGGGATCCTCTATTGTCCTCACTATCAGTAATATACAAGGAATACACTATAACCACACTAAAATACTACACTAAATGCTAAGCTACATCCCGAAGTAAGTAAGTATCTATCACTAAAGGAAGCTTGCACCTCTATCACTGATTACAGGCTTAACCTATCCTATCACATTACTATCTGGAGATTTGCTTATTTACTTTTACAATAAACTGTTTTCAAAAATGAAGATTGCATACTTTTTCATGGATTTTCACTATAGTGTATTTTCTGGAAAATATAGGATTTTCTAGGTTTTCTACTGCTTATGAATGTAAATTTCACATTTTTCGTACTATTGGTTCTAATGCTTTTTATACAAAAACTCACACTAAACTCTTATGAACTCACCAGCTTTATGCTGATATTCGTTTTCAAAATAACTTGTATCCTCAGGTCAAAGATAGACAGGTACAGGTGCAGTATTTTGGAGAAGGTGGAGCATACAAGATCCATCTCTTATTTTTGATTTAATTTTGGTGTTTTTTGAACAATACGAAACACACTTGTAATTAATTTCACTATGTAAATGCAATGGTTGTATGTTTCTTGTTTTTACTATTATGCAATTGTGATGATACTGTACATGACGTCCTCCACCCCGAAACGTATTCCGCCGTTATCGGTTTTGGGGTGTGACAATAGCCTGATCAACTATATTCATTTGAGATGTGACCGAAATGTGTTTGGGAGTGATGTGGTGTTGCAACAGTCTTAAAACTTACCAAATTCTATTCAAGGGATTTCTAGATCAGAACAAAATTTTAAAATACTATGGGAGTATTTTATGATACTACAAGGCAACAACAAGTTTCAAACATACCAAGTTCATTACATTAAAATACTATAGGAGTATTTTAGGCACTATAAATAACTTATGTGAGAACTTAAAAGACCCTTCTGGTAGGTCTATGATTCCGGAGTGTATACTTCCAAGGTTTTATATAATTGAGATTTTATAGACCTAGAATTTGTGATCTATGCTTCACTTCACGTTCCTTGTTTGGTTGTGGTTTTGGAGTAGGATCACTTATTCAAAGGTCTATTTAATCTTAAATTATATACAACTCGTATACATTACGCAATTATAGGAGGACTCGATAAGGATCACCTCATAATGTTACACTTAATTTCATATATTCTTTAGACACTTCCATTCTCGCACGACAAACCCAGATAGATGTAACCACTCCATCATAGTAGTCAGTAGAGGAGTCAAGGAGAAACAAAAGGAGATTCAAAAAGAGTTTTCCAAGAAAGGATCAGCCGAAGAAACTAAAACGTCTTATGCGTCACACTAATAAATAATAACCTTAATTGACTTAGTGAGCTAGTAATTACACTACTCACACTATGTGTTAGAATTATTTCTTTTTCATGCAGCCAATATCAGTTTTTCAATTCACAGAGATTCATTCGAGGATAGCCACTTCTGATTCATAAATTTTATTTTATATAGACTCCTTTTATGAATTGTTTCCATAACCCTATGAAAGTCAGAACTAGATGCACTCAGAACTAGGATAACTTTGTCATTCAGCTTTCGGCTTATAACCACTGCTATAGACTTATTTCCATCTTACCTTTGTATTCTTTTTAGCAAAAGATGCCTCACGGTAGCCCTATAAGGCGTGTAGTCAATAGCACAAAAGAGAATCCACCACCACATTTCAATCCTGCTGCTCTCCAAGCGGTGACAACAGCCGCAGTAACAGCTGCTTTAGCTCACATCAGCGAAAGTGGTACCAACGGAACCAGTAGCGGTACCCATTTAAAAAACCCCAGAGTTACCCACAGACACCCAAGGGAGTGTTCGTCCAAGGACTTCATGAACTGCAAACCTAATTCCTTTAATGGAAATGGAGGAGTTATTGCTCTGATGTAATGGTTCGAGAAAACAGATTCGGTCTTCGCAATCTGTTTATGCCCAGAAGGGAGCAAAGTTAAGTTTGTTGCCTGCACCTTCTCCAAAAGAGCCCTAACATGGTGGAATATCCATGTTAAGTCACTGAACCTATCAGTGGCTAACTCGATAGGTTGGGAAAACCTAAAGGAGACGATGTTGGAAGAATATTGCCCAAGAGGCGAAGTTCAAAAGCTGAAACAAGAACTATGGGAGCATACCATGGTCGGCTCAAACATAGTGACCTAAACTGATAGATTTAGCGATCTGGCAGCACTATGCCGTGAGATGGTTACTCTGAAGAGTAAGAAGAAAGAAAGGAACATATGGGGTTTATCTACCCCGATTCAAGGGGACGTATTGTCTTCTAATCCAACTACATTCGATAGCGCCAAACGCCTGGACCAACGACTCATTGACCATGGAGTCCGCCATGGCATGGTGGTCCCTGTTCCCGAGTCATCAAAGGGATGGGACTATAAACGAAAGTCGTGGAAAAAGAGGAAAGAGCGAACAACACAAGAAACCCCGTAAGAGAAACAAATGGCCACTATATGCGCCGCCACAACACCTGCTACTCCAGCACCTGGCCATCGATATGTTGGAACTCTCCCAAAGTGTGATGGGTGTAACTACCACCACACCAGAGTATGTCGGGAAATGCAATGTCTGAATTGTCACAGGAAGGGGCACATTGTTCGGTTCTGCAGGGCACCAGCACAACCGATCTCCCAAATCCCCGGAGTAGAAGTAAAGCAGGCCTGCTATGGCTGTGGTGAGACAGGGCACTACAAGAGGGACTGCCCAATAACGAAGAACTCAGGAGCGAATGGACGAATACAGATGATCACCGTAGGAGAAACTACCCCAGAGTCCCCAGCGACCAACGGTACGTCTTCGAAATAAGAATTGCTTTAAAATTTAATTTATATTTATATTAGATTAAAAATTGGGGAACATTTAAAAGTAATTATAATAACTCACTTGTCTGAACAAGCCACAACATTCATAAGAGAACACAGGTCCCAATACTAAACATGCATAAAGTCTAAGAAAATGAAAATTATGTACGTCCGAATTGATCTCAATGGATCCCTCGTGACTGCCCAAAGGAGAAGAATAGGTAGGGATGACAGGATTGGAACCTGTGATATTTTTTTCCAAAAAAAAGGCGCTACCAAGCTACACTACATCCCTTTCAAGTGGTCTACAGTGTCATTGTAGAGAATCCAGGCCCTGTTTTCCACATCGGCAATGCACCTCCATCGATATTCAATTTCTCTTGCCATTTCTTCTTTATGGCTTAGTATGTACATCAGGGTTGTGCATAGCTGAGATTTTGCAGACTTAGAGTGAGTGATTTCGCCTTAATTCCTGTTCCTTGTTTGGTTGTGGAAGTAGGGCAGAGTCACTCAGTCGACCGTCTTATTTATCTTAATTATACATAACTTGTATATGTCGGGCAATTATAGAGGTACCCAGGAGGATCATAATATAGAGTATCGACTCAGTCAGTCAAAGTACTCTCACTGTTATAGAGGTACGCGCACTGGGATTCAGAAGGTGGAGTATAGTAACTTCATGTCTTGTTTTGTTATTTACTTTTGGAGTCTATCTTTTGTGAACTACATACTTTGTAAACACTTTCATATTAATGCAATGGTTGTTTGTTACTTTGATTACTATGATGCATGTGTTGTGATACTAAACATGACGTCCTCCGCCCCCAAACGTTTTTACCGTTCTGGTTTGGGGGTGTGACATATAGGCAAGCCAAAAAAGAAAAGGATGATTACAACAGAGGAAAGGATTGAAATTCAGCGACGTAAGAGCCAAGCAAACAGTCAAAGTCAGAATAAAAGTGAAACTCAAAAGCTGAGCAAGAAGTTTTTGACTGTGACATGTAGTAAGTGTAACCACAAGGGACACAATTCCACGACCTACAAGGGCCAAGGTGGGAATTGATGATTTGATATTCTTAAGGGGTAGTGTTTTGCAAGTCTAAGTTTAGTATAACTTTATGTTCAAGTACTTTGGTTGTTTATGTTAGTTAAGACTTACTAATGCAATTTAGTCTTTTTGGTAATGATTGTGTTTTGGTAATGTAATTTAATGCCCTTTTTTGGAACAATGTAATCACCACTCCTAGGATTAACATGTTATGGTATGTTATTGCTTTATTTTATCTTGTTTTATATATACATGCTTTATGTCAACTAGTAACTTGTTATGGCACTTACAATTGCATATTCAAATGAAGATAAAAACCATTATAATTGCATATTCATCTCAAGATAAAACCATTACAATTTCAAATTCATATAAAGATAAAACCATTACACTTCCATTTGTCATAAAACCATTACACATTCAATGATCCAAAAGACAACACTTATAACATATATAAACCAACAAGACACCTTCTAACAGCAAACGATAAGATTTTCAAAATATATAAACCATCATTAAACCTTCTAGCACTAAAAGACAACATTTCTAGGTGGTTATTACCAACAAAAGCCCTAACCTCTAATTCATAATTCCAAAAGACCACAAACAACATAAAAAAGATCCACAAGGCAAGCAAGTACATTTTCAACTGACCTACTTCAACCTCATGCATGTTGCTTATTCTCAACAGCCCTGGTATGATAACAGTTGATCTTTGACACATAGGGGAATCAACCCACCCAAAAAATCCACATCTAGATCCCTATAGGCATACAAAAATGTAGAAGAGTTATTGCATGATTAACAAAATAACATAACATAATATGAGTTTGCTTACCATTTTAGGGCATTTACAGAAACCACAACCGGGGTTTCGTAAAGGTCAGGAGGTTCGTACAACAACATTCCTACAAAAGCAGAACACCATTTTTGAAGCTTCTAACAGTATAAGGAGATGAGAGACGAAGAAGACCTTTTGTTGCTGCTTCTTTGTAAATCAAAATGAAGAAGATGAAAGAGATTGTGTATGAGTATGTATATAAATAAAGAAATATGATATTATTTAAAATAAGGAAGCAAAAGACCAAAATACCTTCACATGGAGGGCATGTGATGGCCCTAATGGCTCCAAATAAACGAATTAAGACGGAATTGACTAAAAACCAAAAAAAACTTGATTTTAGACATTCTATGCAAGTAGGAAAATTTATGGACACCATGTAAAGTCTTTTGAATATACCACAGTGACCAGTCCTATAATTTTATCTTTATAAAATTTTAACGGTTAAAAAAAAGTAAATATTTTGTAGCAAATGAAGCTTGAAGTTGAATATACCCACCGAAAATCAGCGAGAAAGCTCAACCATCCATATTGGTATACATGGAAATACATGGAAACTTTTGGGTGGACAGTCCAAATTTTATTTGGACTCAAGACAGGGTTGTCAACAAGTTTCCGAGTGAAACTATTGGACCAGCAACCATCCCTACGTTGACACGCACAGCTACCATGTGGTCCCCCGTTCCCCGACAACAGCATGGCTTCTTTGATCTTCCACCAATAAGAATTCAACAACGTTTTTGATAGAAACCACTCTGGTTTCCCAATACCACCTTAGGTCGTACAGCACCAATATATCCTTTTTATGAATTTAAAATATTTTAGTAAGATTTTATCTTTTATAATGCAACCGTTCTATTATACAACTATATACTATTATATTGACATGAGAGACATAGACAAGTGCCAACCTTGAAGATGTGGGGACGTACGATCGTGTAGGGTCCCCGTCGTTTACGGTGTTAAATATTTTTTTATTATTTTTTTTATGTATATTAATATTAGCGATGGATTAACAACAAATTAATAAGGGATAATGACAGTTCAATGATAAGTTTTGTTTTAATTAACAAATGCGTACATTATTTAAAGGACTTAGATGCTCATGTCTATGTAGCCACAAGGTCGGTTCAACATACCTGAGGATGGGTTGAGGAGAGACTTTTGCAATGTAACAACGATTGACTTATCAATGATTTTTGTTCATATAAAAAAAATAGACCTATCTTAAGTTACGGCAAATGCCTTTAAGATGAACAAACTGACGTTGATGAGAGACCATAACTTTTAATATTATATGGTCAGCCAAAAATAAATTTGGTTTGTCTCAATATGGACCAACAAGATATATGACTCTTCTAATCAAATTTAATGTCTTATTTGATTTTAGTTTTGTAAATTTCTAAGTTCCATCACACAAAACAAATTGATTTTTGTCTACTGAGTATCTAATTCCTTCATCTTAAACTCCAATCGATATACTATGAGGAAAGAAGATTATTTTATTATTAGTAGAAGTAGTGGTGTTTAACTGTTTTCTAAATGTAGGGGTGTTCGTTTGGATGGATCGGTTTGATCCGATCCAATCAAGTGAATCCAAATTGATTTCGGTTTTCAAAACATGGATCCGAATAGTCCAAACTAAATTCAAATCCGATCCGATCCAATTACAATTCGGTTGGATCGGTTTTTATAATTCGGTTTTCAAAAACCGAAATATTTTAAAACGACATATAATTATAATATTACCCAATTTTACACAAGAAACGAAAAAATTTATTTAGTTGTGATTTGTAATTTACGTACAAACAACCACTAAGTAGATATATTATAGTTAAATATTTTATAGATATTAAACTTTTGAGAGATAATACATATTGATGTTTTTTTATCGGGTGAAATGTTTTGAACCCATATTAAAAAATAAGTTACAAAATCAATAGATAACTATAAATATATATTATAAATAAATAAATAATAAATGTTTATTCGGTTTTTTTGGACTATTCGGTTCTTATTTTATAAACCAAAACCAATCCGAAATCCAAAATAATAATTCGGTTTTGTTGAAAACCAATCCAAAAATCCGAATATCCGAACCAAATAGTCCAATCCAAATTGTCCAATTGGACAATTCGGTTTTATCCAAATAGTGAACAACCCTATCTAAATGTATCATTTTTTCTCTAAAAAATTTGACTTTTTTTTCCTATTTTTTTTTCTCTTTTGTTTTATCTTTTTACCTTTTTATAATTGTTCCAAGTTCTTTCGTTTATATATTAAATGATTGTGTGACTCGATGTGACTTCAAGAAGTTCAATCGAAAGCTCAATGTGTTACTCAAGACGGTTGATTCGAGATCTTATAATACATTTATTGAAAACCAAGCCAATGTGATCGATCGATTGTTGAAGGTTGTTGAGAATCAAAGTATAAATATTAATCTTTTGGCGATGGGAGTAGATTTATTCCAAGTCGATCTTCTATAAGTCCGAGAATTTGAAAATCTTGTGGCTCACATGAACAAACTTATTAAATCATAATTGAACAAACTTATTAAATCATAGAGTAACTATGTAATTCCCTGAAGGGAAAATGACTTATTAAGGTAATTAATTTTTCGGTATGTTCACATCTGTATATATATATATTGTACACATCTAGGTAACAAACTTGTTGAAAGTATTCACATATGACCATTATGACCTGCTATAGCAGATTAAATCCTAGATGTGAACGCTTTCAACAAGTTCATTACCTAAATGTGTACAAAAAAAAGTAGTTACCCAAATATGAACTAAAAGTAAATTACACGAATGGTCCCTGTGGGTTGGGGAAATTTGTGTTTTTGGTCCCTAACTTATTTTTTTAACTTGGATGGTTCCTACTGTTTATTTTTGTTGTGCGTTTGGTCCTTATATTACCTAAAAAGTATATTGTGTCCTTATTAATTTATTTTTTAATTAATTTTCTTATTTATGTATTTATTTTTTATATATTTAAAAAAATTAATAGACCCCACATATTTGTATCTCCTCAAATGATCCATATTGTTTATTTTTTAATTAATTTATTTTTTTAAGTCGGATGATCCCTACTGTTTAATTTTGTTATGAGTTTGGTCTCTGTCTTAACTAAAAAGACTATTGTGCACTTATTAATTTTGGTACGTCTTCATCATTCCTTTTTTTTTTTTTTTGGTCCTTCAACTCCGTCGAATTAATACCACAATCCACTAAAGATGAAGAGACAGTAGGTTATGGTGTTGGTTCCCAAAGTTGAAATATTAAAAAAAGATGTTGAAGACGTCGATGTTACTAAAGATGGAAAAGAAATAGAAGTTGGGGAGGATGAGAGATGGGATGGTAACCGGTAAGACCCAAATTAAATTTCTCAAATGTGGTTTCAGGTTTACGATGAGGAGATACAGATATATGGGGTCTATTAATTTTTTTAAATATATAAAAAATAACTACATAAATAAGAAAATTAATTAAAAAACAAATTAGTAAGGGCACAATAGTATTTTTGGGTAGGACAAGGACCAAACGCGCAACAAAAATAAACAATAGGGATCATCCGAATTAAAATTTTCAAATGTGGTTTGAGGTTTATGGTGATGAGATACAGATATGTGGGGTCTATTAGTTTTTTTTAAATATATAAAAAAATAAATACATAAATAGGAAAATTAATTAAAAAATAAATAATAAGGGCAAAATAGTCTTTTTAGGTAAGACAGGGACCAAATACATAACCAAAATAAACAGTAGGGACCATTCGAGTTAAAAAAATAAGTTAGGGACCAAAAACACAAATTCCCCCAAACCATATGGACCATTCGTGCAATTTACTTTTATTTTTCGTTTAGTGGGTAGCTATTTTTTATACACATCTATGTAACGAACTTGTTAAAAGCATTCACATCTAGGACTTAACCTGCTATAGCAGGTCATAATGGTCATATGTGAACACTTCTAACAAGTTTGTTACCTAAATATATACAAAAAAAGATAGTTACCCAGATGTGAACATACTGAAAAGTTAATTACTTTAATAAGTCATTTTCCCTTCCGTGAAAGTACAAATACATTCTTTATGCATATGTGAGTAAGTGTGATCTATGCATGATCTTAAATAATAATAAAAAAAAAAGAGAGAGAGCAAAGAAATGTCATTTTAATCTAAAAACTTACTAGAAGTCTTGAGTGAAATCCGAGACGACGAGAACGTATTTACATTATTTGCCGTTTCAAAAAAAAAAAAACCCTTATATTTCAAATTAGGTTAGAAATAACCACATAGGTACCTTCCGTTCGTTTTTATTCCAAACGTTATATATTTCTAACTAGTTATGAGACCCGTATGTTATACGGGTTGGATAAAACAAAAAAATTAAATATGAAAGTTTAAATAAAAATTTATTTAAATTTGAAATTTGAAGTTTAAAATTTGAATTTAAAAGGAAACATATTCAATAGTATATGAGTTATAATATTATAATTTAATGGCTATTTTCAAATAAGGCAATTATTAATTGAGGTGTAAATATGATGTGTTAATTAAAAAAAGATAAACAATAAAAAAATGATACATGGAAAAAACATTTATTCAAAAATACCAAAAAATGACATGTGTCCAAGTTAATAAGAGAATGACATGTGGCAAAATTATTTTCATTTGTTAGGAAGGATTCGAGATTTTAAGTTTATTTGTTAGAAATAAATAAAAAGGTAATTATAACATTGAGGAAAGTGAATATGAATAAAGGTGAGGGTGGGATAACTTATGAAAGAAAGGTACCAATAGGTGAGAATTGAAAAAATAAGAATGTTCAATGAGTAGGAAAGTAAGGAAATAAAGTTGAAGGGTGTAAATACCAAAATTGAAAGATGAAGCGGAGGGATTAGGATATACTTTGAGGAAACAAGCATCTGATGGGGTTAATGCTTAAAAAAGAAATCAGAAACGATATAAGAAGAGAAAGATCGGGAAAGACCGGAGAAAAAAAGAGAAAGTAAGGCCGAGAGATAAGGAATCGCGGAAAGGAAAAGAAGGGGTAGTTGGAATCACAAGGCGGCAGCGATGCTCATGGTGGTGGCCAGAATTCGAAGCCGCCGACCCCACCCAAACCTAAAGTTTCTGATGGTCAGCCTCCTTCCACTTCCAATTCATGTATAATGTAACCCTAACCCTAATTTGGGGGAAGAATTCATTTTACTGATCTTGAATTCTATTGTGTGATCATATTATGGTATTTTTACAAACCCTATCTAAGTTTGATCTATCCATTTGTGTTCTTGGATGCAATTCGATGATGTTATTGCAGGTTACTTGCAAGAATTGCTAGAATAAAAAATAATTACAAGTTATTATGAGTTAATTAATATTACTGATCATGGATGGAGGTGTATATTATGTTAGTTTATTTTTAAAAAAATTAAATATAAAATTTTAACAATTTTGAAAAGTTTGAATTTTTAAAAAAAGTAAAGAAAATTTTGAATTATTAAAATTAATGAGGTTATAATGTATTGAATATATATATATATATATATATATATATATATATATATATATATATATATATATATATATATATATATATATATATCATTTCTAATAAATACTTTATATGTATATTACCTTACATATTAAAATGACAAGTAAAAAATAAAAAATTCAAAAATTTTAAAAAATGTCATATGTCCAAATAAAAAAAAAATGACATGTAACAAAAAAAAGTTTATTTACTAAGAAAGATGACCGGAAATTAAATATATAAACTTTTATCTTCATTGTTTAGTCATTTGATGGTAGCTACTTTTGGTAATATATATATATATATATATATATATATATATATATATATATATATATATATATATATATATATATATATATATATATATATATATATATATATATATATATATATATATATATATATATATATATATTTTGAATTTTAATAAGTACAAGATAAAAAATTATTTGTACAAATCAATTATGTATCAAAAGTCATTAATGCTTACCAAAAGTATGAAAACTTGAATTAAGAATGGTTATCAAGAAATTTAATTTGTAATAAACTGACAATTTTAAAATATTAAATTGATGCATATAAATTAATTTATATTTTTTAAACTATACACCGATATTAATTAATTATATCAAATATATAAACAGTCAATATAAATATAAATTCTACACATAAATACTTTTTTAGAAACAATAATTTTTTATTATATAATAACTAATAATAATATCTAATAATTATTTTATTCGTAACAAGCTATTCGCCGAAAAACTATTTATCATCGTCGTTTTGCGCAGGTATATGTTTAGTATGTATGTGTGTGTGTGTATATATATATATATATATATATATATATATATATATATATATATATATATATATATATATATATATATATATATATATATATATATATATATATATATATATATATATATACACACACTTCTATTTTGAGTAAATTACACGAATGGTCCCTATGGTTTGGGGTAATTTGCACGTTTGGTCCCTAACTTATTTTTTTAACTCGGAAAGTCCCTAATGTTTGTTTTTGTTACGCCATTGGTCCCTACTGTTTGTTTTTGTTACGCGTTTGGTCCCTATCTTACCTAAAAATACTATTATTTAAATAGAGAAAAATAGTGGGGCAGGTAAGGTAATGTGAGGGGGATGAGGTTGGTGGTGTGTTTATTTAAATAAATTAAAAAATCAAGAGCAAAATAAGTTTTTAGGTAAAATAGGGACCAAGCGTGTAACAAAAACAAACACTAGGGACCTTCCGAGTTAAAAAAATAAGTTAGGGACCAAACGCGCAAATTACCCTAAACCATAGGGACTATTCGTGTAATTTACTCTTCTATTTTTGCTGTTTTTTTTTTTATGATTTTTTTTAAACATTTTCTATTAATGTTTGTCGAACTCTTCCATAAACGCCATTATTGTTTATTATGTCTTGTTTCATAAACAAATAAATAACAATATGTTTATCTTTACAAATCTTATGTGCATCTACAAAAAGTCAAACATACGATTAGAACATTAATTGAATAAAATTGTTGTGCTGTGTGTTAAAATGTAGATATCACTGGCAATTGAGTCCGTGATTTACCCCAAATTTTTTCGTGTTTTTTGGACTATTAGAAGTGAAAATTTATTAAACTAATATAGTATATCACAGCTTCTTGCATTGAAATACATATAAGATAATTTTTTTTAAGTTGAGGGGGCGACAATTATTAAATAAAATCAGATTATATATATTATGGGGTATAAACATAAAAATTTAGAAAACAAAAGTGGTAAGAATGACATTTATAAAGTTTAAAGTTGAAGGGTGAGAATAACATTTAGAAAAAAATAGAAGGATGGAAAATACATTTTTCAAAATAAATGAGTAAAACATATTATATATACTAATGAGACAACATATTATATATACTAATGAGACGAGGATAAAAATGAAAATATAGAAAATAAAGGATAAAAAGGACATATTATAAAGTTAAAGTTTGGTGGATTATACAAAGTTGAAGGATGAAAGTTACATTTTATATATTGACATACTACCGGATGCGAATAAACACGAAAGTCTAAAAAACAAAGGGATAAAAATGGTATTTAATAAAGTTGAAGGTGAAGAAGGTGAGAGTTAAAAACGAATTGTAAAATGTTGTGGGATTAAAGTTGTAATTTACAAAATATAAAGATTACACATAATGAGCTATACAAAATTAAAGGATTAAAATTGTATTTTATAAATTGACCTGTTGATTGTACTATCACAAACGAAAATTACAATTTGGAGATATTTAAAATATGCTTGATTCTATTTTTTGGACTCTTTTTATTTTTATTCTATACAACATCAAAATTTAGAAATATTGGCCCATTTCTAAATTGATGTGTCAGTCCACATACTACAATAAGTAATCGACCATTTTTCAAAGTGATTAACAACATACTAAAATAAGTAATCGACCATTTTTCAAAGTGATTAACAATAAGTTTTATCAGTGTTTGACTATTTAATTTGTACATGCACATGTAGTTTTTAACGTCATATAATCAAAATGTTTTTTTTTGAAGAAACGAGACGTAACTAAAAAATAAGAATGCTGTTTATTAAAAAGTATGATAAACATTTATAGAAAAATGTTTTAAAAAAATCATTAAAAATATATTAAAAAAACAGTAAAAATTAAAAAGTTTAAAAAAAATATATAAAATTTGAAACTATACCAGTTTGATAAATATTTTTAAAACTATACCTATTTTGTATATAAAATTTTAAAAAACACTTATACAGTCAAAAACTTCGGTTCATGGCTACATTCTTGATGGTAGAATAGATTGCCATGTGGCCGAATCCTCATATTCTTAAAACCGTATCTCGGCGGAATGGAACACATCCCATTTGTTACCACTTTAAGACTAAGGGGAGTTGTAACACTTCTAGCACACTGTCACGTCAACTTTTTGAGTGTCATCTTATTTTTCATCATTTAGTACCTAATTTTAGCATTTGGTAGGGAATTGTAACACTCATACCACTCCATTTTCATTAGGTAAAAAAATGTTTTCCTTTTTAATCAAAAAGTATGAAATTTGGTGAAAAAATGATTGAAACCTAAAGCAGCCAATCAAATGCAAGCGTCATTCCCCTCTCGCCAAACATTTACGAGTATTTCTTAGCAATCCCCTAGCAAGGGCTAGGGAGTGGTGTTCATGGAATGCTAGCAAGTTTAACGAGTGGGTATGACATCCCATCCCGTTTAGCCTAAACATGACTACATACATTCTAACTCACACAATTGTTTCGGATGAGAATGCCACTAAACTTAAGTCTTTTTTGCTTATTTATCTTTTATCTAACTAATATAAATTTTTCTTTAATTTCTTAACATTAAATGATACAAAAGTTAACTATTAATTAGATAAAATTTCATGCAAGTTCACTTTTGTCGACATATATCAAGCCTTCATGGTCGTTACTTCAGAATAAATCAAAGGACATCCATGATTTTTTTTTTTTGGACATTTGAGGTTTTCAACCTTTTACACCTTCCCTTCTTTTACACATCAAATGTATTTTTGAATATATGTTGTGTATATAATACATGATTTATTAGAGTCATTTCTTATGGTCTTAATAAATTATATTTACTTTGAGAAATGACAAATACTCCCCATTTATAAAAACTAAATCAAAAAAGTAAAAATGTAACTCCGTATGTTCATATTAATAAAAATGGTTGATTACATTTTAAATATATAAATAATAATTATTTTTGGAACCGCAGGAAATATTTTGAAAAAGAAGCTAGTAACTTTTACTAGTACAATATAGACAAATCTAATATCATTGCACCACTTTGACGACTTTAATGATTCAATATGTTAGATATCATCATTGGAACGAGTTTATTTTTTTCCATCAATCTCAACATACGTGTCAGATTGTCATTACATCATTTTTTTTCTTTTTTATTTACTTTTATCATATCAACTTACAACACAAGAAGTAAAGTACCGATGTTTTAAAAACCGGTTTTTGATTGAACTGATTTTCGGTTTAATTGGTTTGACTGTAGGGTCAACCATTTCTATAATTTTCATTTTTTTTTCTATTTTCCTACACATATATTCGTATATCAATCATGAATTTGATGTTTACAATTTTAAACATTAAAAATACACACAAAATTAAGTTGTAGATCAATCCAAATTCATTAAAATAACACATATACGTATAAAGAAAATGAACTATAATATCAAAACAAAATATAGTTTTAGATGACTACAAACACTTTAAGAAACTTCAAAACATTTATTATATGTTTTTATTTAGAGAAAACTAAATAGTTTTGAAAAAAATCACCAAAGTTTATTATGCAAACGGTTCTTTGAAAAAAAAAATCATCAAAGTTTATTATGCAAATGGTTGTTTTCTGTGTGTTTTAATTCGATTTAACCGGTTTATTTTGACCGGTTCAACCGAGTTTTTTAAAAACCGACCGGTTTAATTTGGTTCAGAAATCAACATAAAAACGGTGATAGTTAAACTGCTCCCTCATTCAGTTTCTGGTTCAACCGATTGGTTCAATCCGGTTTTTAAAACAATGAGAAGTAATTCTATCTTAACCTACACACTTTTAAGAAATTTTAGAATTTAACCTTGTTTTTATTTTATTTTTACATATTTTAAATTAACTTTACAAAACAATTCTACCCAAGATAAAATTTTATTTTACCTTAAACCTCTGGTACAAGAAATGTTGACATTAGCAACGACACCATTAGCGGCAACGCAGGGCAATAGCGACAACATGTAATTGGTGCGTTACATGTCGCCGCCATTTTCATGCGTCGCTGCTAATGCTAACTAACAGCGATCCGCGTCAAATGAGCATCATTCGTTTGATTTGTTTTCAATCGAAGGATCGTAGAGGAATGTGAAAACGCGCTGACTTTTTCCTCAAAGGTGTCGTCGCTATTGCCCTAATGTCGCTGCTAATACCTTGGCGTCGCCGCTAAAGCCCGTTACAGATAACCCCTTCAGCTTTCTTTTCTGTGTCGTTCTTTCTGTTCCTTCTCTCTCGTTTCTCTCTCTCTCTCTCTCTCTCTCTCTCTCTCTCTCGTTTTTGGTTCCTTCTCACTGTGACGACGAGGACCAAGGAAGAAACCGACGACATTCCCTAGCCACTCCTGCCGCCACAAGACCGCCACACCTTCACTTAATAGAAGATGGGCTTTAGCTACGAGAAACCAATAGCAGCGACGCTACACTATTAGCGGCAACTAGATGTGCATTAGCGACGAAACATTACCGGCGACTCATTTGCAACGACAAGTCACCGCTAAAGGTATTATCAGCGACAACCCATACCTTTTGCGGCGACACACGTCGCCGCTATTGCCCACTATTCTTGTACCGGATATGGATAAAAATAATAATAATTTCCAAACATTATTATTTTTATTGTTATCTTATAATAATTATCAAAATATATAAAAATAGATGAGGAAAGGATTAGATCATTAGACTGTACAAAAATAGAAAGAAGTGATGTCCTTTTCCAAAACAAATTCTTTTATTTTTTGTTATTTAAAACAAATGCAATTTGTTTAGTATATTTTTAGTCAAAAAATATTTATGTGTTCGTTAATAGTTAATATAATTATTTTTGGCTAAAAAAGTTCATTTTGTTTTATTATTAATTAATACTAATAATTTGAATATTTAGTTATTCATCACAAAATTTTTATTAGCTTAGATGTAAACACACAATCGTACCTTTTATTCGATTTATATGGAAATTTATGAGAATTGCCAATAATAAGCTTGCAATTCAGATACACAAAAGTATAGGACGGAAAGGATCTTCAAAAATATCTCCACCAGAGAGAGAATTGTTTGCTTTTCCTCCCCAAGATATACAACAAACCACACCATCTTCTACATCTGCTTCCCGATTACAGTGTGTGTGTGGAGAAATCAAAAATCTGAATCTAACATGGGGAGGGGAAGAGTGACGTTGAAGAGGATCGAAAATAAGATCAACCGCCAGGTCACTTTCTCGAAACGGAGATCAGGATTGTTGAAGAAAGCTCATGAAATTTCCGTCCTCTGTGATGCCGATGTCGGCCTCATCATCTTCTCCACCAAAGGAAAGCTCTGCGAGTTTGCTTCCGATGCATCGTACGTCTCTCTCTCTCTCTCTCTCTCTCTCTCTCTCACACACACACATCTTCTTCCTCTTCTCCTTTTTTTTTTCTTCTTCTTCTCCGATAACTCGTTAGTATTTCCCCCTAAATTTTATTTGATTTCTACACCTTTAATAACGTTTTAGATTTTTGTTGTTACTAACATATGTAGTTTGCTCGTTCACTTTCAGTTTTGATTATCGCAGCATCTGATGAATTAATTGCAGAAATTTACAAAAACCTTGCATATTTGTAATTGTTGACATGAGATAATGAGATTTAACTTAAAATTTTAGAAATCATCCGAAATTTGCAGTCTGGCGAAGTCAAATCTCTATTTTCTTTCAGCATGATTCTAATTTTGCGTAATCGTCTCTGGACCTTCAGATCTGTGGTGGTTTTAGTTCAGATCATATAGATCAAGCACAATTTTACCAATATCATAATATTTTGATGCTTGTATTTTATGACTTGACTCTGCTCACAGACAAAACCTTTTCTAAATATGGAAACTTAGCAGATTCATGCAAAATACTTTTTATATACTTCTCCTCCTGCAACATGTAATTAAAAATTTAAACCTTTTGATTTTAGGTTAGATCCATAAGCACAAAAATACTTGCGTTATTTATTTCACTTTTCATGTTTTTCATAATCGTCAAGATTTGAGATGGAAATTTAGGGTTTATGTGATAAGAACGACAGTGAATAAAGAAAAGGAACCAATGAAATAACGAAAACACATACACTAGGTCAAGTCATACCATCATTCTTCTTTTCTCTCTATTCCTTTTTTATTGAAAACTTTTTATTTATTTAATCGAAGCAATCAGAGTTGAAAAAACCTCGGGTCTTGCTTTTCTGATGTAGGATATATCTTCACTGTAAACCTGATAATTTGTTTAATATGTAAATTATTATTAATTTCAACGTAACTAATTAATGTATATTTAATAAATAATTATTTCTTTAATTAGCAATAGCACTAATTAAATGCATGAAAATGAATTTTACTTGTATAGGAAGTATAAAAAAAAAAAAACAATTTATGCAACTTCACTCTAAGATAAACATAATCAGAGATAGTACTAACAGCAGAACTTAATGTTAATTAGAGACTCTCGAACAGTTTCAGGAAAAAAAAAGCGTAGACTTCTGTATAGGGTCAATAAAATGAAATATTTTGTGTTTAACTCTAAACTCTTAATGTAAAAGTACAAAAATATATAGGTATTGGTTCCAATGAACTAACTAAACATGGGGACAGTGTCACCATTAAAGTTCATATATATAGTTCTAATCAAACAAGCTTTTACATCCCCTAATTGGTGATTAGAACGAAGTACGAATTACTATCAATTCTAATAAAATAAACACCCCGAGCTTGAGTTATTTAAATCAGATCATTCAATACCAAAACATGGTATGATAATTACCTCTTTGTTATCCATCAGTAGTCAATGAAAATACATTTATGTTGTCATCCAACTTGCCTTTCATTCCATTTGGAGTATATGATTATGATCACACAAAACTCTTAAATACTTTTAAATGATGGAATTAACTAGGCTTTGTATCATATCAAACTTTAACATGTAAAATATTAATTGCAACATTTTCTTTAGAAGAAAATTTTTCCATCTTCATATTTTTTTCTATTTGTTCTTTCACATATAAAGTTTTGATGTGGTGTATAACGGATTGTCATTTCATGCCAAATGTCACTGTCTTCGTAATATTTCTCAAAATTCTTTTGAATAATATCTATCTCTAATCGCTCCACAGAGTGTTGCTTTTTGGCATAATAAAATTCTCCACTTCTACCTTGAAGTTCTAGAATTTTGTAGAATACTTAGAAGTTTCTATGATACGATGCACCCAAATATTTGGTGAGTAATCTCCAATCACATATAGATAAAACAAAAGTTACCTAGCTTTTTCAAAGATAAAAAATTGACATGCACCAAAAAGTTGGAATGATATTTTTTTCCTGCGAATAGGATTTGGAAGGAAAATAAATATTTTTGTTCCTTTCAAAAGTAACAAGCTTTCATAAATATCACTAACACGGTCAATGTCAAACAAATATTTTTTAGACAATATATGAGCAAAATAAACTTTAGACATATTTTTTAAACGCTTAATTGTTTTGTTTTAAATTGTATTCACGAACAACACTTACCTTATATGGTTTTTCATTTTTGATTTTAACCTCTAACTATTCTCAAAAAAAAAAAACTTGGAATTTGTTTTGTTAAGTGGCATATGCTTTGATGGGATCACTATTTACAATACTCGTGAGCAATAATCCAAAATGAATTGTGTCTATGTTTTATGCAAGCTTAACTCCTTGAATTTTTTTTTGTAAACAGTTGAATGTATATAAAAAAAAAAAAAAAAAAAAACAAAATGCTAGCAAAGAGCTAACAATTCAACAAAACAACTAGTTCATGAGGGGATTAAGCATCCAATCCAATTTCTCATAACCTTACGATTTTAAGTAGAAAACCAATTATACGAAAACAGAATAATCGAATCAAATAAAAACTCTTTCTTGTATTCCAGTAAATTAATTTGCAACCGAACCCTTTTGCCCTTTTCATCTCCTTTGTATGAATTTCAATAACTAGCATACATGTTTTCTCAAGTTTTTTCCCCAAGAGTCCTCATATGATTATACTCCTTGGTGTATATAAAAAGCATGTGTTGATTTTTCTTCCATGATATTCTTAAATGTTACTTTTGAGCTTGTGATAATTATTTCTCATTTTTCAACTTCCATATGCGCCTTTTTAGTTGTCTCTCGCTCTTCAATAGATCCAAGAAAGGCCTTTTTTTTGATACTCTATTTAGTATAATTTTCTAAATAGAACTGTCTAGTTAATCGAACTAGGCTCCAATACTAGCTTGTTTAAAATATGTTGAGATGGACAATACATTTCGTTTTTTTAATTGATCTCCTCATCAATCCATTCTACATACCGACGCAAATATGTACTAAATTTATAGCTTAATCTCCCACATTCATTTACTACTTACATAATTTCTTTCATAAATCCTCATTTTCATGACTCATTTTATTAGGTTACAAGAACTTAAACTCTAAAAGAAGCAAAGTAGAAACTTCTCCAAAGTATGTGCAAGTTAATTTATTTTAGGGCCAACATAATATAGAACTAAACAATGAAACATGATTAGTAAATAGGGCAAAAACCAGACGTTACCTCACAACTTGGTATCATGACTAACAATATATAAGAAAATCATAATGTCCCGTTTAAGAAATATAGTATCCAAGCATGAACTTGATATCTCACACTTATGGATTCTAATCACCTTACTATAATAACACATGTAATGAAACATGATTAGTAGGCCTAATCAACTAAATGTAAGAGATGAGATGAAACTATAATCAATAACAAATCCACAATCCCAAATCACAAACTAAGAATCCCAAATATTACACCAAAAATCACAACTTTGTAAGTGGTCAAGGATGGTCATTTGACAAACTAGCATCTACAAAAACTCATTCCTTTAATATTTAATGTATTCAAAACCTAAATGTTTTCAATAAAATCAGGATTTTTAAGAAAGAATCCATGAAGACTAAGAGCTAAATCGGTGGAGGGTTGCACATTAGATGTTAATTGCTAAGTATGACTACAAAATCACCATTTTATCTTCCTTTTTACTATAAGTTTATAATAATATATGGATTATTTAATTATGTTTCGATATCACTTATGGTCACATATCTAGTTTCTAGTATATTAATATTTTTACACTACTACTAGCAACAGGATGGAAAGCATCCTTGAGAGGTACGAAAGACACTCATATGAAGAAAGGAACAATACTACAACCGATGAAGAATCAATCGTATGTTCAATACCTATTTATTTTATATAAACTTCATGATACTTATATAACTAACCTTAAAAATCACTCATAAATTATAAGGGTAAGTGGACATTGGAACATGCGAAGCTCAAATCTAGAATTGAACTTTTGCAGAAAACCCAAAGGTAAAATTTATTAAACCATTTTTTTCATTATAGATATGATGGTAAATATATAATGCATGTTAATCTGCTTGTCATAGTCATGTTATGGGAGAAGACCTTGATTCCTTAAGTCTCAAAGAGCTTCAAAACTTGGAGCACCAAATGGATACGTCTATTAAACATATTAGGTTGAGAAAGGTATAAATATTCTGCTTTAAGAACCATAATAATAACATATGTTTTTGTATAATGTTTTAAACCAAAATTCTATTATTCACAGAACCAACTCATGACTGAGACAATTTCTATGCTACAGAAAAAGGTACGTTAGTAAGGATATCTTTCAATTACATAATGAAAATAAAAAACAAGTGTCATCCTAAAGCATAAAAATTCCTTACTTTTTATTACTTGTAGTGAAACAATTCATAAAATTTGATTATAAATACACAGGAAAAGGCATTGCAGAATCAAAACAACACATTGTCAAAGAAGGTAATTTTTTTTTTTTTTTCGTAAATTATACAATGTGTTTAATTGTTCTTAACATGTCTAGCATACCATATAAAGTAATGAAAAGTAAACACTATGCAGATCATAGAAGTAGAAAAAGAACAATCACAACAACCTCCTGTGGAGCAACAGAACAATGACAACATGCCTTCACTTCATTTTAGCACCTTCATTACGTTAGCCTCTTGATCCCTTCTCATTTTATCTATATCACTATTTGTATATATATATATATATATATATATATATATATATATATATATATATATATATATATATATATATATATATATATATATATATATATATATATATATATATATATATATATATATATATGTAACTTTATTTATATCTATATGTAGGACATGTGAGGGAAGAATTGATGGACCGGAAAAAGCAATTCCAAGAAAAGGTCAACCTTCAATAGTATTGCCTCCATGGATGCTTCAGCATATAAACCAGTAAAGGTTTCCTATGTAAAAATAAAACCCTTATTTTCAATGTGTCCTCTTAAAAATCAAATGGTTTATGGATATGTAAAACATATATAATTTTTGCTATTTGAGAGGAGGGGTGGAAGTGTAAATATCATAAGAAGGATGTATCATACATTTTATATATGTATGGTGAATAGCATGACCTATATATGAATTAGTAAATCATTGTTATAGTACCCCATGAGCATGTACTAAATGTTATCTTCAAACTAGTAATTGAGTTTGCGTTTTGCGGCAGGGTTTTATGTTTTTTTGTTACGTATTAGGAGTGACAATTGATTAAACCAATGACATTTTATAAAGTTCAAAGTTGATGATATCAAAATAACATTTAAAAAAGTAGAGATGAAAAATACATTTTATAAAGTAGATGATTAAAAATCATATTATATATTACTACAGGGATGGGGAATAAACGCAAAAGTCTAAAAAACGAAAGAATAAAAGTGATATTTAAGAAAGTTGAAGGCGGAGGGGGTGAAAGTGAAAATCTAGAAAACAAAAGGGGAAAAGTGATATTTAACAAAGTTGAAGATGGAAGGAATGAAAGTGACATTTTAAAAAGAAAAGGGGTGAAAAAAATTCATTTTCCAAAATAAAGAGGATGCAAATGATGGTTATACAAAGTTATCGGATTAAAGTTACACTTTACGCATTGATATATACTTGTACTAACATAAACACAAATATCTAGAAAACGAATAGATAAAAATGATATTTTACAAAATTGAATGTTGAAAAAAAAAAGGGGGGGGGGGGGGGGGGGGGGAGGGGGGAGCATATACTTTTAAAAAATAAATAAAGGGTAGAAAATAAGTTTTACAAAGTAGATGAGAAAAAATCATATTGTATATATATTATAGGGACGGAGGATATACAATAATATCTAGAAAACAAATAGATAAAAATGATATTTTACAAAGTTGAAGGTTGAGAAAGGAGGGGGGGGGGGGGGGGGGGGGGAGGGGGGAGGGGTGGAGGGATAACGTTTTAAAAAGTAGATGATGAAAAATATCATTTTACAAAATAGTTAAATACAGATGGTCAAAAATGAATGATCATACAAAATTAAATGAATGATCATACAACAATGTGTAATCGAATGTTACAATAATTACTATAACGTGTAAATCAATACAAATAGTAACCAATTTAAAAAACACACCCATTTGTTAACTTAATTTAATGTAAAGATTCCTAGTCTACAAGAACATTTTCTAAATGGATACAAATTTAACTATATAATTAAAAGTCATAACCTTGTATTTGAAAGAGCTTAAAAGATCTTTTGGTATATAAGCCTTTAATCTTGATTCCAAGAGATTAGGTTTTATGGTGCAACCTTTAGACTTAAAAAAAGCCTTAAAGTGGTATATAAGATCCTTCTAGATTTAGTTTGAACATTTTACTAGAAAATTATAATATGCTTCTGTTGCCATATGTTATGTGTTGGTATGTTTGAAGCCTTAAAGTGGTATCAAAGCCTTAGTTAATAGATTTTTGCACTATTAGATCCAATTTCATTTTTATAAAATTTTGTTTCTATATTAGGGTTTAAGGAGCGAAATTGTCCTTGCATGTTTAAATACATTATCAGTCTTACCACGATCCGGTTCACCCATTCTAATATTAAAAAAGGTTTAAGGAGCTCTCTTTGATTCCAAATGAGGTCGGTTTTAAAAGCTTAATGCTTACCACCCTCGTTGCCTTTTTGTATTTTGAGTTAAGTTATCGAAATGGTTTGATAGGATGATGTTCTAAGTTAAAAGTATTAATATGAAGTATTCAAACAAAATCCTGTTTTAAAATACTAAAAACATGAATCTTATGTTACCCATGAAAAACACACATTTTCTTATAACATGTTGAAGCAGTGTGTGCGGTTTGACGACACGCCCCTTTGAGGGCTAGCTGAAAACGATGTGGTACTCACGACACTCAAGCGTATCTTGAGTTGGGGATCACGTGTTTTTTTATGGTTGATCCACCATCTAATTCATGATCCACGAAATCCCTGTCATAGATAAAGATGAAAATAATCGAGATTAACATGTCACTAACCCTAGTCAATGAATCTCAAAGATCTAGAAATTTCACAATGATTGAAATTGGCAAATATTGTTGCCTACCTAAATAGCTTTATGTTATGACTATGACATCCATCTTCACATTATAAAATGATATATATATATATATATATATATATATATATATATATATATATATATATATATATATATATATATCCTAGACTTATTAAATAGTTTTGTTTTTGGTAAGTATTTTTAAGGATTAATCAAACTAACTAAAACTTTCTTTTGTAGATGTGTGTTTCAAATGCTAATAACAAAGTTCCTCCTCCTCCTCCACCAACACCTCACTTAAAGTTATCAATGTTCTCCATAATGTCAAGGGAGAAACTTACGGGACCTGATTATCTTGATTAGATCCGCACCTTGGGATAGGTTTTATAGGTTACAAAAAAATATGTGGTGGAAAATCTTAACTCTAAGTTCACATGAAACCTAAACGATCTATGTTTTTACTACTGATTTGCAACATACAATTGAATATCAAGAAACCTAGGAGTACTCTACTATTTTTGAAATTCATAAAGGGTTTTAGATTTTACATACCTTTTGATTATTGTAGTAAATAATCAGCAATTCCTTCTTGATCAAGCTTTAGAAAGCAAGCACCAGAAATCTCATGCCTCTAATGGTTTATACCCAAACCCTAGTAATAGAATACTTTAGAAAAGAGAGGAGAAGGGAATGATTTTTGGCTCTAAGGCTCTTAGAATCAGATGGCCGAAATTATGAACCCATAAGGGGTTTATATAGGTGAGTAAGAAGGCTAGGATAAAGCAGGTTTCCTTGGATAACCATTATCCATTTTTTTGTTCCTTAAGGTTTCCAAGAAACCCTAGAAGCATTCTCCAAAACCATCCCCCCAATGGGAAGGTTCTGGAATTCTTCAATGCTCAACTTTTGAACATTGCCACATTTAGTCCTTCTACTTTTAACTAATCCAATTAATATCAAAATTAATTCCAGTTAAGTTCTGATTAATCATTAATTAAATAATATTATTTCTGATTAATATATTAATCTCGTGATATATTAATAAATCACTTATTACTATTTGATAATCTTATAATAAACCAATAAATCAACCTCTATCTCCAAAAAGTCATTATGTCAATTACTAGTTTGGAGGGCAACCCAAAAGACTCATCTTTTAATTTAAGTATATACCAATTTAGTTATTGGCTTAGACACTGATTGAACAGTCTCCCACTTGGATAATTCTATAACTATAAGTGCAAGTATTACTTCTAATCAAACATCAAAGGGTGCTTCCCAAAGCAACTCCGGTCTCTGATCTAATCAGACATCGGTCCTAAGATAAGTGATCAAATATTCTTTCATTATACAAGATATCATATGGACATGAGACATGGATTATAACTAATCTCTTGTCCAAAATTTTGTTTCCCAATTTCTCGATTTGTGATGACCTTATAAGACTTACTAATTGAACACATTAATTTAGTCCTGGCTGGGCACCAAATCACTGAGGGACCCAAAGATATCGCTTTTCCTATTAGGGAAAAAGGAACGAATAAACTTCGACTTATATGCTTGTATCCTTTACTCACCAAATCATGCATGGCACTACGTTTTATAACATCATGTTACTGGTGCGTTTACGTAACACCAATCCATAACCGTCTTGTAAATTGAAACTCATATATCTCTATTTTAAGAATATAAGATATTATCGTCTTAGAATTACTTGTGATATAATCCATGAAGTAATTCCTTGAGCGTGGATTTATCTAATACTTAAAATCTCCATTTTCTAAGTACTAACGAATATTGTAGCAACCATTGCAATGTCTAATCTCCATAGACAATCTACAATCTATTCATGACAGTCTTCATTCACTACTTACTTCTAAAAGTATGAGCAACTATGGAGTTTAGAATAGTCAAATCATTGGGGAAGTACAACATGCAAAACGAAACACAAGAGTAAATTATCGAAAAAGGCGGTAACCATACTTATAAATTATCTCTATTAATTAATCACCAAAATCAATTACATTTATTTCGTTACAAGTTTTCAAAATATCAACTAACCATTAAAACTAACATAATCTCTTAAGCCTATGCTCCTAGCACGTTGGTTATGCTTAACTTTACTCAACACCCTCATAAAAGGATCTACAAGATTATCTTCTGATGATACTCTCTTCACTACAAGATGACCTTCTTCAACTCTATGTCTGATGTAATGGTACTTTTTATTGATATGCTTGGATCTACCATGATCCTTGGGTTCTTTGGTCAAAGAAAACGTGGCTCCTGAATAGTCGACACTACTTCGAGATCTCCAATGAATTTCTTCAACCAAGCTGCCTCCTTTGATGCTTCACTTGCTGCGATGTACTTTGACTCACAAGTAGAATCAGCCATCGTATCCTTCTTGGAACTCTTCCAAGTTACTGCTCTACCATTTAACACAAACACCTAGCCCAAATGAGAACAAAAGTTGTCTCGATCTGTCTGAAAGTTGGCATAACTATATCTAGTTAATCTTAATGTATCACTGCCTCCAAGGTCTAAAATCATATCCTTCGTCCTTTGTAGATACCTAAGTATGTTCTTTATTGCAGTCCAATGAGCTATGTCTGGCTTTCCCTGAAAGCGACTGACCATGCTTAAAGCAAAAGACACATCAGGGTGAGTACATGTCATTGTTGGATTAGTGTCTAAGTCCATAACTATTTTGGTATGTACTTGACCCGATGGTGCATGGTCCTTTTGGGTTGCCTTCACCAAAGCAACTTGATTGGAGAAATAAATAGAAAGAGAGGATAATATGATTTATTAATATGTTATAAGAATAATATATTAAAGGAGAAATCATATTTGTTTAATTAATATTGGTCAATAATTAATTAAGAATTAATTTTGTGATCAAGTGTAATTAATTAAACTAGAGGGGCTGAATTGTAATTATGTGATAGTTACAAAATAAGGTAAGGATTATCTTATAAGTGTGGTGAACGAATTTAAGGTTGGAAAGCCTTAGAATTCGAGTATGATAAGGATTCAAGGATTATCTTATTGGTTGCTTAATGGATAATCAACTAGATAAGGATAATGACTGAAACCCTATCTCTACACCTATATAAACAACCCCAAGGCCATGAATTCGTGTATCCCTTCCCAAGAGGTCCCAAATACGAATTCTAACCTTCCTCCTCTCTCCTTATACCTTCTCCACTTGCTTATGGTGTTTGTAAGCCATTAGAGGAGTGACACTTGTGACTCTCAGCTTTCCAAGGTCAATTCAAGGAGGAATTGGATTGTTATTGCTATATAACAATCAAGGTATGTTCTTAAACCTATTTACATGTGAATTATGATTTCCATATGCTAGAATTAGGGTTCATAGTCTTGGATTCAAAGTATGTATAATAGAGAAACCTAGATCCGAGCTTTAGGGTTTGTATAAGCACATAGGATGTATTATGACCAAAACCCATCAGTGGTATCAGAGCCATGATTGGTTTCTATTGTATTGATGCTTGATGTTACTGAAAATCGATTTTTTTTAGTTTTGAAGGTTTGACTCGCCGAGTCACTTGGTGAACTCGCCGAGTCAGCTAGACTCGACGAGTCCAAGCCCAGACTCGACGAGTCAAAGTGTCTGACAGCTCGTTTTCGCGATTTTCTTCCTGTTTTGGTTTTGGATAATTACCATAAACTCGTTTTTGTGATAAAATCCGAATTTTTTCATTATTATGTGATTATCCTTACCTAAATAGAAGATAATTGTCAAAATTTAGATAATCACCTGTTTTATTAGATAAAGTTTGATTATTTGTAATTTAGATTTGAATTATCTTGTGAAATAGTTTCAATTTATCCCTTTAAGTTTTATAGTTTAAATTTGAACCCAATAGTTTTGTAGTTTTGAAATTTAAATAGTTGAAACCCTAATGGTTTGAAATGTTTCAAAACTTGCCCTCAAGTTTTGGAATTTAAAAGTTGATTAAAAGTTTAATTAGGAATGTTAAATTCTAAAATCCTAGTATTGTTTTGAAAAAGTTCAAATCACACCCTTATGGTTTTATTAATTAATTAAAGTGTATAATTAAAAGAAGTTTAATAAATCCATAAATGTTTAGGTTTACAATTTAATTGAATTAAAAGTATAATTGTTAAATTAGACCACCTAATATTTTAAAAGTATAAAATACACCCTATACTATATATATAACATTAAAAGTCTAACATTATATATATATGTATGAGTAAAAGTCAGTCTTATCGTTAGTAGGCCTCATTCACGAAGCTAGTCTATAAGGGGTGTTTAAGGAAATTGCCTATAAAATGGCGATTGAATGGGTATCCACTCTTACCCACCGCACTCTTGACTAGTGGAGCGTCGTTAGCCGAACGGGTAGGATAGGACGAAACCTTCCATTATAAGTATAATGAATTACTAAAGTAACTAAATGTTTTCATAAAATTCCCAATCTTAGTTATTTAGGCAAAAGTGAATTGATGCAATTCCATGAAATTACACTTTGTGCCCTTGCGAAGACGTTAGTGGAGCGTGTGTGGTTAACCGGCACACTAAATGGGTCTAAGCAAAGGTAGCAAAGGGTGACTCAATGTTTGTCATAGTTCGGTGGAGCGTGTGTGGTTTACCGGCACATCGAATAGGTGACTGTAACATGTGAGGGCACCATGTAGTTTGCATGGTTATTCACACCCGCTTTGTGATCCTCGGCATCCCAGTCACAAACAAGAGGGGCATATCGAGATATAAACATGCCATTGAAAGTTCAATGTATCTCAAAGGATCTAGGAGTTTTCATAGATTTAAAACTTAAATTTTTTCGTTTTTCATGGTGGAAATTAGTGAATCGTCATTCACTTACCTTCAAATATTCTGCAACTAGATTACGGCATCCCTTTTCTAGGTTGTAGCGTATTGTGTTGGATCCTAGCCTTGGAATTTCATTTGGGTGATCTACCAAGGACTCAATCTATCAACTAACTTGAATTCATTTTTCTCCCGTTTTGTAGATGTCAAAGTTCGACAACTATGGTCTTCTCAAATCCCGTGGAACAAGGATTCCACATGAAGATGATATTCCACGATTCGATCGAGGAACAAGAGATCATGCTTCACTTCCTCCTCCTCCTCCAATTATTCTCCCTAACCCACAAGTTCAAAGGCTTGAAAAGTTCAAGATCACTCAAGCCCTTTTGGCAACTAAACATAAAGAAGGAAAGCCGGTGTGTGCACACGTCCTAGGGATGAAGTCACACATTGATAGGTTAAGAATGTTGGGATCCGTTGTCTGTGAGGAAATGGCTGTTGATTGGGTTCTTCAGTCACTTCTCAACTCATATAGTGAGTTCGTAAGAGAGTACTATATGATGAACTACAATGTGACCCTTATAGATCTCACCTATATGCTTATTGCTGCTGAATCTGCAATGATTTGGCGCAATAGAAAAGCAAAGTTGATTGGTTAATCTGCCTTCGAGACCTCTATGGATATAGACAATGGAAACAAAAGACATGCTATGATTGAAAAGTTTGATCATAAGAGAAAGGCGATGTCTGAAGTAGTTTCATGTCCTGTTCCAAAAGAGTGGATTTGCTTTTGTTGCCAAGAGAAGGGGCATTGGAGACGAAGCTGCCCTATTTACCTAAGAGATCTAAGAGATGGGAGAGTCGAAACGTATGGCTCTAATTTAGGTAAAATCCATTGACTAACTCTTTTAAGCTTCATTCTAGATTCTGAATACATAATGTGATAAGATTACAATAGATGTTTTGAAGGATCGAAGAAAAGAAAGGAAGCTTAAAGGAAGAAGTGAGCAGAATCTAACCATGAAGGAATGGATTTCGATCGCGTTTCTCGAAGATTAGATTCTTGAGCTACTACTTAGAGTTAAATTGCTAAGAAAGATGTATTAGCATAAGTTTTTCAATAAGTTGCATTGAAAGGACAAATTTTTCCGCAATAAAAGAAGTTTTGATTTTAAATTTTATTTATTTATCCTTACAATGGCGTGTATGAAAAATTGATGTTAAAATGGTTCTATTATTAGCAATAATGGATTTGGTTCTTATTTATGGAAAGTCAAGAATTTACCAAATAGGGAGAGTTTCTCATCGCCAAAGTTTCAATTGGACAGAAATTTGGAATCATGCAACTTGTTTGCACGATGAATGAGAAATTTCGTATTTGGAAATTAGACTAATTCGTTGACAAAGAGTCAAGTGAAGGACTAGGAGATCGAGTACACAAAGTTACGTATTGATCAAGTGAACCATAAGAGTAACAAAGATATTCGTCATGATTTACTAAAGGCTTAGTAAATATGATTATACTTACAAGATTAAGTGTAATTCTGAATTGATTAAAGGGTTTAGATCAATAGCAGAACGAATAAGAAGAATCAAGTAGGCAGAAAGATAAAAGTTTCTCCATTCTAAGAAGAAGGGAGAGTACCTTTTATGCTTTATGATAGGTCTTAATGATTAAGAACCATATCTCAATTGATTCTCTAAGTGAGTCTTAGTACAATTGTATGTCTAAGAAGAGAAATCAAGAATTGAAGAAATGGTTAAATCAATAAGTCAATCATACTTCGTTTCAATAACAAGTCTTAAAGTTAAGATTGTGACAATGAGTGAAAAGTATTAAAGGTTTACAACATTCATCAAATGTGGAAAGTTGTGATGTCTTGAATAAGACAAAGACCGACTAGGACCAATTTATGAAGTGTTTTTTTTGATAAAAGCTACACTAACTCTTGAATATTTGTTTGTCAAGAAATGTTTATTGACAAAAGAATCTTATATGTCAAGGAGTCAGTGGGAGCCTTAATGGTCTTGAAAGGTTTCAAGAACAAATCAAATAAACCTTAACGATCATCACTAGCACACGAGTTGAGGTTTACAACCTATCGTGTTGACAATATTTTGATTATGTGCTGTTCCAATTAAGTTAATTATGCATGTAAGTTCTATGAGTTCTCATTTTGAACGCATAAAAGGCAAAGCACCTTAATCGGTGAAAGGTACATTGATAGGAAAGGGTGAGCTGCTTAACTACTTGGAAGACATGGTGGGCAGCTGTGCTACCATAAAGGCAAGAAATCAAGATTAAGAAAGTTCGGTCCATATGAGTTTGAATTTGTCGTAAACTTTAGTTTTAACAAATTCACATGGATAGGAACACATACACCGCTCAAATCTAAGTGTCATAAGATTTCCTCCTTCATGAAAATGATTGTGAGGAAATACTTTCACTAAGAAAGATTTTAAGAAGATAGTGATTGTAAAAATTGCATTCTCGAATTCGATTATGGTTACGGCATCCCTTTCCATAATTTGAATTGTGAGGTTTGGCAATTAGTCTTAATTGTTTAGACACACATATGAACTATCGAAGGCAAAGGTGTATAAGTTCAAGAAGCATTGATAAAGGATTATCAAAGCACTAAGTATTAGAAACATGAACTTAAGAAATTCAATAAGTATTGTTTTTTTTTGGAAGTTAAGATGTTTATGAATACATGTCGAAGCTAGTGGGAGCATAAGTGTTATGTTTTATAATAATAATCATAATAGTGGGAGCATAAAAGTTATGATTGTATGATTATAAAGGAAAGTATTGCAAGGTTAGCAATATTAATTATAGAAAACAAGAGTCATACTTTGCAAAGTCGCAATAGTTGAAGAGTTGTTTTGCTATAATTAAGGGAGAGAATATTATGCTTCATTTCAAATCTAAAGGTTTAGGTTGAGAAATGTTAATAAAATTTAGTCAAAGGTACAAAGTGTGTTCTTAAAATTTCAATTATGATTACGGCATCCCTCTTCACAATTCGAATTTTGAGAACATAGCAAATAAAACATTATGCGTCGTGTCCCATACGCTTCGGGTATAGGATCAATTGCAAATGCTTTAATGTTTGACCATTCTACAATTTTCCAAATGTCGAGCGCATTTAGAGGGAAAAGGGACTAAAATTGGTTTTGACTAAAATAATTAAACAACTATCAAAGGACAATCCAAGTTCGACGAGGATTGGTCGCTTGTGAGTAGTTGGAAGTATAGTATTGGAAAATATGGAAATGTTTCCATATTGGATGGACCATATCGACATCATTACGAATAGATAAGATTCTATTAAGAATGAGTTGTCATATGTAACATATGGAAGTGTGTCCATATTGGGAATTGAATATTGAGAGATCTATGACTAGATTAGAAACTTTTGTGCAAAAAGATGTTCAAAGAATGTACTTTGAGTGAGAGACATCATGTCTATGGAATTGTCTTGTAACAATCCCCGATAGAGGACTTTGTAATATCATTGGCAATAGTCTTTGTGACTTTGGTGCAGTGACATTACGAAAGGATAAGTTGCATAGAATGTTAGAATCTAGCATATTCTATAAGTAGCAAGAATTTGATATTCTTTAACTTATGGAAAAAGGATTTGGAGTTGTGAAATGAGAAAGATTGGAAATGTGTTCAATTTGATCTATTTCATAAAGTAAGAACCATAAGTAAACATTGTGTGCATGCTAGGAGCATGGGACAAGTGTTGGAATTCAAGTAAGAAGTTGATTACCTGAAATGACAAATAATGAGTAATCAATATGGTGATAAATAAAAGGCGTTTTATTTATACTCAAAGGTTTGAGGCCATATGGGATTAGTATTATTCTTGTGTTTCACATTTGCATGTTTTGACTTCCAGAATAATTGAGTTTATTAAGAATAATCGAATTATTCAAACGGGCCACAGTCGTTCATATGTTGGAAGTAGATATGAATGAAGACTGTCGTGAATTGGTGTGTGGATTGTCTAAAGAGCATTAGACATAAGCAAATGTTTGCTGCAACGTTTATGAGTGCTTATGAATATGATTTGAGCATTGGATTAAACCCACGCTCACTTGGATCACTCCATGAATTGTATCACGAGTGATTGGTGAGATGATAACATCTTATATTCTTGAAACCGAGATGTGTGAGTTGTATCTTGCAAATCGGTTGCACATTGATAATATGTAAACGCACCAGTAACTTGGTGTTATAAAACATATTGTTGTGTGTGATTCGGTGCGTGAGTACAAGCGAGCATTGTATCAAAGTTTATCCATTCCTTTTATTCAAAGTAGGATAAAAGCGATATCTTTGGGCCCCTCGATGGTTTAGTGATGACAAACGTAAATGCTCGGCCGGGCTAGGGCTAATTTGATTTGTTCAATTAGTCAGTCGTCATAAATCGGAAATCGAGATATAGTACAAAGAGAATGATTTGAAATCATATCTCATATGATATCTAGAATGGAGGAATATATGATCCCTTATCTAAGGACACGCGTATTTGATATGATCAGAGTTGACAGCGGCTTTGGAAAGCTACGATTGCAGATCAGGATCTGAAGTTATACGCAGAATAGTTGTTAGACTTATCCAAGTGGGAGACTGTTGGATTAGTGTCTAAGTCCATAACTATTTTGGTATGTACTTGACCCGATGGTGCATGGTCCTTTTGGGTTGCCTTCACCAAAGCAACTTGATTGGAGAAATAAATAGAAAGAGAGGATAATATGATTTATTAATATGTTATAAGAATAATATATTAAAGGAGAAATCATATTTGTTTAATTAATATTGGTCAATAATTAATTAAGAATTAATTTTGTGATCAAGTGTAATTAATTAAACTAGAGGGGCTGAATTGTAATTATGTGATAGTTACAAAATAAGGTAAGGATTATCTTATAAGTGTGGTGAACGAATTTAAGGTTGGAAAGCCTTAGAATTCGAGTATGATAAGGATTCAAGGATTATCTTATTGGTTGCTTAATGGATAATCAACTAGATAAGGATAATGACTGAAACCCTATCTCTACACCTATATAAACAACCCCAAGGCCATGAATTCGTGTATCCCTTCCCAAGAGGTCCCAAATACGAATTCTAACCTTCCTCCTCTCTCCTTATACCTTCTCCACTTGCTTATGGTGTTTGTAAGCCATTAGAGGAGTGACACTTGTGACTCTCAGCTTTCCAAGGTCAATTCAAGGAGGAATTGGATTGTTATTGCTATATAACAATCAAGGTATGTTCTTAAACCTATTTACATGTGAATTATGATTTCCATATGCTAGAATTAGGGTTCATAGTCTTGGATTCAAAGTATGTATAATAGAGAAACCTAGATCCGAGCTTTAGGGTTTGTATAAGCACATAGGATGTATTATGACCAAAACCCATCAGTCATACCATACATAATCGAACCTATAGCCGAAGCATATGGGACTCGACTTATGTCAACTAACTCTTCATCAGTATTTGGGCTTTGAGTCTTACTCAACCTGGCATTACTCTGAATAGGCAGTTCCCCTTTCTTGAAATTTTCCATACTAAAACATTTTAGTGCTTTATCCAAGTAAGTACTTTGACTAAGACCAATAAGTCTTTTCTTTCTATCCCTCAAAATCCTTATCCCAAGAATAGAGACAGCTTCCCCTAGATCCTTCATCGCTAAACACTTTCCAAGCCAATATTTCACTTCTTGCAAGGTCGAAATGTCGTTTCCCATAAGGAGTATCTCATCAACATACAATACTAGGAAATTCACTATACTCCCACTAACTTTGACATACACACAAGACTCATTCTCACTCCTAAAGAAACCAAACTCTTTCAATGTCTCATGTAAATAAAGATTCCAGTTGTGAGAAGCTTGTTTCAATCCATAAATAGATTTTTCAAGCTTGCACATTCTATTAGGAAACTTTACATGTATAAAATCCTCTAGCTGACTCATGTAAACATCCTCAGCTAACTTCCCTTTAAGGAAAGTACTTTTCGCATCCATTTTCCATATTTCATAATCATGAAAGGCAGCTATGGAAATCATTATCCTAATAGACTTGATCTTAGCCACTACTGAAAAGGTCTTATCATAGTCAACCCCAAATGTCTGAGTAAAGCCCTTTGCAACCAATTGTGCTTTGAACATGTATACTTTCCCATCTATGTTGGTCATCTTCTTGAAGATCCATTTGCAACCAATTGTCTTTCAACTTGGTACGTGATCAACTAAATTGCAAAATTGGTTGTCATACAGGGACTGAATCTCATTGTTAATTGTCTATTTCCATTTGGTAGCCTTAGGGCTCGCCATTGCTTCCTTATAGTTAGCTGGCTTATCCAAATTTGCAAGTGTACCATCACTGATAAACGTGTCACCATCATGCATTATATGGAAACCATAGAATGTTGGTGGCATGATAACCCTACAGAATCGACGAAGAGGTAATGAACTATCAATGGGCTCAACAGGAGTCTCATCCTCTGGTTCAGAGCTAGTGTCTTCTAAGGTTCCTTCATTGGTTGATTATGGAATTTCTTCAAAATCAATAAGACTCCCACTGTCCTCTTTGAATATGATCTCTCACTCACGAAAGACTCCTTTTCGAGCTACGAAGACCACGTTCTCACTAGGTCTGTAGAAAAAGTATCCAAAAGACTTTTGTGGGTAACCAGTGAAAATACATCTCTCACTTCTAGGTTCTAGCTTGTCGTGAATCTCTCATCTAACAAAAACTTCACAACCCCAAACCTTTATATAGCCTAGCAAGGGAACTTTCCCTGTATACATCTCGTGAGGTGTTTTAGAAACCTTTTTAGTAGGGACAAGATTAAGAATATAAGCGGCTATCTCTAAGGCATACCCCCAGAAAGAAATAGGAAGTGAAGCTCAAATCGTCATTGAACGAACCATGTATAACAAGGTTTGATTTCCCCTCTCATCTACACCATTAAGTTGTGGTGTCATAGGAGGAGTCAATTGTGAAACTATTCCACCTTCCTTGAGATAGTCGAGGGACTTGATATTAAGATACTCTCCACCTCTTTCAAATCAAAGCATCTCTATCTTCCTGCCCAGTTAATTCTCGACCTCATGTTTAAACCCTTTAAACTTTTCAAAGGTTTCTGATTTATGTTTGATTAAGTAGATATATCCATATCTATTATAATCATCGGTAATTGTCATGTAGAATCGATTGCCATTCTTTGTGGTTGATTTGAAGGGCACACATACATCTGTGTGTATGAGGTCAAACAAACCTTCATCTCTTTCATAAGATCTGGTGAAAGGTGATTTTTTTCATCTTACCCAAAAGATAGGATTTGCACTCATCATCCGACCTTAAATCAAATGATTCCAACACTCCAACCTTTTAAAGTTGGGCGATTCTTTTCTTGTTAATGTGTCCAAGATGATAATGTCACAAGCATGCTTTGTCTACACTATTAGATGAATCAATATTTAATACACTATTGCCTAAGCTATCAACACAAATCACAGTATTATACACATCGTTAAAAGGTAAATCTTTAAACACCATTTTTATAAGCTAAAATCGAACCATTCATATCATTAAAATAATATTGAAATCCTTTTCTAAATAATACATGAAAAGAAATAATGTTTCATGTCATTTATGACGAGTAGCAACAATTGTGTAAAATAAATTAAAGTATTCATAAGTGGATGGATATCTTTCAAGATCAATACTTCATTCTTCAGTTCCTGCAATACCAAGCATATGTGAAAAAACACATCTAGTATAAAGAACTAATGCCTTTAAACGTTTAGATAACTACTAGAATTGGATTCGGTTGCTTGAACCGACTCATCCTCATCATCTTTCAGGTATTTATGGAAACTTCTTTTATTGAGGTCTTTTAATTCACATAAAGGACAATAAGCCTCAACTGAGTCATGATTTAGAGCAACTTCATGGTTAGCTTTTCTCATGAGTTTTTGTTTGAATATTCCATTCACTATCCTTTCATTCTTATAAAAGAGAGAAACTACCTTTTGCTCAAATTCGTCATTATCAATGGCTTTGGAACGAGCTATGGTTTCTATTTCGTCAATTTTTGGCTTCTTTAGCCCTCAATATTATGGAAAGTCCCATGGGTGTGACTCCAGGATTGATTAGGTGGAAGTTTGCTACAAAGATTTTGTAACATTTTGGAAGTGAAATTAGAATCATATCTATTGCAAGTTCCTTTGGAAACACTCCACCCATATTGACTAGTTTGTTAATATATCTCTTCACTTTGTCGACATAAGCACACACTGAAGTTCCTTCTTTGTATTTGCCATTTATTAAACCTTTAGTAATATCATGTCTTTAAACTCTCATAAGGATGGATAGAAGTGATGGTTGCTCATCAGGAATATGTGGTGATAGAGTATGAAGGAGGTGTGAAGCAGAAGTAACGTTATTGAATCTTGACATCCATATGAAGGAAGTAGTTTTAGTTAGTTGATACAATTCCTTAATATTTTAACCCATAATTAATATTTAAGGCTAGGATCCAATATAACAACTCACAACTAAGAAGAGGGATGTCATAATCTTATTGCGAACTTATGAAGGTAAGTAAAAACAGTTCAACATTTCGAACTATGAAACTCCAAGATATTTTGAGATTTATTGAATCTTATCAATGACATGTTTAATATCAGATTCTTCTCTTCTATTTGTGACAGAGATGCCTAGGATCACAAACAAGATGTGAATAAGCATGCATACATGCTTGGCACCCTCGATGTCATTTATCATCTCCAATTAATATGTCGGTTAACCACACGAGCTCCATTAACAATGATAATTTCCAAGGTGCCATCATTTCTCTTTAAAGCCCTATTAATATGCCGGTTAACCACACATGCTCCACTAATAACATATTAAAGTATGGCGTGCATTTTCATTGATTAGAAAATTGTTTTACATTTTTCCTAAAGTAACTAGAGTGAGATTTTTAAAGAAGGTTCTAGTACGTAATATCAAATCTGTTCGGCTAACGACCATTTACCTCATAGGAGAGCGGTGGGTGACAGTGGACACTCATTCAACGACCATTTTATAGGCCGCTTCCTTATACCCTCTTTATAGCATGGTTTCGTGAATGAGGCATATTAACGATTTGACTGACTTTTCTTACACATATAGTAGTTAACTTTTAATTATATATATATATATATATATATATATATATATATATATATATATATAAGGTATATTTTAAAACTTTTAAAATATAAGGTTCAAATATTAATTATTTAAATTAATCTTTTTAATTAATTTATATTAGCCAGTTATGATTTATCTTTATCTTTTAATTAAATAATTAATTAAATTGATTAAATCGTTTTTGGATTAAATAATTATTTACTATTAATCAATTAATAAAATAATTCAAAATTAATCCTAATCCAAAGCCCCATAATTTTCAAAAATAGGGATTAGGTTTATCAGGTTTTAGTTATTCAATTTGAAGGCTTTAAAAATAACAATTAAGGAAACTAGATAAACCATAAAAGGGTTTCCCTAATTTTCGAAAATGGCTAAGGATGCCAGGTTTCAAGAACCCTAGCAAAATTTGAAAACTTAAGGGTGGAGGTAGGGTTTCTAGAACCCTTACAATTTTTGAAAAATGCCTCCTTAGCGTTTAATTTCTATAAATCCTAATTTTGATCTATTCAACTTTATGCAAGATCAATGAAAACAATGATCCTGATACCATTAATAGGTTTTATAGGTTACAAAAAAAATATGTGGTAGAAAAACTTAACCCTAAGTTCACATGTAACCCAAAGGATCTATGTTTTCACTATTGATTTGCAACAAACAAATAAAAATCAAGAACCCTAGGAGTACTCTACTATTTTCAAATTTCATAAAGGGTTTTGGAGTTTACAGACCATTTGATTATTGTAGTAAATAATCAACAATTCCTTCTTGATTAAGCTTTAAAAGAAAGCACCATAAATCTCATGCCTCTAATTGGTTGTACCCAAACTCTAGCAATAGAAGACTTTAGAGGAGAGAGGAGAGGGGAAATAGTTTCGGCTCTAAGGCTCTTAGAATCGAATGGCTGAAATTATGAATCTATAAGGGGTTTATATAGGTGAGTAAGGAGGCTATGATAAGGGAGGTTTCTTTGGATAACCCTTATCCTTTTTCTTTTTCCCTAAGGCTTCCAAGAAACCCTAGAACCCTCCTCTAAAATCGTCCCCCCTTTGGGAAGGTTCTACAATTCTTCGATGCTCAACTTATTAACATTGTCGATCACCTTTAGTCCTTCTACTTTTAATTAATCCAAATAATTCCAATTAATTTCTGATTAATTATTAATTAAATAGTAGTACTTATAGTTAATATATGAATCTCATAATATATTAAGAAATCATTTATTACTATATTAATCTTATAATAAACCAATAAACAAACCTCTTTCTCTTAAAAGTTATTTTGTCAATTACTAGTTTTGAGGCAACCCAAAAGGACTCTACTGTTAATTCAAGTATATTCCAATTTAGGTATTGACTTGGACACCTAATCCAACACCTTGAGGATCACCCTAAGGTACGAGAACAAAGAGTATGTTCTGAATAAAGATATCTTTGAATTTTTTGATGATACTACTGATAAACAAGTGGTTGCTTATGATAAGCATTATGATGATTCGAATAACGTTACTTGCCTTATGCTAGTGTAACATCAATATCCTCAGGTATGTTCTTTTAATTTTATTTTTCATATAAAAGCTTTAAACTTTGGGAAGTATGGTCCTACATAGGGTGCATGATAGTCTCATATGCAAAGTGTAGGAGGGAAAATAGATACGGGGACTTAATGCCCTACGCAGGGCGTACCTTGGTTTATGCACGACGTAGGAGAGTTGGATCCAAAACCATAATTTTGGGGGTTGTGAGCCTATTTCAAGGCCTAAACTCGTTGAGCCCTCCCCATAATCAGCGTCCACCCTCTCATTTAGTCATCTTGAAACCCTAGCCTCTTTGTTTGACTTTAAAGCCTTAAGTATGGTTTTGTGTGCATTATGTGATGAAGGAGTCCATTAAAGAGGTATTTGTGAGCTTCAAACTTGTAGATCCAAACCTTACTCTTCTTCAACATTCACCACGAGCTATAAATTTTGCACCTTGATGATTCCTTTGATAGATCTATATAGTTTATGGGATTTTATGTGCTTTTGTCCCTTAACTTTGATCTTAATGAGTATGGCATACTCCAGATCACATAAGTATCATTTCTGGTCATTTCTATGATTGTTGAATCAGAAAAATAGGAGCTTAGTCACTCTCATCCGTATATGCATGAGCATTTGAGCATTGGAGTGTGCTTTGGACATAGGGTTTGAAAATTGACTCGTTTAAGCCATGAAAAGGCATAAAGTATGTGACTTTATCACTTAGGATGTTTATTAGATGCAAATATGAGATTTCGATGGTCGTTCTTAATGTATTAAGAGCTTAATGAAAATTTAGCAAGCAACGTTATTACGCGGGTTGTAATCTAGACTATGCATGGCATAGCCTAAAATGTCCCCAATTATCATCAAAGGCTCCATGCAAGGCGTATAGCATGGTAGTACGCACAACATAGATCTAGAAGTTTGATTTTGGTTCAAAATGCGTTTTTGGTCAAAGGGAGTGAGCCTAGTCTTTGAAGGGTAAAATGGGCTTTTACCTTGAAAGAGAGAGTGATTGGGCTAAGACCCTTGATTGTAGATTTCTATTTTGATTTCTAATTCATGTCTTATGGTGTATTGATTAGTGTAGGGAGATATAGTTTCGACAACTCGGGTGTGAGATTTGTTTGTCTATAGATTTGAGGTGAGCCTTCTCACTATACTCATGGGTCAAAGGCACCAATGTTGGCTCATTGGATTGTGTTATGTAGGATGCTAGTTGTCTTTATGATACTTGCATGGCAGACGTTGGGGGTTACCTGTGGCATTTGCATGAAAGACCATGGGGTAGCCCATGACACTTGGATGTTAGAAAATGGGGGTAGCCCATGGCATTTCAAGGAAATACCATGGGGGTAGCCTATGACACTTGGATGTTAATACCAAGGGGTAACCCATGGCATTTTAGGGAAAAGCCATGGAGGTAGCCCATGACACTTGTATGCAAGACCATGGGGGTAGCCCATGGCAATGTATGTATGGTGTGAGGTATTTTGGGGAAGTCACTAAGCTTTATGCTTAAAATTTTGTGGCTTAACATTTTCAGGTACTTCCTGTTTGAGAGGGAAGGGCCCAACGTGATTTCACAATGTCCCCTTGATTTTATTCCGCATAGTAATTTGATTTCACTCTGATGTTAATAATATTGATATTACGGTTGATTTGGAACAATTTTGTTGTATTTTTGGGTGTTTGAAAAATGAAAATATTACTATCATTTTTGGGACGTTACAAGTTGGCATCAGAGCCTTTGTTTGAGGTATTCGGGCATACTCCCGGGTGTGTCAAAACTCAAATGGAGGAATTGATAATCTTTTCAAAATAAATATGAGTTTTCTAAAAAGATTTTTTTTACATGAAAAGGGGTGCGATGCGTGAAATCAGCTGAGCTCAGGTAAGTGATTCCCAAAATACGCATACCTAGGTACTATGACTAGTATGTTTGTTATGTGAATTGCAGGAGAGAGTAGGGCTAAGGATACTTGTAGGAATCATATTCTAGAATTTCCTGATTTGTGTGATGCCTTATAGCATAAGGGGATTGGATGCTATGTATTACTTGGGATTTATATCGGCTCTGTTAATTGCTAAGTGAATGATTTAAAATTGTATATGATTTGGATCATATAGCCCTAGAATGACTGGTTTGGCCTTGTTCCATGTTCCTTGTCTCATTGTGTGATTAGGGTAGAATCATTTATTCAACAGTCTATGTGATCCCTTTTTGTGTATAATTTTCATGCATAAGGTAACCGACAGTGTTGGTAGAAGTTCCTTGTAGTTTAGTAGCTAAGTAAATGTTGTAGAAAATTTAGTATGCCGGTTGTCATAGAGTTATGTGATCTGCCTTAGTGGAGTGAGAGATTCTTCTTCCCCCCTTCATCTTCAAGGGCATTAACCATATGATGAGGGGGTCTCGAATAAGGTTTAGATTTATAGGATCTCTGGGTTGGGGATTCGGCCTTCCTATTAGATTTATCATATGATTTTGGTGGTGTAACACTCAGATCAGGTGCAAATTATTATTATTATTGTGAAGTTAAAAATTTCAATATTGGCGCTTCTCATGACATAAGGAATGTTTGCTCACATCGTGAGGAGTAATTAAGACTCATGCATCATTTTAAGGCTAACGAGGTGAACAGTCCAATGCTCACGACATGGGAGCGGCTGATGACCAAAACCCTAAGTTTTTTTATATTTAAAAGAATGAGAGGGCTAAGGTTGCCCACCCTCAGCCTCTCTCACTCTCTAAGCCTCCAGAAACCCTAATCATACTCCTCCTTAAGATCCTTAGCCATTTTTGGTGCATTATAGCTTGAAGAAGAAGATAAGACGAGGAAAGAAGTACTCTAGTGGTGGAGTGGGAAAATTAGCATCATCCCTTCCTACATTTGGACCTTTGTAAGTATCAAATGTTCCAAATTTATTTTATATTATGAGTAGATCTAGGGTTTTTTCCATTTTATTCATGTTATTGCATGATTGAGTGAGGTAAATCCATAAAGTTAGCAACTTTATGAATTCCAAGAGTTCCTTCACCATCATGACATAAGATTCGAAGAAACCCTGTCTTGTGTTAGAATCCTTGGAGCTCACGACGTAAGAACGGATGCTCACGTCGTGATGCCGATTCAGGTGGTTTCTTTGACTAAGTTGACTAGGTTGGGCCGAGGCGAGTGGGAATCGGACTTAGTGGACTGTCATGATGTGACCAAGGCTTGGTCATGAAGTGAGGAAAGAAATTTGTCATTTAGGGTCGTTGACTTTGACTTTGACCTTGACCAGGGTTTACCAAGTTTGACTTAAGGGTATTTTGGGTATTTTTGGATTTGTGTTTGAGAATTCATCATTTGGTTGATTAGGTGACAATTAGAGTTGATATTCGGAGTCGGGACCTCATCAACAGTTGTCCAGATCGAAAGGTAAGTTTTCCTTACTATACTTATGGGTCTAAGGCACCAAGGCCGGCCCATTGGATTGAAATTCTTGTTTACCATATGTTTTTATGTTGTAGTGATATGTTACCTCTGTATCCTAGTTTATAGGGCGTTGCTATATGGTAGTGATCTATAGACCTGCCTATTTCTCTGTTGGCTAATTATATGTTTATCTGTTATGTATATGTCAATATATTTTGAGTGGTGGTTGAGGCTTTACTACTTTGTGCGTAAGCCAATAGCCACGGGGGCATTCCAACCTGATTGTTGATTAGGTCTGAGGGCATACCATCCTGAGGATGACTGGACCCATTGTATATTGGCATTCCAACCTAGGGAATTCTATCCTGAGGATGACTGGATCCGGAGGATGACTGGGCTTGTGGTTTTCCGACCCAATGGTTGATTGGACCCGACATGTTGTTGTGTATGCTATCTGTCTGTGTGTTGGTACTTTAGGGGAACTCACTAAGTTTGGCTTACGGCTTTAGTTTGTTGTTTCAGGTACTTCTGATGATCGCGAGAAGGCAAAGGAGTTACCATAATAATCCTCTGTTTATGGTCTTATGCTTTTCGGATTCTATGATATTGATAAACAATTTGAAAACAATGATTTTGTAAACATTTGATGACTATGGGTTGTTTTTTAAAGTTTAAATTGTTGTGATTTATGGGATATTACGGGTGGGTTGCTCCTCTTTTGGATCTCCTTGTCTTTTTCAAGTCTTATGAACCTTAGTGCTTTGCTCCTTACTTCATCCATTCTTTTGCATGGAGTCATTACAAGGTCTTCGTAGAAAAAAAAAAGTCTTTCTTGAAGCCCATTTTGAAGGCTCCTACGACAGTTGCCATGTCGATGTTAGGGATACTCAGAGATTCCCTGCCAAACCTGTTCACAAAATCTCGGAGAGATTCCTTAGGATCCTGAACCACCCGAAAGAGATCACTGGTGATATTCTTGAATGTTCTGCTACAAAAAAATTGGTTGTTAAAAATATTGACTAAATGTGCAAACAAAGTAATAGAGTACTGAGGAACGTTTAGCAGCCATTTCAAGGCTGATCCTAAGAGGGTTGAACCAAAATCCTTGCATACACAAGCTTCTTCAAGCGTGTGGGAATGGGGATGATCTCCATTTTTTCCCTGTATTATGTCACATGTTCTTCAGGATCCGTAGTCCCATCATAAGTCTTCACGATGGGAGTTTGGAAGCACTTTGGAACCTTGGTATCAACAAACATAGGAGCAAAGCTTGAGATCCTGTGGCTTGTTGGGGAGACTTCTGGTATAGGCTGGACTACTCTGGGTATGCTTAAGATCACCTATCATAGTTGTTGAAGTTCTTTGGCCATGATCGAGCTCATTCCTACATCAACATCGATAGAGTTAGTAGTAAAAGTTTTATTATTGACGAAGTTACCAGGATCGCATGAGCTTGCTTTTTTGGAGTTGCACCCCATGTGGGAGCAGAGGCCGGTGTTGAGGATCCTATCTCGCAGTGGTTTGTTGAGGATCCCGTATTGTCAAAGTTTAGGATCTTGGGCTGCAAGATTGAGGGTGGTGCTTCTTGGGGCGTGTGGATCTCCACCCTTATTCTCTCCATTTCCTTGAGTACCGTCTTGTTGTCTTCCTATTTTTGAGTGACTTTTCAATCCAATATCTTCATCATAGCAAAGAAATCGTTATTGGAAATCAGTGCAGGAGGATCTTGAAATCCTTAGGTAGTGACCGGAAATGTGTTTTTCTTCGGTACCTCAGAAGTTTTCTTGGGAGCTCCACCTGGGGGCGAAGGAATGTTTTTAGAGAAAATGGGAGGAATTGAGGAAGAGGATAAGTTCGAGTGGTTAGACATGATTCTCAAACGATTATGAACACCACGACCCCATGGTGGGTGCCAAATTATTTTGGTAAAAAATCGATCAAGTGCAATTCAACCAAGTTGTATAAGAGGTTGTGGTGTTAGTATAATGTAAGTATAATGATCAAAGTGAGACAACTGAGTTATAAGGAAAGCCCTTGATCCTTTGTACGATCTCCGACATAAAACCTTAGGAGGTGATAATGATCACCTGCCATGTAGTGTTTGATTTATATCAATCCGAGATTATAGAGATGTTGACGATAAAATGAGTACAAGTGTAATGGTAGAGCTAATTGTGTGTGTACTGTGCGATTTACAAGTTTTATTTAAAGTCTAAGTTAATCAAAAAGAAGTATGATACTTCAAGGATCCTCCTTGAACAAGTGCTTGCTCATTATTTAACCTGGTATTCCTGGGTCTCCTCCTTGAACAAGTACTTGCACGTTATTTGACTTGGTATTCCTGGGTCTTAAGCTTGGTTGAAGCGACTCTCCATTGAGAATGAATCTTGTGTTGACTAATTCTGCACATATGAGAAAAATAAAGCAGAATATAGTCGTTATAAGTGTTAGAGAATATTACTGATAATACTCAAGATCATGAGATATGTTTAGGGATCTTGAGGTTTTAGAAATATTAAGGATCCTGGATATGATTCTGGGATCCTAACCCTAACAATATATATGTATATATATATATATATATATATATATATATATATATATATATATATATATATATATATATATATATCGTAACATATAATCCAGACAATATGTACATAATTCACATACGAATTTCAATAAATATTTAATATTTTAAGTAATACTTATATTAAATCATGTTCATGAAAGAGAGTATGTACTCACTTGACTTTGGTGGGTGACTGTGATTTGGGCAGAGTTTCGCCTAACACCTTAGATATTCCTTCACATGACAAAGGTTCTTCCTGAAAAATGTTAGGAAATTGCACTGGAAGATTCTACTCGCTAGCTACTACTACTTCAGGGATCGCAGGGCTTCGCCGAGGGCTAAAACTAAAAGAAAATGGGCTGGAACGAAAGAAATCGAGAGAGAGAGAGAAAGAGAGAGAGAGAGAGTATGTGTTTCAGAAGTTGTGGGAGAAAGAATGAGGTTGGACCTCTTATTTATAATAGTTTGAGTTTGGAATCACACGAGTGTTCATCCAAATCCCTCAAACCAGAGCTCAAGTACCACCTTCTAATGTCCCATATTTTTGCAATAAACTTTTCATTTTTAAGTAAGATAAAATGCCCATTTTCATAGATCATAAGATCGATAAAAGTCATTTGTTCAATAAGTCATAATCCCAAAAATCAGAGTATAACAAAATAAATGTGGAATCTGAAAACATGAACACTGCTAATGAGGGTACATAACCAAGCCTTCGCCTTTTCCACGATTTGTTGAAGTGGCTGAAAACATTTAATCCACAATTGTAAGTCAAAGTTTAGTGAGTTCCTTAAAGTATTATATAAGTCATACAAATATTGGCATTCAACATAAAGTTGTTCCATCCCAGTCTTCTGCACATAACTAGCCCCTCTGGCCTTTAGCATAAAGTCAGTCTGCCCCATATGTATTGGCCTACAACACATAGTTAGTCTTCCCTCAACTTAGCACATGCTATGTCAATATATATATATATATATATATATATATATATATATATATATATATATATTAGATAAACAAACAACAGACTACTGAAAAAACAAGTCTACATGCCCAACATATCTACATCCTAACAGAAAGTGGATACATACTATAATATATATATATATATATATATATATATATATATATATATACACACACACACACACATACATACATATGTACACACACACATATATATACATATATATATATATATATATGTGTGTGTGTGTGTATGTGTATATATATATAGTGAGAAAACTAACATGAGGCAAAGAGTTGGGCTACCAACACGCGAAACCTTGCAGAATCCACTACACGCACCTCCTAAACCAAACAGAGGTCAAACTTTAGTCTACTTATTCAAATCCTCAATTCGACTAAAAGTCAAACTAGTCAAAAAGTCAACGGTCAACGGTCACGCCGAGATTAAGGACCATTCGCACCGTGAAAAGCTACATGACAAAATAGTCGCGATCATACTCCATGATCACGCCGCGAGCAACTCTTCGTCGCGCAGTGATTTCTGGCTGGAGTCCTACTTTTCATTAAGTGCTTAATCCTTACAGATCAAGGATCACAACTTCATATCTGATTTACCCAGGGGACTTACCGGATAAAGTTTCCAACTTTATCTATTTAGACAATACCATAATGCAAGATCTTAAATTCTAATTCCAATAATCTCTCAAAGAGGTCATAACTTATGCATGGACTCAAAAGAACCCATGTTTAGTCCTTTTTCTCCAACAAAAAGGTCCAGAAGCATAATATAACACTAAAGAACTATGGAGTTCAACAAACTCCAAGAACACAAGGATTTGGGGCCAAAATGACCATAGTCATCCAAAACTTAGATTTATGAGATAAAAATATAAAGGTGAAAGTTTTGTATTCACCAAGGTCCAATGATGAGAAAACTTGTTGGATCTTGAACTTGAACAACACCTTCTTGCACCAAATAACACGTTTACCACCTTCAAGCTTCACAAAAATGGAAGAAAATGCTCAAACTCAACAATGGAGGCTAGGGTTAGGGTAAGGAACGATCTTAGAGGTTGGAGGCTTCCAAATGACCAAAAACACAGTGGTGACACCTTTAAATAGGGGATAAAGCCCTAATTTTATGGGCTTGGGTTGCACCAGCTTTTGCACCATGACACCTCTTTTGTTGCATCGTGAAAAGTCGGATCCATCAAAGCCCAAAACAGCTTAAACCCAACTTGCTCCTGGCCCAAAACTAACTCTTTAAGTCTTAATCGTTATATTCTTAGCCCCAAAATTTCATTCCTTTAGTGTCCAAACTTCATCATTTAAAGTTGAGACCTTATCTTGATAAATTTTAAAGTTCGACTTTTCAAATAAAAAAACAGTGTAATTGAATATTTAAACAAGAATCTTAGAAATAAACTACTCTCTCGCTCATTTTTTTTTTAATTGTTATACCCTTGAACTCATTTTATTTTTGGTTTACGATAATGAAGAGAGAAACATCCAAACCATACATTCTCTCTTTTGATCCCAAAAATAAAGCGCTTACCATCCTATTCTTCAGCTATTGCGTGACTTGCGTTTTCCTGCTTTCTTTTAGGGTTGAGAACCATAAAGGCAATGATGATTTTATCAAGATTATCAATCCCGTTAACGATCTCGATGCTATCCATATAATACCAACCCTGCTAACTAACAATTCGATGTTATCTCCTTCCTTCATCACATAACTCATCATGTAATTCCATAGTTCACTGTAACATCCACAAAACAGTTGCAACGAAACCACACACATCGGCTAAGAGAAATTCGACTGATAGGCCAAACTTGCATAAGAGAAATAGATCTGCCAGTTTCTCTCACCTTCTCTCATAGCATTCGTCAAGTCATTATGAATCGGCGAATTAGCACACGAACACTTCTTTCGAACAAAAACATGGTTATGACCGTTGCCTTCAACTATAATCTCGTGAGAAGACGTGAAAGATGTTTGTAATCATGTCTAGGGTTTGAATTGGGGACGTACTAGCTAAGATGGAAGTTCACAAGTGAGATGCCTTTGTGAAATTCAATGGCGTCGGGTATGCAGAATAGTGTTTGTAATTCCAAAAGGAAAAGAAATAACAGTATGAACTTGAGCATCTGGGTATGGTTTTGAAGCGAATAATCGTTGTAGAAGGACTTCAAATATTTATAATGATGGACAAAGTTAAAAGCAGTTGGAGATCCTAGTGATTAATGGATATTTTAGTGATTTTATGGAGTAGTCTGAGTGATTAGGAAGAATAAGGATAAGGGGCTAATTTTTTTCGTGAGATTCAGAATACAAATTGATGTAATCGACGAGTCACGTAGCATTAAACATTTGAATTTCTCTCTCCGCAGTATCCTAAACTAAAACTAACATAGGTCTAGGGGTATAATTGTCCATAAATTAATTTATCAGTGGATTAATAAAAAGCTTCAGTGAAAAAATCAGTTCCCTAACAATAATAAGCATGTTATAAATTTCACACGAGGAAAATGACAAATATACCCTTGTACTTTCATGTTCAAAGAACCACTGGATACTCCTCTGCACGTCTACATAGGTATGTGGCATGTAGAGTTGACCAAGCATATTCTATATGTCCCTGAGATCACCTTAAAATCCCCAAATCCCTCATAATTGAGTGCTAAATACATCACCAACATCTGGATTTCATCCACGGAAGAATCATATCCTTAAATTCAACGAGCATAATTAAATCACCAAGAAACAACCTTCCAGCTCTTTATGCTGTCCACGTTCGAAAACACAGGGCCCACCATTGAAAACACACACAGGAAATTAAACTCTTTGAATCGGTATATAAGGACTTTTAATGTCCGTCAGTCTCAACAGTACCGAAGATGATGAGGGTGAAAAGCAAAATCGGTGGGTTCAATTCAATGAGGGCTCGTGTTCAAGTTCGTTCACCATCGCCACGCCACAAGAAATCCTACAGTTTGGGTCGATTGAATGATGGTGTGAAGACGGTGGCGTTTTCCGGCAGTGAAAACAGCAGCGGTGAACTGAATTTTGACATCAGCCGTGAGATGTTGAAGGGAGAAACGGAAACCGATGATGGGTGTGGGAATAAGGTGATGGTGGTGGTTGATTCAAGTATCGAAGCTAAAGGTGCTCTTCAATGGGCGCTTACTCATACTGTTCAAAATCAGGACACCGTGATTCTCCTTCACGTCGCCTCTGCTTCAAAACTAGGTAAATTTTAAGCCTTTTTAAAGATTTTTTTTTGGGTAAAAAAAAGTCGTATTTCATGGTTTTTTTTTTAATGTTTTCAGGCTGTAAATCAAGTGGGGAGGTTAATCAAAGAGTTTATGAACATCTTTGCTCCATGAAGAAAAATCTTCAAATCAAAAGGCCAGAGGTTAGTCGAATGATTTATGAACTTGATCATATGTATGTCTATAATTTACATATGCCTAATTGGGTTAACTCAAACAGATAGCAACATATTTTGATTTAGTTGTTAAGTTGTTTATTATATATTCTACTTTTATGTTTTCCTTTTCTACCATTGTACTTTGAAATATCCATCCGACATCAGTATGACTGTAAAGATTTTTCAAAATAATGTTCTAGTAAGAAAAAAAAAAATGAAAATATGTTATAACTGGGTAAAATTTTCAAAGTGGGTATAACATACAAATTAGTGAAAGTACCTTGGGTTTTTGTGACAAATAGGTGAAAGTTGAGATAGAAGTGAGACAAGGGAAGGAAAAAGGTCCAGCTATAGTCGAAGCAGCAAAGCAAGAACACGTTTCTTTGTTGGTTTTAGGGCAACGAAAGCAGTCAATGATGTGGAGAATACGAACAATGTGGGCAGGAAAGCGAAGCAAAAGCCGGGCAGTGGATTACTGCATCCAGAATGCAAATTGCATGACGATTGCAGTGAGGAGAAAGAACAAGAGACATGGGGGATATCTTATTACAACAAAGAGACACAAAAACTTTTGGCTTTTGGCTTAATGTATATCAGTTTCATATCAATATGTACATTTGTAAGCCTCTCCGGGTCATATTTCACACCCGAATGGTAATCTTTTCATTGAAACAACGAAACTGAAGATCATATTACAAATGAATTCCATACATCCCCTCTTTAAAATTTCCAACAATCCATATGGATTTGGATCCACAAGATCGACCTCAAAGTAATGGAAAATCAAGAAAAAATACTTATATGCCTATGGTAAAAATTTCAAGATGTAAACACCATGAAAGATAACACATGTTTATAAGAAACACCATATAAGAGACTTGTGTAATAATCTTTATATACAAACCAGAATCCGACAAACATTTCGGAAAAATAGTATCATCGTTAGAAACAAAGTTTGATATTTATTCCTTAATCATAATTATCATCTATTCTCTCCAGGTTATGCATATTTTTCCTAGAAAAAGCTACATTTTTTACTCTTTTTGTCAAACTGCTATTACAAAAACATAATATATGGTTTAAGATTGCATCGTTTCACGAAATAATTAAGTATACACTAATTCGTGCATCAAATTTGAACTTAGCAGAGTGTTTCATGGATTTTTTGTTTTTTAAACTCTTTAGGCTAGACGGTATGGCCTCAGCAACCAACTCGGCTACCTCAGGAGCCCTGGGCATCAGGCCTGTCCCAGAGGGTGGGCAATAGGGGCGACTGCTCAGGGCCCATATGTTAAAAGGGTCCAAATTTTTTTTATGGAAAATGTTATATTTAGAAGATAGTACAAGGAATTTTCTTTCAATTATTGAGTTATTATAAAAAAAAAAAAAAACTTGTTGATATTTGTGTATTTTAAGGGCCTATTTTTTCTTTCGTCCTAGATCGAAAATATGTTTAGAACGGCCCTGATCGGCATGCCGAGCTCGGCTCGGCAACTCGGTAGATTTGTGCGGATGAGAGAGAGTGCATGATTTGGGGAAAATTGGAAAGAAAGTGGGGTTTAGTTTTTCTTTTTAAGTTGAAGGTCAAAAAAAAAAACTTTTTGTGTATGTGCCGATGCGCGTGTATGCGTTCAAATGAGGGAGAACACAACAAATTTTTCCAGATTTGACATAAAAGGTCCCTAAGGTTTGGTTTCCTAAGAAAAAGTACCCCATCTTAAATTCTCTCTGCATAAATAGTTTCTAAAATTACAAAATCAACCATCTCTAATCTCTAAATATTATTAAAAGAGAACCCTTAATTCACTAATGAAGCAATTAGGACCATTGATTGCATTTCAATCTTATGTTTTCCACCATTAGATTAGATTGCTGACATCATATTTGTCAAATAAAATTCAAACACAAATACATTTAATTATAGAATCTTTAAATTCAATAATTACAACATATCATTTTATCTATATACGACTCGTATAATATGAGATATTAGTTTCATTAATTAATATTGTTCTAATTTAACTCCCTTATATATAGCTTCTATGTAACGACCCATTTTTCACGTCCAAAACTTTCATTTTTCAACTAATATTTAGTAAAATCATTTGCAAATAAACATTGTCCGATCAAACCATTTCATAAACATATACTATGTCTGAAAACCAAAACATGTGAACTATCAAAATATCAGAGTATGAATCCCAGAACAATCCATGAATGTGGAAAAACAGTGTGTGTGTATGATGTGCCGCTACCGCGCAAGCTCCTTCCCCTTCGACGAAGAGGTACCTGAATCCAAAACTGTAAACTGTAAGCACGAAGCTTAGTGAGTTCCCTCATTGTACCACATACCATACGATCACATAACATACATACTGCCAGGCTATTCTGGGGTGTCTGACTACCCGGTGCGGCCATTCTGGGGTGCCAACTACCCGTGCGGCCATTCTGGGGTGCCGTCCTACCCGTGTCAAGCCATTCTGGGGTGCTGACTACCCATCGGTCCTAACAACCGATCCTCAGGGACTATTTCACCCCTACTGCTATTATCACATATATCATAACATAAACATACTATCGAACATATATGGGGTGTCCGAACTACCCTTCGGTCCTATCAACCGAACTTGGGGACTATTCCCCTCCTACTACGAATATCACATATAACATATCAGGCTAGCATATAAACATATCATCACATACTGTCAGACATATCTGGGGAGTCTGACCTACCCTTCGGTCCTAACAACCGAACTCTACTACTATCACATATAACATATCCTGCCAGCATATAACATATCAGGTAGTAACAAACCTAGATGATATCACAAAGACGATCATCTAACATACAATTCCTACTGGTGGGCCGGCATTGTGGCCGTAGACCCACCGCTACTAGAAGGTAACTCACCTCAAAGTAACTGCTGATTTGAGCGGGAACTGACTGTCTACTACTGCTGCTACTGTTCCGGAAGTCCTCCGACTATAATTCCCACAAAACATTCAGTCAAACACTGCTAGCTGAACTTAGGGTAAAATGACCATTTTACCCTTGACCAGGTCAAAGTACAAGTCAAAGTCAACTTCCAGTTGACCCGACTCGCCGAGTTGGATTGTCAACTCGTCGATTCCCATCCCATTCGATTGTCCTTAATCCCGACCCTACTCGTTGAGTTAGGCATTGACTCGAGGAGTTCTCCTTCTAAACTGATGATCAAAAGTCCTTTATCCTACTCACCGAGTTGTATGAACAACTCGTCGAGTTTATCTTCATCCGATGAACACCCTATGTTGAGACTCGCCAAGTTATATGAACAACTCGCCAAGTCTGTTCTTAAGGTAAAAAGATTGCCTTGGACTCGCCGAGTCAGGGCATTGACTCGCCGAGTCTCTCCTCGGATGAGTCTGGCTTCCAACTCACTGAGTCCACCCATGACTCACTCCTACTCAGCATACACACAAAAAGGGGGAAAAATCAGGGACTCACGACTCGACTCGCCGAGTCTGAAGAACGACTCGCCGAGTCGCATGCATGCAAAAATTGTATACTCGATTCTGCTTGAATCCAGTGCATGTCATTTATAAATCTGGGTTCCTAGGGTTGATTTTACACGTAAAGCTTCCAACTTTACGTGCATGCATGCTCAAACAAGCGATTTAAGGACTTTTATGGGGTTAGAAGTGTAGATCTAGGCTTGTTCATGAAAATGGCCCACAAAGGTTGTAGATCTGAGCCTCTAGAGCTCAGATGTGGTCAGATCTGAAGGCTAAACGAACCAAGGAGTCCTCTAAACCACAACCAAGCCAATAAATGGTTCCAAAAAGTCTTAAAGATGCTCTAATGAAGGTTCAACCTTAGAAATAGAAGAAGGGGTCGAGTTTTTACCTTACTATTCTCTGAAATGAGCTCACAACTTCTGTCCTCCTCCTTCTCCTTGATCTTCCCTCCTTCTCTTCTTCAAAACTTCAAAGAAGCACACACAAACACTCAAATCTCAAAGGGGAAGGTTAGGGTTTGGCTAAGGTTGCTCTAAGAGTGAAGGGGGCGAGCTTGGGGGCGCATAAGGTGGTTTAAATAAGGTGCAAACCCTTGAAATTAGGGTTTCATCCAGACAGCGGGGACTCGCCGAGTCACCAACTTAAACGTGCTCAATATCCCGGCTCTACTCGGCGAGTCGGGCCTAGAACTTGCCGAGTCCAAGCCTAAAAATGCAAATTACTTAGATAGGTCATACATACCAGGAACCAGGTGCTACATTCTAGCTTCAAATTTCAAATCCGTTTAGTTTTTATTTATTTATTTATTTTTTTTTGAAAAAACTCATTAAATAAGCATATCAATAATTTGGTCATTAACCTATAAAATCTAATCTAATCCTATTAGATTAGCAAAATATTTAAGAGTCAAAAATAAAGTCAATATTATTTATAATTTGTCTTCCGATATATCCCTCGTAAAATAAATCATTTTGAGATAATGGTTTTGAATTTAAAATTCATTAATTAAACAAGTCAATTAATTTGAAATTTTGATTCAATATAAATGATATCATTTTTTTCCAAATGAATAACCGAAAATCTCCAAGATAATATTTTAGGATCCCATTTTTTTTGGAAGATAATGATTTCATTATTGAAAAACAACCTATATATACGATTACATTAAAGTTGTTCTTTTTACGATTTTTAATTGAGTCGTATGATTTACAGTGTTCTTCTTCAACAGTCTTATTCTACAATTTTTTTTTCTAGGTTCTTTCTTTACCCTGTTCTCCTTCTTCTTCTTCTACAGTTTATTGTATTTACTTTGGTCTTATTACTTGTTATTACAGTATTCCTGTTGAAAGGTCATGAAAAAAAACTAATCAATCTACTTTAAGTATATCAGTTTCATTCATTTAGTTATAGAAAAAAAATTATATCCTGACCTATGTTTGTCAAGAGAAAGTCATAAAAGTTGTTTTAACGTATGATGACAAAACTCGTGGAACGGACCAAAAGCAAGATAAAGACATTTTTTATTGTTACACTTCAACTTGCATGAACAAATACGTGTATCTTGTTCTAAGTTTTTCAATAATTTTTTTATACATATTATTATACTCTTTAGTTAAATTTTCTAATTTTATATTACTATATTTGTTTATATCAATGACTTCAGTTTTAAAATCGACATTCAAGTACAAGACTTTATCGGTATGATGTCACTTATGTTATTTGATCGTGACACAAAGAAACTTCTGGAAAAAACCGCACAAGAGTTGCTTCAAAAGTTTAATGAGGTTATCGATATTAACTTCATTTATATAAACTAATTTTTTACCTTTTGTCTATCTATTTTATAACCATTTTTTTTTATTTTTAGGAGGGTAATATGAAGATTTATCCATTTGCTTGGAATGTACTTTTCGATAAAAAGTTTGTGTTCAAATTCAAATTTCACATTATAATTTGAAGAACAAAGTTGATGGTTATGCAATCTCAAACTTCATTGTTGATAATACAATCATTGCTGAATTGGAAAAAAATTTAACATCGAACACAAAACATTCTTTTACGAAGAATACTACAAACATTACACTTATTAAATTTTGTTTTTTATATTTCAGTTGACCAACTAACATATTTCTATGTACTACAAATGTAGTCGCCAGAATCCGATTCGTTTAATGTTTTATTGGCAGATGTCGAATCTCAAGACACATTAAATTAGAAGGTTTTAAATATAATATAACTAAATCTATTATTTTAAAAACTTTAAAATATTATTAACTTTTAGATTTACATATGAATTTATTTTCTACATTTAAGATGTTGTTTCGTTTACAAGTGATAACGTCACACCCGCTTCGAATCTTGATAAAAAAAACTGCAACAAGTCCACTAACTAAGTGGACATCCTTTAAAAAAATGTATGGACATGAAGAATTAAAACACAACCGGTAAGATGTTTATGATGTTGATAATCTGATAACCATGTCCTCAAACAAACGACCATCAAAATCAATAAAAATCGTACTTCTAGAGAAGGCAAGCCAAAACTGTTAATCCCAAAGCAAGATAAATAATATATGATTTTCATAATTTTGTTTGAGTAGTTGAGTGATTTGAATATTATTCATTTCATATTTTGTTTACATACTATTTGGTTTTGGGGTTTGATTTTTGATGACTTTATTTCATACTATTCGTTTTTGGGTTAGAATTTCGATCACTTGAATATATTTTGAGTTTTATGAAATGTTGAATTATTCATCTATTTTCCTTTTAGGTTTAAACTCAGATGAATTTAGAAATTTAATCATATTTTACTTTATTATTTCGTTTGAATGTGAATATTTCAACATTGTTACAATGTTATTCACTACAACCTCAATATAAATATTAGGAAACTACCACTTTTTAGGAAATTGTAAACTTTTATAAATCTTTTAACCGTTAAAATAATTATTTATATTTCTTGTGAAATTATTTATAAATTTATTAGTAATATTTACTATTGAAATATTATTATTTTTAGATATTAATAATATCATACAATTTTATAGATTTAAATAATAAAACTCATTACAATGATGCTAGAGAGAGACGAAGACTGAAACATTTACATTTACTAAATAGAAGATTGATATCTATGTCTAAAAAGAAACTTTATTTCATCATTTAAAGCAATAACGTCTTTTGATTGTGTTTCACTTATACATTTTTCACCCTTAGATCAAATTGCTTATTTCATATTGACCAATGTTTGGTCAAACACGTTGTCCATTAATGTTTCCGCTCAAACCTTCACCAATTTCCTTTATCCCTAAAATAAAATTCAAAATTCAAATCCTCTCCAAATTTAAATCCGTAATTTATGCACTTGTCATCCTATATGTTTGCAAATCAACATGATATATTTTCGTAATTATTTTATTTCTTTCTCAGTGTAGATCGATTGTACCAAAATTCATCAAGGGAAAAACTGTCATCTTGAATTTAAATCTTATTAATATAGCAAATACCTCAATTTTGAAAGTAATAATTGGTTTGATACATGTTAAATTAAAATTGCTCGGTTTCCAACTATCTAACTCAATAATTGTATGTATTTATTCTTAAACTTACCCTTTTTTATAATGTTATTGATTATGTTTACTATATTTTAGTTTAAATTGCAGAGAATTTTACTTGAAAGTGATGAGCATTAATTGACAACAAATTTGTTGAATTAAGCATATTTTTATGCTTATAAATTTGTTTTCTCTACTCACTTGTACTTATCATCTTGAAGATGAGAAAACATTAACCATGACTATATTGAAAAGTGCCAAAAAGATCATATTGGTCATACCTTTCGGACGTGATCTTCAAATGTTCTTTGCTCAATTCTTTATTTTTTATTTATATCGTTTTTGTGTATTTGATTTGTTTCTTCAAGAAACTCGGTTTTCTACTAATTTTGATAAAAAATTGTTGAATTAAGCATACTTTTATGACTATAAATTTGTCAATTTTCTATTAATAAATCATGTGTAAATGAATTTGAACAATTGTTAAATTTCATATTCTATAATGTCATTAACGCACTAATCAAATAATAATATATGTCCAAGTGGTTGGGTACCTCCAGGACAATAAGCAAACATGCAAATTATAAGCAATTTCACAATGTATTTTTTTTACTAGCTTTAAATTAACAATTATTTCTTTCACTTGCTTAAGATTATTGATTACTCATATAGGTTTGTAATAAAATAAAATTTTGATAAATTGAAAAAATTGTTCAACAAAATCTAATTGGTTATATATCAATTTAGGCTTCTTTTTGTGTTGTCATGTTTGTTGGTTTGGCTATACAGGACTCATTTGAAGTTCTATTTCTCTACAAAAATGTTAATGTTCACATTCAAGTAGAAACAATCACAATTGGTAAGTATTCCAAATGATTTTTCACTTACATTAATCAAAACTGTTACTTTAAATGGTGCGTTCTCATAGAAGTCACACTGGTTGTCACTACACAGATCTTCTAGCGGTTTATAGAAGAATCCTAGCGGCTATATGAATAATTTTGCTGTGTTTTCAATGAAGGATCACTCTATCAACATTCGTTCTCTAATGTTCTTTCTCTTATTTTTGATATACATGCGTGTCACAACAATAAGGCAGAAAGAGGTGTTAGTAACCATTAAAGATGAAAAGGTAAGATATAATTTAAGAATATTATATAAAGTATAAATTGTTGATTTGTGATATTTATTTCTATGCAAAATATGTTGTTCGATTGCTAGGTTATATATCTAGGTTTTGTTGTAATTTGATTTTGATAAGTTTGATCTAAATTTAATAATTGAAGCAGGTAGGAAAGATATGTACTAACGATCTTGAATTTGTATTGCCCTGTAGAAACCAGTTGTAACCTCATAGACCGTTCCTTCATATCTTGGTAGGTCTTAGCATTTCCCCAAATTTGGCTATAAGAATTCATGGATGCACTTCTTGAATCGATCCTCTAAACTGAATTTCATTTGTTAGTTGGATGCAGTGACCAAAATGCAAGATTTGTGAAAATGCATTATTATTTATTAGTGTTAACCTTTTGCAAATTATGAAACTAATATTATATTTTTGTTCATAACATGTTTTTTTTTCTTGTAATAATTTCGTTGATCAGAAGATATGTATATGTGATTGGGTGTAGCCTAAAAAATCATATTTTAATTCTTATAAGGAAAAATTCTTTATAAATTTACCAAATTAAAATATCTGAATTTGATGTTTATGGTTATGACAATGCACTTAAATTGTAATGTTTATCGAATTTCTTTGCAGAATTTAATGTTGCTGATACATATAACAACGTATTGTTGCTTTTGGTTTTACATGGCCAATATGAAAAGAGTCATGTGAGCCTCCATGGAGGTTGGTACACAACATGTTTTTATGAAGAAGTCGCATCATGTTGTGATAAAACAAAGATCACGTGGATCATTTATGCTAAAAATTATTGTATTAAAAAACCAAATTGCTCTAATATAAATATTAAATATTAATATTTAATAAGTTTGATTCAAAAAATATAAAAATGAATCTAACTAACATTTTTTATTAAAATTTCACCTAAGACAATGTCACATATTAATGAATTTCAACTAAGACAATGTCACATATTAATGTAATATGTATTTAATTTATATTTCCCGCGTTTAACGCGGGTCATAATCTAGTTGACTTATAAATCCTAATTATTATTCTATTTAAATGAAATTTTAGTTTAAAAAAAATAGTATTTTGAAATGTTTATTTTTTAAATTTATATATATATATATATATATATATATATATATATATATATATATATATATATATCACGGCAAGTGTGACGCCTACATGGACTGTGGTAAGTGCGACACCACACCCACTAGCTTTACTAGCTGATGATGATATCAAGAATAAAATAGAAAATCATTGAATTGTGTTGACTTAATAAGACATGTATAAGATTGTAGTGTGTAACATTGTAACACATTTTTAAATCATGTTACTACTCGGCCCATATGGTCATGGAAGTTTGTGTGCATTGACTCAAGGGCATGTTCATGTGCATAGCCTCATGTGGTGTGTAACTCACTGATCCATGTTGAAATCATGTTTGGATGTTGTGATGTTTACACCAACCTATATGTAATAAGCAAGAAAAGGCATACCGTTGAGGGCTTTTTAGATTATATATATATATATATATATATATATATATATTGAGAGAGAGAGAGAGAGAATTGGAAGTAGATCGACATGCCTTTTCATCTTGCTTATTGCTATCGATAAAGAGAGAAATGGGGGTGTTGACCAAAACACTTATAGTGGTGACTAGAAAAATAATGATGATGATCAGAAAGATGATGTTGGAGATGAAAATAAATGAAAGAAGGTAAAAGAAAAAATATGTCGACATCATCTTTCTGATATCCACCATCAACTTTCCGACCACCACCATCATTTCTCTTTTTGTCAGTAGCAATAAACAAGAAGATACACGTCGACATATCTTTTCTCTCTCTCTCTCTCTCTCTCTCTCTATATATATATATATATATATATATATATATATATATATATATATATATATATATATATCACAACAATATGGGTATGACTTTCCATGAGGTTGGTGTATTTATTTATTTATTTCTCATTATTCTTTAAAATAGTTTTAATAAAGAAAGATGAAAAAAAGTAAATAAGTCATTTCATATGGGCCAGAGACCAACCACAATAAAAAATGCAACCACATAGATCTTCCATGAGACCAAAAAAAGTTAGGGACTAAAACCCAAAATCTAGAAAGCCACAAGGTCCATTTATGAAAATAACGAACTTTTGTTCATATTTAGTCTCTTTTTTATACACCATGTAACGAGAAGGGATAATCTCCCCTTATTTTAAATTGAATGTATTTCCTTTTGTATTTCCGTGTATTTGTATTTATATGGTTATAACTCTTTGTAAAATATCAAAAAAAGGAGAATCGGTTAATACCTTTTATATGGTATCGGACTAAAAAGATCCTTTCTTCACAAAAACCCTACCCATGCCTCCTATTTTTTTTGTTCCATGGCTACTAAATCAGGTCTTTCAATGACCATCCTTCTTCATATGTTAACTATTAAGCTTTCATCCCCCAACTATCTTGGATGGAGAAATCAAATTTATCATATTCTCTCTTATCAAAAACTTCTTCACCACATTAATGGTTTTTCCTTTTCTCCCTCTCAAACTCTTATCATTGAAGGCAAGGAATCTCCCAATCCTTCATATCATCATGGCTTGAAAAATACCAGACAATTATGCTTCTTATTCAATCCTCTCTAACAGAAGAAACCATGGTTGAGGTTATTGGTATTCAAACTTCTCAAGACCTATGGATAACACTTGAATGTGCATACAGTTATAACTTCGTTTGAATGCACTTAGAATCTCCGTGTTGCTCTTTTCAATTAAATAGATATACTCTATTTGTGTCTGATTTTGCAAAAAAGTTTAAATCTTTATGTGATCATCTTATAGTCACAGGATATCATGTTGATAATATGGATAAAACCCATTGGTTTCTATGTGGTCTTGGTCTAGCCTATAAAACATTCACCACTGCACCATGGGCTATTTACCCTCATTCTTCTTCACAAACCTTTTCTCTAGAGCCGAGGACCATGAACATTTTTTGGTTTCTCTACATGCTTTTGTTCCAACCACAACATCCTTCAATGCTCAACACTAGTCTTTTTGTAGTCGAGGATCTGGATCTCGAGACCATGGCGGAGGTTGTACCTTCTCTGGTGGTCGAGGACATGGTAGGCGTCCTTTTCAACAACAATCTACCACCCATATTGATGCTCATCTTACTAGAGCTTTCAAATCAAACTGTAGCATCTTTGCTCAGTCGCCGAATTGGTACGTTGACTCTGGGGCTATGTGTAACGCCTATGTTTCTTGCGAGGAATTTTTAGAATATTTAATTGGCGTTAAAATAGTCTTGATGAGGATTCTGGAGATAGGCATATAAGGAACGAAAAAATCTGACTTCGTAGGAAGAAGTTATGATTGTTTGAAGTTTTGTGATCAGCCCGATACAGCAAAGTGCGTCGTAAATAGTGAAATTTAGATAAGTTGCCTATTAGCCTAAGAAATCTAAACAAAAGTCGTAGTAAGCATAAAACTGAGAGAGTACATATAAAGAATGCCTAAATCTGACTTCCTACAAGGAAGTTATGATTTTTCAAAGTTTCAGTGCACATGTGTTAGCACGGAAATCGAATTTTAGATCGATAGATTGTTAGCAGAAACAATCTAAAAAGAGTCGTAGATATCGTCAATAGGAGTTTGTTGATATAAAGACAGTTGAGAACGGATGTCATACGAAAAATATATGAATTTTAAATAGAAATTAGCAGTCTAAGTCTTCTAAAATAATAAATACAAAATAAAGTGACAATTAGTCGACGGAGTCTAAATGAAAATTATAGAACTAGTCAGTAGATACACGTGGATAAAAAGAACATCGAAACGGAGTTCGTATGAAGAAGTTGTGAATTTTTGAAATTTCCCGAGTGTGCCACGTGCAAAAAGGTACATCGTAACCTTCTAGAAGCTGCCATACATCACCAGCCAACAAGGGATACATGTCAGCAAATGAATGGATCATCTCCTACGAAGGGAATGGTGGGCACCTCTAAGAGGCGCAACGCGCCTATAAAATTTTTGCCTATAAATAGTGATCTTTTTCTGCTCATTCTTTCCCCCACACCTCTCCAATTCTCTCTCGAAATTTCTACTTCCTTATCCCGAATATTCTTAGTATTTAGGATATTTTGGCAGAGCCTTAAGGTCCCTGAGAGCCCAGTAATTAGGAGCTATCGAGTTGGAGTTCTACCAGTTCTATTTCCAGACTTTTGTCAAGATAATATCTATAAGTGAAGCTACACTTATATTACTTTCAGTGCAACGTATATTTATATTCATAAACGTTATTATGATGCTATAAACAAGATTTGTCAGTGATCCCAAATCATATTACTGATTGATCTAATTATGGGAGTGATGCCTAGGCTAGATTTAGTGAGGTGTTTAAAGTGAGATTTCCAAACAGTATACTATGTATACCAAACAAACCCTACCTCCGATATGATCTTACATGGTTGCTCCATACTTGATAGATCTTGATGTAGACATTAGGATTGTTGAGGAATCTAGACTATCATTAGTCATAAGAAATAATAAACTAAGAATTAGTGATAATTTAACCTAGGTAACATCAAAGGAAAGGCTAAGTGTTGAAGCAAAATGTTGCCCATCTTTCTAGTCATCCACTTCAATAAGTGAATGCATAGTTACTTTCAACTTACACATAGACATAAAGTATATAGATGATTAAATGCTATGTGTTCCTATTATTTGTATTTCTTGATATATGCGTTAGATGAATTATATGTTAATTACTTGATTTAATTGTATATGTATTTTCATATGTAAAATATATTGGGTAGCGATGGGTGATGAGATGACGATGAGAGGACTTGACTATTTATGAACCAATTCGTCTTGTAGAGTATAGATGACAAACATGGACTATTCTAGACAATCCAGTAGAAACGCTGGTAAGCTCACAACGTGTAGGTGTTAATGAACTATTTGTTCATTTGATGTACTTTATTCCCCATGGTTGCCTTATTGACATATATAGCTAGAGGAATCCCCCAAGCAGTATTTTCCACCCGTTGTTCATGATGATCCTTAGGATTAGACCCTTCGTATGTGTAAATAACGGGAATGGGTAATTGTAACACTTGGTTCCTGGTACACATTTAATTATGATTTATTCACTTTTGTAGAGCAACTCAACGAGTTGGGAGCCTCAAACTCGTAAAGTAGAGACCAAAATGGATGTGGGATTTTAAGTCACCTACTCGATGAGTTGAGAGCCTCAACTCGATGAGTAGGGTTGTCAGGATGAAACCCTAATTTCAAGGTTTTGTACCCTATTTAAGCATCCTAATCCCCACCTGTTGGCCTAATTTCCAGCCTCCAAGTCCCAAACCCTAGATTCAGAAACCCTAAAGCCATTTTGAGCTTGTGAGACCTGTTTTAGTGAAACCTTGTGTGATTTGAAGCTTTTGAAGGAAGGGGAAGCTTGAGGACTCAAGAAGGAGATACTAGATCCAACAACTTCGTTTCTTCCTCATCATTTTCTGGTAATCAAGTCACAAACTTGCTTGGTAGCTTCTTACATCTCTTTATCATCTTTTTATTGAGTTTTTGGCCCAAGAAGCTTGATTTTTGGGATATGGACATCGCAAGTGAGTGAACTATCATATCTAGAATCATTAAGGGCTTTCATGTCATAAAGGTGCAAACTTTATGGCCATTGAAGCCCCATGCAAGCCATAGTATGTTATTTTTGTTCTTTTAAGCTCCAAAAGGCCATGCATGTAGTGAAACGTGGAAGATTTACATGTTCAAATGATGTCTAGGGCCTAGATCTCTGTTTGTATGCTTTAGTTTGGAGTATGGATGACTTGTGGAGCAAGATCTAAGTCCTAAGGAGTTAGGGTTTGAGCCAAACCCGTCAAATGAGGGTATTAACGAGTAAAGTTGGAAACTTTACCCTTAAAAGGACGATTTTAGTGTGTATGAGAAGCAAGAAGCTTATATATGAAGTGTAGAGGCTTAATTTGTTAAGATGGCGCAAACAGACAGAGGAACACATCGAGTCCATAGAGGAACTCAACGAGTTGAGCCGATTTGTCCCGATTCGGAATATGGTAGAACTCGACGAGTTGACTCGCTTTATCATGAATATGAGTAGCCATGGAAGTCGGCGAGTCAGGGGGATGACTCGATGAGTTGGATCGTAATTCTAGGGTTTTTGATTTATGGAACTCGACGAGTTGATGGGTCAACTCGGCGAGTTGAGTCAACCCAGAATGTTGACTTTGACCAGATTGTTGACTTTGACCAGAGGGTAAAATGGTCATTTTACCCAAAGAAGGATTATTGAATTTTGACTAAGTGTTATTGTGATAATGATAGTCGGGGAGTCGTTGGAGCAGCAGTTAGAGACTCCTCACCGCGAGATTTCACAATCAGCTTTGCGAGGTGAGTTTTCCTCCAATAGGAACGGGTCGAAGGCACCAAGGGTCATACTGGAGGGTCCCATTGAGACACATTAACCAGAGGCTCATACAGAGTTATAGCCTCGAGTGGCTAATATGAGTTGTATGTGGTATTTTGGGGAACTCCCTAAACATTTATGCTTACAGTGTTATGTGTTATGTGTTTCAAGTACTAGCGAGGATCGTGGGAAGGCGCCGGCATGATCCGTACACACTGACAGAGGATAGTATTTTGTGATCTTGGGATATGTTTTATTATGATGAAATTTGATGAACATGAAATTTGAGAATATTATATGAGTTTATGTTGTTTGAAAAATGAAAAATTGTTTTAAATTTTCTCGGCGTTACAAGTTGGTATTAGAGCCTTGGTTTGAGGGATTCGGATGCACCTTCGGGCGTACCTGAACTCAAAATGAGGATTTGAGAAAAAAAATTAAAAAGAAACAAATTTTCAAAAAAAAAGAGAGTAAAGGATTTTGAGAAAAGCATAAAGGAGCAGTGTGTGCGATCAGCCAGCGCCCGAACGGTGATTTCCCAAAATACCCTTACATTATGTGTTATAATATTATGAAATGAGTTATGCATGCTAGAGTAGGCTAGGTAATTCATATTTTAGGACTAGAGTGGCCTGATTTGTGATGCCTTAGCCTAGGAGTTCTGATGTTGTGAGTTGCTTTGAGTGCATTTAGGTAGCAGAGAGTAGCTTATGAGAGGCTTGCTAGAGAGTAGGTTGGATTCACACTAGTATAGAGTACTTGCAAGTTGGGATCCTAGGAGGAGGACTTGGGGTGTATACTGATGTGGTGTGGAAGGTAGTATAGCGCCCATACTACCGGAAACACCGGGTCAGTGGACATTCCAAGTAAGAATCCTCAGGGTACTAAGGAACAAATAGGGTTGAGTTATCGAGTGCGAGTATACTCGAGCGAGTCTCTGATTTCTTTATGTTGTGTTTAAGAGGCATCATGGTTGTGACACGCAGCACTCCAGAGAGCAGTGGGGTTAGCGATGAGGAGATTCACCGATTGATTCATGAGGAGGTAGCCGCAGCCATCCGGGTAGAGATTCCGAAGATGTTTGGGTCTATCAAGACCACCTTGATTGAGACGTTTGATGAGTGATATGTTGCTCTGTCGGAGGTTGCCGTTGCTACAGCCACCGCAGCTGTCGCTGTCGTGAGGCCACAATGAGGTGACTCGTTGCTATACCGAGAGTTCAGCAACACAAAGCCACTAGAGTTTGATGGGACGCAGGATCCGGTAGCCGCGATGAGGTGGATTTCTGACATTGAGGGATGCTTCTACACGTGTTCATGTCTGGAGAATCTGAGGGTACGGTTCGTGCTGAACCAGCTTCGCTTGGGAGCGAAGGATTAGTGGAAGTTTGTGACGACGCATTTCACTTCTGCAAAGCTTACCGCGGTGACCTGGGAGAGGTTCACCGCCATGTTTCATGATGAGTATGTTCCCCCGGTGGAAAGGGAACGGTTGGCCCAAGAGTTCTTGTCCCTCAAGCAGGGAACAGAGTCTGTTACTGTGATCACCATGATGTTTCACGAGAGGGCAATGTTTTGCCTTGAGCATGTGTCTACTGAGCAGGCACGCATGAGTCGATATATGAGTATACTGAGGTGAGACATTCGCGAGTTTGTGGTGAACTCGACGTACCGGACATTTTCCGATCTCTAAGCAAATGCTCGAAAGAAGGAGATTGAACTCGAGACTTAGGCCAGGGAAGAGGCGGAGTCTTAGGGGAGGGATCGGGGACCGGCACAGTCCCAGCCGGCAGCCAAGTGGGCAAAGCCCGCCAATTCGAGACCAGGGAACCAGAGGAGCCGTATTTGTGGTAAGTGCGGCAAGAGTCAGGAGGGGACTTGTCGAGCAGGGTCTTGCTACAAGTGTGGCAAGGAGGGGTACATGGATAAGGATTGCCCCAAGGGATTTGTAGTTTGCTTCCACTACAACCAGACCGGACATCAGAAGGCCGAGTGTCCACAGCTGCGAGGATCCGCACACGGTGCACTGCAGGGATCTGATTCTGCTGCAGTACGAGCTACTGAGAGTCGGCTAGTGAAGGCCGAGGCGCTAAAGGCTCGCGGTAGAGCCTTCCAATTAACAGTGGAGGAGGTCCGCGCAGCGCCCGACGTCATGGCTGGTATGTATTCTTTTATCTTCTATTGCTGAGTTTGAGATTTTGTGCTAATATTGTGGTATGCTTAGGTACTTTTCTTTTGAATTCTATACCTGCTTTGGTGTTATTTGACTCGGGTGCGAGTCGATCTTTCGTGTCATTAGCATTTAGTCAGCACATCAGTATCCGACGAGAGGTGTTGAGTCGACCTCTACGAGTTTCTATAGCCGACAAGCGAGCGGTATATGCTACTGATGTGATTCGAGGATGTGTACTTGAAATTTTTGGTGTTGAGTTTCCAATAGATCTGGTACCGATTGCGATGGGGGATGTTTGTGTCATCGTGGGCATGGACTGGTTGAGCCGATTCGGAGCCGTTATCGAATGCGAGTGCCTGTTGGTGACCATAGGAGACCCTAGTGGGGGAGTACTTACAGTGTATGGCGAGGGTACCCGATCGGGGTCAGCATTTTGCTCGGCTGCTAGAGCAAGGCAGAGTTTACAGCGGGGCTGCAGGGGATTTGTAGCCTACGTGATGGATACGCGAGTTGCCGCTGAGAGGCCAAGTTCTGTAGAGGAGGTCCCGATAGTGCGCGAGTTCCCGGATGTTTTCCCCATGGAGGGTGTGCCTCCAGAGACGCAGGTGGAGTTTCATATTGATTTGGTTCCGGGAGTAGTGCCTATTGCCAAGGTGCCCTATCGCCTTGCACCACCAGGGATGCAGGAGTTATTCTCACAGCTTCAAGAGCTGTTGGGAAAAGGATTTATCAGGCCGAGTAGCTCACCATAGGGAGTGTCGATCCTGTTTGTCAGGAAAAAGGATGGTTCACATCGGATGTGCATTGATTACCGGGAGTTGAACAAGTTGACGGTCAAGAACCGTTATCCACTTCCGAGGATCGATGATTTGTTCGATCAGTTGCAGGGTGCATCTTGGTTCTCCAACATTAACTTGAGGTCGGGATATCATCAGATGAGAGTGTGGGATGAGGATATCCCGAAGACGACGTTTAGGAATCGTTATGGGCATTACGACTTCGTGGTAATGCCTTTTGGGCTCACCAATGCACTGCCAGTGTTCGTGGATCTCATAAGCAGAGTATATAGACCGATGTTTGATAGATCGGTGATTGTGTTCATCAATGACATTCTGGTGTAATCAAGATCTAGAGAGCAGCATGAGGAGCATCTGAGAGAGATTCTCAGAGTATTGAGATCGGAGTGGCTTTACGCCAAATTCTCCAAATGTGATTTCTGGTTACGAGAGGCCTAGTTCTTGGGACACCTCGTCAACCAGAATGGGATATTGGTCGATCCGACCAAGATTGAGGCGGTTATGAGCTAGGAGGTACCGAGATCCCCCACCGAGATCAAGAGTTTTCTGGGATTGGTCGGCTACTAACAGAGATTTATCAGGGACTTCTCCAAGATTGTTGTTCCTCTTACCAGGTTCACCCGGAAGGGCGTGGCTTTTACGTGGGGTTCAGAACAGCAGACCTCGTTCGAGACTCTTCGCCAGAGATTGTGTGAAGCCCTGGTGTTAGCCCTCCCGGAGGGAATGGAGGATTTTATGGTGTACTGTGACGCGTCTATATCGGGATTGGGTGCGGTGCTTATGCAGAGAGGACACGTGATAGCATACGCATCGAGGCACCTGAAGCCTCATGAGACGAGGTATCTTACCCACGATTTGGAGTTGGGGGCGGTGGTGTTCGCCCTCAAGATATGGCGTCATTATTTGTATGGGGTTTGGTGTACCATATACATGGACCACAAGAGTTCGAAGTACTTGATGGACCAGCCCAACCTGAACATTATCCAGAGGAGATGGTTGGATGTGGTGAAGGATTATGATTGTGAGATCCTGTACCACCCGGGTAAGGCTAATGTTGTAGCCAATGCCCTAAGCCGTAGGGCCGAGAGTGCCCCGATGCGAGATATTTGTATGAGGATGAGGGTGATGACTCCGGTATTGGACACCATCCGAGAGGCCCAGGTAGGGGCGGTGAGACCAGAGAACCGCAAGAGAGAGCGGGTGATTCGGCAGGTGTCCGAGTTTGTTACTGATAGCCGAGGACTTATGACCTTTCATGGTCGGATTTGGGTGCCATTTATGGGAGGGACATGTAGCATACTGATGGAGGAGGCGCACAGATTGAGATTCTCGATCCATCCGGGGGCCACTAAGATGTATTTGGACCTGAAGAGAGACTACTGGTGGCCCTGTATGAAGAGGGATGTCGCGTGGGTAGTTGAGATGTGCTTGACCTGTCGTTGGGTTAAGGCCGAGCACCAGCTTCCGCATGGCAAGCTGCAGCCATTGGAGGTTCCCCAATGGAAGTGGGAACAGATTTCTATGGATTTCATCACTAAATTTCCGAGAACCGCGATGGGTGTTGACGCAATTTGGGTGATTGTGGATCGGTTGACGAAGAGCGCTCACTTCCTTGCTATCAGTGAGAGTTCTTCTGCAGAGAAACTGGCGGAGATATATGTGAGAGAGATGGTGTCACAGCATGGAGTGTCGATCTCGATTGTGTCAGACCGTGATGTACGTTTCACTTCCAGATTCTGGAAGAAGTTCCATGTGGAGTTGGGTACGAGATTGCATTTCAGTACTACTTACCATCCGCAGACGGATGGACATAGTGAACGGGCGATACAGACGCTTAAGGACATGCTGCGAGCATGTGTCATGGACTTCGGTGGAAGTTGGGATACATACCTACCCTTGGCTGAGTTTTCCTACAACAACAACCACTACTAGAGCATTGGTATGCCTCCCTTTGATCTGTCATATGGGAGGAGGTGTAGGACCCTTATTTTATGGGGAGAGGTGGGACAACGAATGATGGATAGCATTAAGATAGTGCTTAAGATGACTGAGCAGATTCAGCACGTCAGAAAGAGGTTACTGACAACCTAGAGTCACCAGAAGAGTTACGCGGATAGGCGACGATCCAATCTGGAGTTCCAAGTTGGAGATTTCATACTCCTGAGGATATCTCCTTGGAAAGGAGTGATCCGATTCAGGAAAAGGGGCAAGTTGGGGCCCCAGTACATTGGTCCATTTAGTGTGATCGCGAGGGTGGGCAAGGTAGCATATCGTTTGGAGCTACCTGCGAAGTTGAGTCAAATACATGATACCTTCCACGTGTCTCGGTTAAGGAAGTGTATAGCCGATGATACGGCAGTAGTGCCACTGGAGGATATTCAGATAGACGCAAACCTGAATTACATTGAGAGGCCAGTCGCAATTGTGGATCAGAGGATCAAGATTCTGAGGAACAAGGAGGTGCCCGTGGTTCAGGGCAAGTGGCAACATCGGAGAGGGTCCGAGCTGACATGGGAGCCAAAGTCGGAAATACGGGAGTAGCATCAGGAGTTTTTTACGGCATGAGACTTCGAGGGCGAAGTCTGGTTCTAGTGGGGGAGAATTGTAACATCCCGAAATTCAGGTACATCTATTTTACCCTTCTTCTTTACCAAATTGTCAAGTTTAGCCCCCTAAGAGAAAATGTTGCAAACGAGTACGTTGCGCGTACTCATGCACTTATTATGGATGCGGACTCAATTAGGTACGCTGTGCATACCAAAGTTACGCTGGGTGTAACTGGCTCAGATGCAAAACCCTAGATGAGACTTGAGGACTATAAAAGGGATGATATGGTCCTTACCGCAGCCACCATTTTACAGAGAGTGAAACCCTAAGAGAGCAATACCATCGTTCTAAGCTTGTGTGTGTGTTTTTGAGCTTGATATTGTCCTTGTGTGATTGAGAAGAAGAAGAAAAGGTCATTGAGGAGGCTAGAAGTTGGAGTACAAGTTTAGATCTGAGTTCTACAGAGGTTGGAGCTTCACTTGGAGGTAAAAAGCTCAAAGCTTTCCTTGTCATCTTTGATTTGTGCTTTATGGACCCATTTTGAGGTTTTTGGTCCCAAGGAGGAGACTTTATGAGTAAATGGTCTCCATAAGCTTAGATCTGCCCTATTTACGTGTAAAATGTGTTGTAAGTTCATAAAAATCCAATCTTGGACGTTGATATTAAGTCATGCATGAGATGAAGGCTTAATGAGGAAAGGTGTTTGGAGTGATTGGTGACCTTTACATCTATGCAAAGGCTTAAAGGTTTCGACTTTATGGAATAAGTGGCCTTAGAATAGTCAGATCTGGAATTTGAGCTTATGTCTTAACCATTTAAGACCAAAAATCAAAAAGAGTATAAGACCGGGACTTGTGATGGGTGTAATCCCAATACGCGCAGCATAGAGGGTTTAGCTCCGCGATTCTGTGAAGTATCAGAGTACGCCCAGCGTACAGAGTTGTTACGCGCCGCGTACTCCGGAGAGTTGACTTTTGTTGACTTTTAGGGTTTAGTCAATATTTGAACTGTTGAACCATTAGAGGGGTAAATGGTCATTTACCCTTCTGAGAGAATTTAGAGAAGGGTTAGTCTAGCCTTTGAGAGCTGTATTGATTATGAGTAATTATTTTAGGTGATTAGGCGGAGGCTAGATCTGTATATCGAGTTTGAGATTTATCCGAGTTACCCTAGGTGAGTCTTCTCACTATACTTTACCAAGAGTGGTAATTAGAGTTATGTGACAGAGTATCTTGTATGCTATTTATATGATGTGCTACACTGCATTATTTCTATGTGATTTTTGCTATGTATGATTCAGAGTTTACAGAGTTAGGACCGGAAGGTCCAGAGAGTTAGGACCAGAGGGTCCATAGAGTTATGGGACTTGAGGGTCCCACTGAGACACACTAACCAGAGGGTCATACAGATTTATAGCCTCGAGTGGCTAATATGTGTTGTATGTGGTATTTTGGGGAACTCACTAAGCGTTCATGCTTACAGTGTTATTTGTTATGTGTTTCAGGTACTAGCGAGGATCACGGGAAGGCGCCGACATGATCCGTACACACTGACAGAGGATTGTATTTTTTGATCTTGGTATGTGTTTTATTATGATGACATTTGATGAACAAGAGATTTGAAAATATTATATGATTTTTATGTTGTTTGAAAAATGAAAAATTGTTTTAAATTTTCACGACGTTACACCATGGTATTATTTATAAATGAAAAACGAAATTTTTGGACCGTATTTTTGGGATGTTTCAGTAATCGGGTGAACTATTTTCTGTGAATTATATAATTAAAGAACTTAATTATTGTGGGTTGGAAACCCCATGTGCTGACGAGGGCCCCAAGCCTGACCCGACGACTCAGTTTCTTTGTATCACTGGAAGCAGTACGAAGGCACATCGACGATGTGTAATTTGAGGAGTTTGTAGGCGATTAATATAAATAAATGTTATGAGGCTTAGTAAGAAAATGTTTATGTTTATGTATCTGTATTGACGATGACATCCCAAGCTTTTATATATAAATGAAAAATGTTTCTTCAGAAATATATTATGTTTTGGGAACAAATTCCACATTAAGTTTTATATTATGAAATAAATAAGCATAAATAAAAGGTTTTAAATTGGCTATGAAAATGGGGATGTCACAGATGGTATCAGAGTATTAGTTTAAGTGAATTAGGAATATTTGAGGATTTATAGACTTAAACTTAGAATGAGAAGCGATGATAATGAGATGTGTGTCTATTATACTTTAGGTAGTTTATCTAAATTGACACAAGCACAATAATAATTTAGGATAATATGCCTAATTTGTTGTTATGTGCTAAATGATTTATGTTATAGCATGCCTTAGGTTGCCTACCTAGATTGCTATTACGTGATTAGGTCAAAGGTCTATTACCGACCTAGATTTGGAAATTTTATGTGTTTAGGATTCTCAATGTATAATTAATGTATTGAAACTAGCATATAAATTTTCTGAGTGATAAGGCGAATTTATGCGTCTAAACATAAATAAAACCTTCTATAAATAAACTCGCGTCTTGGTACACTGAACTCTTGCTTTAGTGTACAGATCGTCATGGTGATAACTCGAAGTGGAGTAGGAAACGGTAACGGAAACCAACAGCTTCAGCCTCGTGTAATCGAGCGTGCACCTGGATTGGTGCTAATACTTGAACCTATCACGATGGAAGGAGTCCAAGAACTGATGCAAGCCATGCTACACCAACAAATAAACGAGACTAAACGACTCCTACATTAGAATAGGGATGAACCTACGACACCTATTGTGTAACCGGATCTGTATGAAGAACGATCTGAGGAAGGAAACTATAAACGAACTGTTAATTAAGTTGATCCATGTGTAGCTAGAAGAAACCAACCAGATGGAGGAAACGATGGACATGGGTGCAAGTATAAGGACTTCAAGGCATCTACGCCACCAAGATTCTCTAAAACCCAAACACCAGCAGAAGTCATGGACTGGATCTCCGAGATGAAGATGGTATTTGAGAGTTCCGATTACAGCAACAGACAGAGGTTTGTCCTTGAATTTCGATAACTAAAGACTAGGCTATTAAGCTGGTGGAAGTTATTGGCTGATACTATTCCGAAATGAGAAGCCAATAAGATGTCATGGGAAGATTTCCTTGTGCAGTTACAAAAAGAGTATTGTTCTAAGCAAGACCTTCTGGAGATCAACAATGAGTTCCAGAATCTGAAAAAGGGCAAGATGAGCATCAACGAATATGTTGCAAGTTTTACAGAAAAAATGAAGCTAGTTCTTTACTTGGTTCCAACTAAACTCTCCAAGATCAACAAATTTGCAAGTGGACTACCAGCAGATTTTGGTCTAACGGTGAAGTTAACAACCATCTTGAAAGTCGCCATCTGAGTAGCTAAGAATGTTAAGACCCAAATAAGAGAGAAGGGTCTGGAGAGAGTCGAGTCAGGAGAAGAGGAAGTTTGAGGGATCTTCACGATCCAACAAAAAAAAGCATATTTTCAAAGACTGGCCCCAATTACAAGAAGTTTGGGGTAAACAAGGAAACGAAGTGGTGTGAGAAGTGCAAGAAGAAGCACTTTGGAAGATGTAGTGAGGAAGTGGCCTGTTACCAGTGTTGTAACTATCAGTCTAGGTGGCTGCCTAGGCGCTAGTCGGTCTACAAGTGATTGCGATTAGGGTTGCTTGGCGGAAACTGGTCAATATCGTTCAAACTCGGGCTAGGCGGTCCTTGGCATTCCTAGGTGGGAATATTTTAAAAAATTCAAATTTTCAAATATAACACCAAAATTTTAAAAAAATTCAAAATTTTAAATATTCAAATATTATAACAAATATTTCAAATTTTAGAAATTTAAAAATTTTAAATTTTCAAATACTATTTTTCATAGGATATATAAAGTTTTAAAATAGTTTTATTAGTAAACTAGGGTCCCTGATTAATCCCTGCCAAACCAATTAATCGCTTGACCCCAGTCAACCGCTGAGCTACCACTGATTGTTTTTTACACCCTTTCCTGTTACAAATATTGAAGGAACAGTCACTACTCTAATAGGTGAACACTCAACACAAAAGTGTGTTTCAGCTATGGAGAGGATAGACATATTTAGAAGGATTGTCCAAAGAAGAAGGAGGTTGTAAAGCCAAATCTACCGTCGAAGCAAAATGCGAGAGCATTCGAGATGAATCTGGAAACAACAAAGAAAGAAATAGATGTCGATTCACGTACCTTTCTACTGAATGATTTTCATGCCAATATTTTGTTTGATTTTGGAACAAACTGCTCATTTATCTCTCATAAATTTAGTAGAAGACTAGCATTTTCTATAGATAGACTACATAACACCTTAATAGTCGAAGTAGCTAGTGGAAAGTTTGTACTTGTTAGCGAATGCATGAAGAACATTGTCATCAACCTAAATGGGAATAAGTTTCACAAAGAATTATTGCCCACTAAGTTAAACAGTTTCGACATAGTATTAGGAATGGATTGGCTTAGTGTTAATGATGTGGTTATACTATGTAGAAAGAAGATGGTGAGAGTTTTAGATATAAAATAGAGTTTTGGATAGACTTGTTGCCCGAAACAACACCAATAGTGAAAGCACCCTACAGACTAGCACCGACATAGATGAAGGAGCTTATGATACAACTTCGGGAGTTGTTGGACATAGGTTTCATTAGACCTAATTCTTCACCGTGAGGAGCTCCGATGTTATTTTTGAAGAAAAATGATGGAAGCACGAGGATGTGTATAGATTACAAAGATGTGAATAAAGGGACAGTGAAGAATAAATACCCATTTCCTAGGATAGATGACTTATTCGATCAATTGAATGTTGCAAGTTATGTTTTGAAGATTGGTCTCAGGTCATGGTATCACTAATTGAAGGTAAGAGAGTAAAATGTCGAGAAGACAAGTTTCAGAACGAGATATTGACGCTACGAGTTTTTTGTTATGTCATTTGGACTAACCAATGATTCAGCAAAATTTATGGATATGATGAATAGGGTTTGTAAACCTTTCCTCGATAGATTTGTAATAGTGTTCATCAATGACATCTGGTTTACTCAAAGAGTCAGCAGGAGCATGGAAAACACCTACGAGAAGTATTGGAAGTTCTAAAGAAGGAGAAGTTGTATGCAAAGTTCTCCAAATATTAATTTTGAATCTGAGAGCTGCAATTCTTGGGACATGTGGTTAACCAAGAAGGCATAATGGTTGAACCATTGAAGATTGAAGTGGTAATGCCCAAAAAGTCCCACTGAGATTTATTGAAGTTGGATATTACCAAAGGTTTTTCAAAGGCTTTTCTTCAATAACTGCCCCATTGATAGTTTTGACCCATAAAGGAGCTACCAATACATGGAGTGAGAAGCAAGAGAATCTTTTGAAAATCTAAAGAAGTGATTGTGTGAAGCACCAATCATTGATACACCCAATGGAGTTGAAGACTTTGCAGTTTATAGTGATGCATCTGGAGTTGGGTTAGGTTGTATTCTACCCAGAGAGATAAAGTGATAGCATATGCACCCAAACAACTAAAAATCCATGAATATAACTACCCCACTCATGATTTGGAGTTAGCATTGGTGGTTTTTGCACTAACAATATAGAGACATTATCTTTATGGCACGAAGTGTAAGCTTTTCACCGATCACAAGAGTCTTTAGTATCTCTTCGATTAAAAAAATTTGAATATGAGACAAAGAAAATGGATAGAATTACTCAAGCATTATGACTGAGAGATACTTTACCACCCTGGTAAAGCGGATTTCATAGCGGATGCTTTGAGTAGAAAGTTAAACCTAGAGAGGAAGAGGCCAAGAACGTTGAGATTGAAATTGTCTTGAAAATTGTGGAAAGTATCAAGAAAGGTCATGACGAAGCATGGGAAGGAGAAAACCGAAAGGAAGAATCTCACAAAACCATGTACCTTATTTGAAACAAACAACCACAGGTTGAAGATATTCCAAAATAGAAATTGGGTGCCAAAGATGGGAGGTATAAGAGTTATTCTCATGGAAGAGTCTCACAAAAACATGTACTTTATTCACCCTAGCAACACCAAGATGTATATGGATTTGAAACCAATTAGTGGTGGCCAACGATGAAGCTTGATATTGCAAAGTATGCAGCTGAGTGTGTAACCTACATAAGAGTTAAAGCGCAACATCAAAAACCATATGAGGATTTGGAACCTTTACCACTACCCATAGGTAAATAGGAAGACATCACCATGGACATTATAACCAAATTACCCAGAACAAAGGAAGGCCACAACATGATTTGGGTAATCATAGACCGATTAAAAAAGAGTGCATAGTTGATAGCAACTAATGAGAGATGTTCTATGGAAAAGCTTGTAAAATTTTACGTGAAAGCGATAGTGAAAGCTCACATTGTTCCCTTCGTAATTGTTTTAGACCATGATAGTCGTTTTACTTCTCGATTTTGGTGGACCTTACATGAAGAAATGGGTGCAAACATGTGTTTGAGTACCGCTTACCATCCACAGACCAATGGTTAAAGCAAAAGGACGATTCAAACATTAGAAGATAAGTTGAGAGCTTGTATCTTAGAGTTTATGGGTAACTGGAATGAGCATCTACCATTGGTAGAATTTTTCTACAACAATAGTTACCACTCAAACATTAAGATGGCACCTGATGTGTGTCAAATGAGCTAGTTTTAATCCTACTTTTAGTTAATAAATTAAGCACACAAAGGCAGTGAACCTGTCTTTTAGTGGTATAGTTGGATAAGTAGGGTGTCGAACTCAGGGAACGGAAATTAATCTAAAAACTAATTTTGACTAAGAAAGTAATAAAAGTAAAAGGGTTTTTCTCTAGTTTTACAAGACTACAAACTTAAACACAGCACTTGAGCACTTAACTAACTAAACAACTTAAGCAAATGACAAATTCACCAAATTTAATAAAGGGTTTCTGTTTAGGTTCAACCAATTCACCCCTATGGTTATTTAAATGATAGATTAATTATTATTGGTTACCAACTATAGTGGTTAGGTTCATGTTCATTACTCATAACCCTTAGACAATTAATCAATTCAAGCAGTGGCCATTTGTCTAAACTAATTAATTCCCTAGTTCAATTATTTGGATTAAATAAGATTTGTAATTGGTTAATCAAGTTGGTGTTTCAATTAACCTCTTGTTTGTTGGTTTCTCAAACAAGCTCACACATTAATTTACCCATTTTCTAATTAATCCTAGTTTCATATTCATTATTCCTAGGCATATGATGAAGTATTCACATACCATATGAGGTTAACAACTAAGAGATGTTCATGCACCTTAATTACCTTCCAATTAACAGAAAATAGTTGTCATTAATGCATAAGGTTCTTTAACAAACTTAATTTAATAAAATCACCAAATAACAATCAATCAAAAAGTATAATTAAACCATAGGAGTAACTTGGTCTTCCCCAACACAAACAAAACGAATTTAGTTCATAGTCATAGCAAAAACAAACTCAAAAACAAATCCAACTAAGCTAAACATGCTTAATTCCTAAAGTAAAGTGGAATGATTAACCTAAATTGCCTTGATTCTTCAAAGGATTGAAGGTTAGGGCTTCTCAGCTCTCCCAAGGGTTCTTCAATCGCAGGTGAAGCTCCAAAAACGCCAGAAGTCCTTTCCTTCGGATAATGGTTTGATATTTATAATTATCACAAAACAGGGTGTACTCGGCGAGTAGCAGACCCAACTCGCCGAGTAGATGCTTGTTATCCGTCTTATACCAGGAGTCTTGACTTATCTTCTGGAATATTCTAGTGTACTCACCGAGTGAGCTCGCAGAGTCGCCGAGTAGCCATGCTTTTGTCCCTCATTCTTCATTCTTTGGTCTCTAATTGCTTCTCCTTGTTCCCTTTTACTTCCAAGTATGCCTTTTGAACTGAAAACAAAATTTAAGCATTATTAAGTACCTTTTGTCCACATTATACACATAATTAGCTAAAAATGAATAAAAATGTATGCTAAATATATGACTAATTATGCAAATGTGAAAATACCCCACACTTGACTTTTGCTTGCCCCCAAGCAAAACTGAATTTTAACACATTAGAACCACATATGACAACTCCAATCTAACCCAGCCATTATGCCAAGACCGCAACACATGCATTTGTGTCTAAAATTTTCCTAAATACCCCCATACTCTAATACTCACAATCCTCATAAACATTCGCCCACTCACCCCGAACTATGCTCATTTTATGCATCCCTCCGAATCCATCCTCAGAAAACCTCTTAACCTCAAGGTATTTTTGGTTGAGCAACCCAAACATACATAATCTATATAATTACAATTTATGATACCACATTGGAGCTCTTTGGAATTCTTCATTTCTTTGGCATTTGATCTTTGATCTCTTTGAATTCACCACTTTTTTGTTTGATTTTTGGTATCTTCAACTTTTTGAATTTCTTTGGAATTTTTGATCTTCTAATTTCATATTTGACTTTGATGCTCCAAAAATTCTTCAAACTATTCTTGTAATTTTCTCTCTTGTTTTTTTACATGTACCTCACATTTTCACTCAAAATCCTACATGCTTAATCAGGGGCGCTCAACTTCAATCTTTATTGGTTAAAGATAACAATTTTCCTGGATACATTTCTGGTACACGATGCTAAACATATTACATCCCTCAGGCTGAGAGAGGTCGTGTTTTTGTCCCATGATTTCACTAGAATAAGGAAGCCACAAATGCACTAGAACGTATATAGGCTCAACTAAACATTTGGGTTTTCATGCAATTATCAACACAATTCTAACATAGAATCCTAATTGCTTTTTACCAAAATTTTCTAAATTAATTCCTAAGTAATATTTTTGGTATGCAACATTTTTTTTTAAACTTAGCCTAAATTGATATTCTAAATTTTCTAATATGTGACCAACCCCCTACCCCACACTTATTTTATGCAATGCCCTCATTGTATATCATGCAAAAATAAAAATGCAAACTATAGAGAGAATTTGAACAAACTCCCCTGGGGTAGCAGTCGATAGGTTGATTACTCTTTTCTTCAGCTCCAACTTCAATTGACTTTGGACATGGGAACACCTCATCCATGTCTTGGGTGTCATTCGTCTCGTGTGGTTGACAGCTCGAAAATATCAAGGAAAAAGCTTCTTAGAAATCTCCAGTAACAATTCTTCACGAAAAATGGACAAGTACTGCAGTGAAATGCTCAACACAGCTCTGGAACTCAAAAAATGTCAATCTACTCGGCGAGTAGTACCGTGTACTCGGCGAGTGCCTCTTACTTGCAATTATTACGTGTATTGACCCATGTACTCGCTGAGTAGAAGTTTTCCACTCGACGAGTAGGCGCTGTATTGCCCAAACTGATCCAGCTTGTGTTCTTCTTGATTCAGGTTTTGAATTTGAATAATTTATTAACCCTTTCTCTAAACCTTTCAGCAGCAACACCCTCCATTACTCTCAACTCTAACAGACTCAATCCTAAGGACAAAACTTCACACTCTCTTTTGAAAATTCCTCACTCTAACTTTGACCCTTAAGACTTCTATATGCATCCTAGCCTTCCAATCCTAAAAAATGCAAACAAAAGTGAAAGCAACCAAACAAAAGTCCTAAGAAATAAAATTCATCCAAGTTTAACAAATTGTCCAAATCAACCATCACGAAAATAAATTAAAAACACAAAAGAAACATTCTTCATTCTTCTTCCTCCATATTAGCTCCTCCAGCTCCACTTCCTCCTTCTTTATGCCTTCTCCTCATCCTTTCTTCCCAACTCATGATGTAGGGGAAGCCGGTCCCGGATCGCGGTGCGATGTTCATTTTTTGGAAGAGATATTCAAATGATTGATTGTTATAGTTGACTCCTCTTCCAATATCATCCAAGCAGCCGCCGGTACTCAAGTTGATTCCATCCATCACTCTCTTCTTCCACCGGAATAACGGTGGGTCTTCCCGTACCCGCTCGCTTCTTTGTGTCACTCGCCTTTCCGGCTCCTCCGGGATAGCCGGCTCATCCGCATGAGGAATCAAAAAAGAATCACCAAATTTTTCCACAATCCTTGCCCTCCTATATAATGCGGTGTTGAACGGAGGAGGATAAATGACCATTAGCGCCCTTGACTCTTGCAAATCTAATACCCCAAATGACCTTGCCAGCCTCGTCACAAACATCCCCCCATTGATCTTGGAGTTCATCTTCTCCTTAACAACACCTTCCGCAAGATACTTAGCTATGCAATAGGGGAGATTGCAGAAAACATCAGGAGTAATAATACTCCAAAGATAAAAGATGTCAAGTGTCGGGACCTTGTCCCAGTCCTTCCGCATATTGATCGTGCTAGCAATGAACCGATGAATGAGATGGTGGATCGGTGAACGTATATGACCCTCCTGTGCGGTAGATGGGATGTACACTCGGTTAGCAATAGTGTTCCACTAGGTAGAAGCAACCACTTCCTCGGGAAGATCCTTGTGGCAATTCTCTAAAAAGGCTTCAAAATCTTCATTCAACATGGTGCTTTGCTCATAGATTCCAAGCCTCCATGAAAATTCTGCCATGCTGCATTGTCGCAGCTCCCCACCCAGAGAAAAAGAAATTACATTGGGATTGTAGTACTCACTACCACCTCGGAATGAGAGGGTAGCAAAAAAAACTCCCAACATAATTCAGCATAGACCGGTTATTGAATTTTGAATAGCTATAACCAACCATCACATATGATGGTTGAATCCCCCAAATTACATTCCTTCACCAAATATGGTGTTAAATGTTCTTTCAAACCAACTTTCCCCAACCAATCCCAATCCACTGCATTGGGTAAATGAATCTCCTTCTGTTTCAAAGCCTCCAACTTGTTTTTTGCACGTGCTTGAGACAATTTGGATGCGATTTGGCGGAACGAGAGCCACGGGATGTCCCCTTGGCTTCCCCCTCTTGAAGACTGACCCCTTCTGGACATGGTACCTACATAACAACATTAAAAAAGCACAAACAAAGAACACCCAGTAATTAAAATCGAATAAAACAGATCTGTATAGCCTCCTACTCGCCGAGTTCATGTCCTACTCGGCGAGTAGGATGAACATCGGCACCAGAATCTGTTGAACACATATGGGTTGTCCAAAACACCCAATTTTACACAGGGATTTGCTGTACTAAGTCCAATAACCACTAATCCAAAAGAAATTTCTCCTAACATCTCCTAATTCATGGTAAAATTAAAACCCTAGAATATGAGGAAAACCCCAAATCCGAATTTAGACAAAATCGGGGCAAATCAGTGATAAAGCTTGAACCTTTGATGAGTTTTAAGTGTAAAGATCATACCTTTTCACTTGAAAGTCGAGGATTAAGCCAAAAATCGAAGAAATCACAAAAATCGCTTGAAGGAGGCTGTGCGCGGCGAGTGTGTGGGTAAAATGGGTGAAAACCCTTATTTCTCAGATTATATACCGTCTGTGTAAGTTGGCTACTCGCCGAGTAGAGAGGATCTACTCGCCAAGTAAAACTGTGTTTACGCGTTTTATGGTTTATTTTGGCAAGTACTAGCCGAGTACTCATACCTACTCAGCGAGTAAACCTTGCAGTTTGGAAAAAAATTGAATTTTTCTTAGTTTTAACCCTCCACCCCACACCCTAGGCATTGCTTGCCCTCAAGCAATAATATTTGCAGAAGAAGATGAATGAAAAAGAAAAATCCTAAGAAATTAAAAAGAAAGTAAAGGAAAGAAAATGTAAACTCTAAAGTCGGGTTGCCTCCCGGAAACGCTTCTTTTTAAGGAGTCATTAGCTGGACTCCTCCCCCTTTACGTGGCTGCAATCCCTTCCAGCAACATCAACTCTTCCATGCCTTCATTCCTTGGGACTCCTTCTTCATACTTTTTGACCCTATGTCCATTGACCTTGAAAGGTGTTCCATCTTTTGACAGTATCTCTATAGCACCATGTGGATACACCATCTTCACTAGAAGAGGACCATCCCATCTTGACTTGAGTTTTCCCGAGAAGAGTTTTATCCTTGAATTAAAGAGCAACACCTTTTGGCCTTCATGAAATTCTTTATTTTCCTTGAACCTCTTGTCATTCCAATTCTTAGTTTTCTCTTTATAGATCAAAGAACTAGTGTATGCATCATTTCTAAGTTCCTCAAGAGCATTCATTTGCATTAACCGGTTGTTCTTGAGCTCCTCCATGTTGAAGTTGCACATCTTTAAAGCCCAAAAAGCTTTATGCTCTATCTCCACCGACAAATGACATTGCTTTCCATAAACTAACCTATATGGTGTAGTACCAATAGGGGTTTTGAAAGTTGTACGGAAGGCCCAAAGTGCATCGTCTAGCTTATCCGACCATTCTTTTCGATTGCTCCCTACCGATTTCTCCAAGATTCTCTTTAAAGCTCGATTTTTCACTTCGGTTTGTCCACTAGTTTGTGGATGGTAAGATGTGGAGAATTTATGGGTTACCCTATATTTCCTTAACACCTTCTCTAGTTGATCATTGGCAAAATGAGTGCCTCGGTCACTTATAAGAGCTTTCGGGACTCCAAATCTTGAAAATAACTTCTTTAAAAACCGCACCACCACCCGACCATCATTAGTTGGCAAAGCTTGTGCCTCCGCCCACTTGGATACGTAATCCACCTCCACCAATATGTATTTGTTGCCTTTGGACATGGGAAATGGTCCCATGAAATCGATCCCCCACACATCAAATACTTCGCATACTTGGATACTATGTTGTGGCATTTCATTTCGAGATGAAATGTTTCCCGCTCTTTGACATGCATCACATTCTTTGACAAATTGGGTTGCATCTTTAAAAATCGTGGGCCAGTAAAACCCAATGTCAAAGATCTTCTTAGCAGTGTAATGTGCTCCATGATGTCCACCCGTGGGCCCGCTATGACAATGCTCCAATATTTTTCGGCTTTCATTCCCGAACACGCATCTTCGTATGATTCCATCCGCGCAGCTTCGGAAAAGATATGGTTCATCCCAAAAGTAATACTTTATCTCGGAAAAGAATTTCTTCTTTTGTTGACTTGTGAGATCTTTTGGGATGTAATTGCTAGCTAAGTAATTAGCTATATTTGCAAACCATGGTTCTTCTCCCACGGTCACCATAATGTACTCGTCTGGAAAATCATCTCCAACTCCATCTTCTTGCAATCGCGGGTTTTCAAGCCTTGACAAGTGGTCAGCTGCTACATTCTCCATTCCCTTTTTGTCGCGTATCTCTATGTCAAACTCTTGAAGAAGTAGAACCCATCGTATCAATCTTGGCTTGGCATCCTGTTTGGCAAACAAATACTTGATAGCAGAGTGGTCAGTAAAAACAGTTGTTTTTGATAAAACTAAATAAGGGCGGAATTTATCAAAAGCGTACACCACAGCTAATAATTCCTTTTCCGTGGTGGTGTAATTTTCTTGGGCTTGATTTAAAGTTTTGCTAGCATAATATCTGGGTCGAAAGTGCTTATCAACCCTTTGACCAAGGACAGCTCCTAATGCAAAATCACTAGCATCACACATTATTTCAAATGGTAAATTCCAATTTGGTGCAACAATGATCGGGGCATTAGTCAAATTTTCTTTTAAGAATTCAAATGCCTCTAAACACTCTTTAGTAAAATTAAATGGTGCATCTTTTAGGAGTAATTGTGCTAGAGGTCTAGTTATTTTAGAAAAATCTTTTATAAAACGCCGGTAAAAACCCGCGTGTCCTAGAAAACTTCTAATGCCCTTCACATTAGTTGGTGGTGGTAAATTGGCAATGGTGTCAATCTTTGCCCTATCCACCACAATTCCCAATTTGGAAACTTTGTGGCCTAAAACTATACCCTCCTTGACCATAAAGTGACATTTTTCCCAATTAAGGACTAAGTCGGCCTTTTCACACATAGCAAGCATTAGGTCAAGATTTGTGAGACAATCATGGAAGGAAGCTCCAAAAACAGAAAAATCATCCATAAAAACTTCCATGAATTTTTCCACCATGTCGTGGAATATGGTTGTCATGCACCTTTGAAATGTCGCAGGTGCATTGCATATCCCAAAGGGCATGCGTCTATAAGCAAAAGTCCTACTTGGGCAAGTAAATGTGGTATTTTCTTGGTCCATTGGGTCTATTGGTATTTGGAAATAACCCGAGAATCCGTCTAGAAAGCAATAATAACTATGGCCCGATAATCTTTCTAACATTTGATCAATAAAAGGTAAGGGAAAATGGTCTTTACGAGTGGAATCGTTTAGCTTTCGATAATCGATTCACACTCTCCAACCGGTTACCGTTCATGTCGGAATAAGCTCATTCTTCTCGTTGGTTATGATCGTCATCCCTCCTTTCATGGGCACCACTTGGACCGGACTCACCCACGGACTATCGGAAATGGAATATATAATCCCCGCATCTAAAAGCTTGACCACTTCTTTCTTGACCACCTCTTGCATATTTTCGTTTAGTCTTCTTTGGTGCTGTACAACCGGCTTTACTCCTTCTTCCAGGTTAATCTTGTGAGAACAATAAGAGGGGATTATCCCCTTGATGTCGGTGATGCTCCATGCTATAGCCTGCTTTTGCTTCTTCAAAACTTGCACTAGTTCTTCTTTTTCAGATTTGGAAAGGTCAGAGGCTATAATGATTGGCTTTTGATGGCCATCTTCAAGGAAAGCATACTCCAAATGTTCTGGTAACTTCTTGAGCTCAATTTTTGGGTTCTGATTGTTGTACTCGCCGAGTGCAGGTAAGGGACTCGGCGAGTTGGTAGCTGCATTTATGAATTCTAATTTTTCTAAGGATGAACTCGGCGAGTAGCTCGGCCCTACTTGGCGAGTAGAGCTGTTAGATTGCTTCACCAATTCTTCAAACTCAGCTTCTTCCAGCATTCTTTCAATCTCCATTAAGTCTTTTTCTGCATCAAAATCTTCATCAAAAATTGTGAACTTGCTGGAATCTTCACTTATGCATTCCTCCAATAATTCATCAAGCATGTCAATTGAGAATGTTGTGTCATCACGGTTCCTTGCATACTTCATAGCCTGATCTACCCCAAACGTGACTGAATCTTCTCCTACCCGCAAAGTGAGCTTTGAGTCCCTCATGTCTACTATAGCACTTGCCGTGTTGAGGAAGGGTCTTCCAAGGATGATTGGGACTTGAGGATCCGCCTCCATGTCTAGAATGATGAAATCAGCGGGAAATACAAACTTGTCCACTTTGACCAATAAGTCTTCACATATGCCTCTTGGAAAAGTGACTGTCTTGTTTGCTAAGTGAATCGCCATGTGAATTGGTCTTTGTTCCGGGAGATCAAGCTTCTTGAAGAATGAATATGGCATGAGGTTTACGCTTGCTCCTGAATCAGCCAAAGCATGAATGGTAGCCAAGTTGCCAAATTGGCAAGGTAAAGTTAAGCTCCCCGGGTCACCCTTTTTCTTTGGTAGCTTATTTAGCATAGCAGCTGAGTAGTTTTCATTGAGGACTACCTTCTTCACTTCCTCCATCTTCCTTCTATTAATGAGAAGTTCCTTAAGGAACTTTGCCTATTTGGGCATTTGTACGACAGCTTCGATGAAGGGTATATTGATTTGAAGAGCCTTGATATGATCTAGAAACTTCTGGTACTCCTCTTCCTGCTTCTCTTTCTTAGCTCGGGTTGGGTATGGCAATGGAGGCTGGTAAAGCTTTTCAGGGGTCCGATCCTTCGGATTTGGCAGTGGACTCGCCGAGTCCATATTTTGTACTCGGCGAGTAGAACTGTCAGATTGGAGATTTTGATTTTCTGCTTACTTCTTATGTGATTCTTTGGGTGCTTCATTCTGAATAAGGGCCAGAGGAGTGATTATTTTCCCGCTTCTTGTTATAACTATATTTATGTGCGCGCCTCGTGGGTTATTTTCGGTTTTACTAGGCAGTTCGCCCGGTGATCTTTGGTTTATTTGTTGAGCAAGTTGCCCTAGTTGCGTTTCTATGGTGTGGATAGATGCTTGTTGGTTTCTTAGGATAGTTCTTGTTTCTTGAATTGCAGCATCATGATCACTATGTCTTTTTTCTGAAGCAGCAACAAATTTGGTAAGCATCTCTTCCAAACTTGGTTTTCTTTCTTGTGCCGGCTCTTCCTTTTGGTAAAAACCTCTTCCTTTCTACCTGAACTTCTCCTCCATAGCCTTCTTGTACTCTTCATAAGGGAGCCACTATTTCTTTGGTTTTCGCCAATCTTCATCATATCGGTCTCCACTTGAGTAACAAACTTGCACCTTCTTGTTGCCATTTTCTCTAAGTCGCAATCTCTAGTAAGATGAGGCCCATTGCATTTTTCACACCCCACCCGAATAGCATGGATCGCTTGATCCATTTTATCCATCCTCCTATCCATGGTTTTTAGCATATCCATGACCGCGGACAAGTCTTCAGTAGCTGCATATGCGGCTCCCCTAGTAACATCATTTCTTGGGTTGTGGTATTCTCTAGAGTGCTTAGAGAATTCTTCAATCAATTCCTTGATCGCCGGGGGTGGCTTCTTTGTGACCGGGCCTTGCGAGTCAAGTAATTGCCTGGTTGTGACATTGACTCCATCAAAGAAGATGGAGACTTCTTGTTGGCTATTAAGGTCATGGTGCGGGCAATTTCTTAGCAAACTCTTGTACCTCTCCCAAGCTTCATATAGCGACTCTCCAGCTTGTTGTTTAAAGTTAGCAATGGCCTTCTTCAACTTGGCTATCTTGGAAGGTGGGAAAAAGTGATCAATGAATTCTTCTTTCATCTTGGCCCATGTGGTGACTGATCCGGGGGGAAGTGACTTGAGCCAGTCTTTTGCAGCACCATTGAATGTTACTGGAAGCATGCGAAGTAGCTGAGTTTCGCAAGCCACATTTGGAACATTAAAGTAATCAACCACATCATTGACTTCATCCATATGCTTGTAGGCATCTTCATGGTCTTTTCCATAGAAAGGAATTTCTTTAAGTAAAGCTAGGATATGACCCTTGAGCTCAAAATTAGCAGTCGCGGGAATTGCAGGTTGCACAAGTCCTGGGCCAGTGTCGTCGCGCATCCTCTTCTTCCATTCCCCCATGGGGATTTCATCAATGTTAGCCATGGTAAGAGCTAACTCGTCGCTGGAATCGGAGTCGTGCCTGTATGTAAGTTCTTCTTCCTCCTCGGTGTCGTACTCGGTGTCTTCCTTGATTGGTTCTTCACTTGCTAAAGATGCGCTAGATGCACCTACTTTGCTGCTCTTTTTCTTCCCAAAAACAGTCTTCAAATTAGACAAAGGTGACATTTTAGGTGTATTTGAGCTCTCCACGTCCTTTCCTTTGTTCCTTTTCAATGCGGATTCGGGATCTTCAAGCGGGGGTACCAGCGGGGTGTTTGATCCTCTGGTCATGAAATTCCTGAAATAAAACAAGATAAAAACATAAAAAGAGAAAACAAAATGCATCTAAAAAAACGAAAATTAACTGCGAAATACTGCTATACTCGCTGAGTAGGTGCGAATGCACTCGGCGAGTAGCAGTGAAATTTTGAAAAAAAAAACTAAACTTAATATTAAAACTAAAACATATGCTAAAACCTAATTACTAGCTAATAAACTGCAATAAATTAACTTTGTGCCAGTAAACTCACACAAAGGATCGAAAAAATTAGGAATTAGATTAACTAATTAGAACCGTTCCCCGGCAACGGCGCCAAAAACTTGATGTGTGTCAAATGAGCTAGTTTTAATCCTACTTTTAGTTAATAAATTAAGCACACAAAGGCAGTGAACCTGTCTTTTAGTGGTATAGTTGGATAAGTAGGGTGTCGAACTCAGGGAACGGAAATTAATCTAAAAACTAATTTTGACTAAGCAAGTAATAAAAGTAAAAGGGTTTTTCTCTAGTTTTACAAGACTAGAAACTTAAACACAACACTTGAGCACTTAACTAACTAAACAATTTAAGCAAATGACAAATTCACCAAATTTAATAAAGGGTTTCTATTTAGGTTCAACCAATTCACTCCGATGGTTATTTAAATGATAGATTAATTATTATTGGTTACCAACTATAGTGGTTAGGTTCATGTTCATCACTCCTAACCCTTAGACAATTAATCAATTCAAGCACTGGCCAATTGTCTAAACTAATTAATTCCCTAGTTCAATTATTTGGATTAAATAAGATTTGTAATTGGTTAATCAAGTTGGTGTTTCAGTTAACCTCTTGTTTGTTGGTTTCTCAAACAAGCTCACACATTAATTTACCCATTTTCTAATTAATCCTAGTTTCATATTCATTATTCCTAGGCATATGATGAAGTATTCACATACCATATGAGGTTAACAACTAAGAGATGTTCATGCACCTTAATTAACTTCCAATTAACAGAAAATAGTTGTCATTAATGCATAAGGTTCTTTAACAAACTTAATTTAATAAAATCACCAAATAACAATCAATCAAAAAGTATAATTAAACCATAGGAGTAACTTGGTCTTCCCTAATAGAAACAAAACAAATTTAGTTCATAGTCATAGCAAAAACAAACTCAAAAACAAATCCAACTAAGCTAAACATGCTTAATTCCTAAAGTAAAGTGGAATGATTAACCTAAATTGCCTTGATTCTTCAAAGGATTGAAGGTTAGGGTTTCTCAGCTCTCCCAAGGGTTCTTCAATCGCAGGTGAAGCTCCAAAAACGCCAGAAGTCCTTTCCTTCGGATAATGGTTTGATATTTATAATTATCACAAAACAGGGTGTACTCGGCGAGTAGCAGACCCAACTCGCCGAGTAGATGCTTGTTATCCATCTTATACCAGGAGTCTTGACTTATCTTCTGCAATATTCTAGTGTACTCGCCGAGTAGCCATGCTTTTGTCCCTCATTCTTCATTCTTTGGACTCTAATTGCTTCTCCTTGTTCCCTTTTACTTCCAAGTATGCCTTTTGAACTGAAATCAAAATTTAAGCATTATTAAGTACCTTTTGTCCACATTATACACATAATTAGCTAAAAATGAATAAAAATATATGCTAAATATATGACTAATTATGCAAATACCAGCACCTTATCAAGAACTATACAGATAGATTTTTTGTACACTATCTTATTGGCTTGAAGCTGGAGAGAATAAGTTTATGGGTCTTGAGATTGTTCATCATATCGCCATGAAACTGAAAGTGGTCATATAAAGGATGCTAGCAGCTCAAAACTGTCAAAAGAGATATGTAGATAAGAAGAGACAACTAATTACATTTGAACTTAGAGACCAAGTGTTGCTTAAAGTCTCTCCATGGAAGAGACTTATCACATTTGGAAAGCGAGGAAAGTTGAGTCTAATATTCATTGGGTCGTTTAAAGTTCTTAAGATAATCGGAAACCAAGCTTACAAGTTGGAGTTGCTAGAAGAACTGGAAGGAACCCATAACACCTTTCATATGTGTTATTTGAGGAAGTTCACGAGAGAAGTTCCCAATGTAATTCCATTTTTAGAAAAGAGGATCGATGAAAAAAAGAGGTTGATTCAAGAGCCTGAAGCGATTGTTCACCAAAATATGAAGAAGTTACGACATAAGATGGTTGAATTGGTGCTTATGCGACGGAAGCATACAGTATGGCCGAATCTCAGCTAGGCAGAAAGCGAAGTGAGGAGTCGCTATCCACATCTGTTTGTTGATGCATGATTTCGGGATGGAATCATCCTAATGGGAGATAAGTGTAACACCCATGTTTCTCACTAGGAATTATTATAATATTTAACCAATGTTGGTCCATAATTGTAATCCTTACGTGAATAAATAAAACGAAATTGTTTAAATCTATGTGATTTATGTGCTTATATTATGTGTATATAATATTAGGCGAAAACTTAATAAATAGGGCTAAAGCAATTATTGAAATAAAATATTAATTATGATAAATAGTCTTGATGAAAGTTAAAGTAGTCGTGATACGGATTCCAAAGATATAAGGAATGCAAAAATATAACTTCATAGGAAGTTATGATAGTTTGAAGTTTCGTGTTCAACCCAATACGGCAAAGTGTGTCGTATAAGTGAATTTTAAAAAAATTTCCCATTAGCCTAAGCAATCTAAACAAAAGTCGTATTAATCCTAAAATTGAGAGCGTAACTATAAACAACGTCTAAATCTGACTTCATACGAGAAAGTTATGATTTTACAAAGTATCACCGCAGTTGTGTTAACACATAAATCGAATTTTAGATCGGTTGGTTATTATCCGAAACAATCTAAATGAGAGTCGAAGACCTCATCAATAAGAGTCTGTCGATATAAATACAGTTGAGAACGGATGTCGTATGAGAAAGATATGAATTTTAAACAAAGATTAGCAGTCTAAGCTTCTAAAATAATATATTAAAAATAAAGTGAGATTTAGCCAACGACGTCTAAATGGAAGTTGTAGAACTCGTAGATAGATACACGTGGATAGAAATAAAGTCAAAAGCGGAGTTCATATGAAGAATTTACAAATTTTTAAAGTTAACCTAGTGCGCCCCGTGCAAAAAGGTGCGACGCGGCCTTCTAAAATATTCCATGCAACACCAGCCAACGAGGGATACGTGTCGGAAAGCGAATGGATCATCTTGTACGAAGGTTACGGTGGGCACCTCTAAAAGGCACGATGTGCCTATCAAATTTTTGCCTATAAATAGCCTTTTTCTACTCATTCTTTCCCCCACACCTCTCCAATTCTCTATCAAACTTTCTACTTCCTTAGCCTGAAAATTCTTAGCATTTAGGATATTTTGGCGAAGCCTTGAGGTCCCTGAGAGCCCGGTAATCCAGAGTTCTACCAATTCAATTTTTCGGAATTTTGTCAGGAAAATCTTTGTAAGTTAAGCTACACTTATATTGCTTTCAGTGCAGCTTATATTTATATTTATAGTTGTTATTATGAATTTATAAATAAGATTTGTCAATGATTCCAAATCATATTACTGATTGAACTAGTTATGGGGGTGATGTCTAGGCTAGATTTAGTGAGGTATTTAAAGCGGAATTTCCGAACAGACCCTACCTCCGATATGATCTTACCTGGTTGCTCCTTACCTGATAGATCTTGATGTACATATTAGGAGTGTTGAGGAATCTAGACAAATCATTAGTCATAAATAATTAATAAACTAAGACTTAATGATAATCGAACCTAGGTCAAATCAAAGGAAAGGCTAAGTGTTGAAGCGAAGCGCTTCCCAACTTTCCATTCATTCACTTTAACAAGTGAGTGAATAGTTACTTTCAACTTACACATAGATATAAAGTATGTAAATGATTAAATGTTATATGTGCCTATTATATGTTAACCTTGATATTTATGTTACATGAATTATATTTTTATTACATGATTTAATTGTATATGTATTTTCATATATAAAACATATTGGGTAGTGATGGGTGATAAAAGTGATGAGATGATGATAAAAGGACTTGACTATTGATGGACCAGTGGAAACGTTGGCAAACTCACAACCTGTAGGTGTTAATGAACTATCTATATATTTGATGTACTCTATCCTCCTATGGTTGTCTTATTGACTTATATTTCTAAATGAATCCCCCAAGCAGTATTGTCTACCTGTTGTTGATGATCATCTTTAGGATATGTCCCTTGAGATTAGTATTTTAGGATCATTATGTGAGAATAACGGGAATGGGTAATCGGGTGAACTATTTGTATTGAATTATATAATTAAAGAACTTAATTATTGTAAGTTGAAAACTCTATGTGCTCACTAGGCCCCCAAGCCTGAACAACTCAGTTTCTTTGTATCACAGGAAGCGGTACAAAGGCATAAGGATGATGAGTGATTTGAAGAGTTTGTTGTCCATTAGTAAAAATAAATGTTATAAGTTCTGTAAGACAATGTTTATGCTTATGTATCTCTGTTGATGATGACATCCCAAGGTTTTATATATAAATGAAAAATGTTTCTTCAGTAATATATTCTGTTTTGGGAACAAGTTTCGCATTAAATTTTATACTCTAAAATAAATAAGCATAGATAAAAAGTTTTAAATTGGTCATGAAAATGGGGATGTCACACTATGGCTCATATGACACCCTCAATGTTCCATCTAGATCTTGCACGTCCCTATGCAGGACACGACAAAGTGGTTTTCGGTAATGGTAATATTCTAGCCGTTTCTCATATTAGAATAGCACATATTTCACCACATATTCCTTTAAAAAATATTCTTGGGGTTCCTACTTTAGCCAAGAATATACTTTATGGTCAGTCAATTCTCAAATGATTATACCATTGATGTATTGTTTTCTCACAAATCCTTCAATATCTAGGACCGAATGACAAGGAAAATACTGGGAAAAGGCAGACATAAGCATGGTCTTTATGTTCTCAGTAATACATTCGAAGCTCTCTTGGCTACCACATCCAAGTTGCAGGCATCTTTTGAATAATGGCATACCAAATTAGGCCATGTGATTTATGATATTATTTATGTTTTGAATAAGACTGGTTGTTTATCTATGATTTTTTTTTACCCAAAGCGAGTGTTTGCTCTTCTTGTCAGATTTCTAAACAACATTGGTTATCATTTGATATTAATGCAAAAGAGGCTTTACATGTTTTAGATATGGTTCATTGTGATTTATAGGGACCGGAACCAGTTATATCTGATGATGGGTTTCATTATTAAGTAATTTTTATTGATGACTTCTCACGCTTCACTTGGTTTTATCCTCGTACACCAAAAGTGAGTATCCACGAGTACTAAAGTCATTTCTAGCCTTTATACAAACTCAATTCTCTACCAAACTAAAAGTCTTTCAAACTGACGGTGGTAGTGAATTTATAAATGATCAAGTACACACCTTGTTCAATGAAAATGGAGCTCATATCAAGTTTCATGCCTCTACACACCTCAAAAAAATGGTAGGGCATAGCGTAAGCATAGGCATGCCACAAAACCTGGTCTTGGAATGTTATTTGGTTCCCACATTCCTACCTCATCTTGGGTTGATGTCGCAATTCATGTCATCAGTCGATTAACATTAAGAGTTTTGAATAACAAATCCCCAATTGAACTCGTTTATGGTCTTCCACCAAATTATGACAAACTTTGGGTTTTTGGTTGTCGGGTTTTCCCTTATGTATGGGATTATTCCACTCACAAACTTTCACCCCAAAGCATTCCATGTGTCTTTCTTGGTTATGATACTCATTACAAAGGATATCGGCGAGTGGATCCAACCACTTCACATGTGTTTATTACCCGAAATGCCACATTTGATGAAAAATGTTTTACTTTTTCATCCACCGCTTCATATTTAGACCTTTAAAAGCTTCTAGTTATTATATATAGTAAACTATGTAAAAATCCATCAGTTCGGACCCACCATCCTCATCAGCCTATAATTAATGATTCACTAACGCCTCCCCACGACCAGACTCCATCGAGTCCAACTTCACTAGCCGTTGCACCCTCTTCTTCCGTTCATCCAATGCAAACTCGCTCCAAATCTGGTATTTTCAAACCAAAATATCATGATGATATTTCCTTTTCTACTTAATCTATTTTGCATCATGCTCTCTTTACATAAAAAGAACCTATATGTTTCAAAACCGCCTCTAAATATCCAACGTGGTTTAACGTCGTGGATGATGAAATCCAGGCTCTCCATGAAAAACACACTTGGGATCTAGTTCTGCGACCTACATTCTCTAATGTTTTCGGATCAAAGCGGGTTTTCATACCAAGTACAAAGTAGATGTTACTATTGATCATTTAAAAGCCCACCTTGTTATACAAGGTTTCAACCAAATACCTGGTTTTGACTTCTCTCACACTTTCAGTCCGGTAATAAAAGCCTCTATTTTTTATTGTGCTATCTAATGCTATCACTTGCAATAGGTATTTTCATCAAGTAGATGTTAAAAATGCCTTCTTAAATGGTTTTCTCAACGAAATTGTGCACATGGAACAACCTTCGGGCTTCATTGACCCTAAGTCTCCCAATCATGTAAATTGCCTTTAAAAGCCTTATATGGTTTAAAAAAGGCACCCCATGCATGGTTTTAGTAATTGAGTACGTTTCTTCTCCACTAAGGATTCATCTATAGCTAATTTGATACATCTTTTTTGTTTTTCACAAAAACTCGTGTATCTTATGCTTGTTGGTTTATGTTGATGATATCATTCTCACGGTCAACGATGAGTCATCCATCCGGGATTTTATTAATAGTCTTCATGTTGAATTCGCAATCAAATATGTGGGTACTCTCATCTATTTTTTAGGCCTTGAAGTCTCCTATACCATCAACTGTCTGTTTTTTAATCAATCCAAATATGCTCATGATATTCTTACATGTGCATGTCTACTAGAGTCCAAATTGATTGTTATTCCATTGAGTATGAATGATATCTTTATTTCCTCGGGCACTCCTTATCATGATCCAAATCATTATCGTTCTTTAGTTGCTGCTTTATAGTATCTCACCATTACTTGACTCGATCTATCATACATTTTAAATCAAGCCAGTCAGTTTTTGCAAGCACCAACAGTTGATCACTTTCATGTGGTGAAAAGAATCATGTATTATGTTAAAGGGACAAGTGCTTATGAGCTTACTTTTGCAAATGTACCCAGGTGATCCTTAATTGGTTATTCAGATGTAGATTGAGCACGATGTATTGAAAATAGATGTTCCACATATGGTTATTCTATTTTTATGGGTGGCAATCTCGTTTCATGGAGTGCTATGAAACAACCAACTGTTACCACATCAAGTTGTGAGTCTGAGTATCGTGTTATGGATAACACTAATGTTGAGCTCATTTCGGTCACACATCTCCTTCTTGACATACATGACTTACCTCCAGAACTCCCAAATATATTATGTGATAATCTCAATGCCAATTTCTAAGTCAAAATCCAGTGTCTCACAAACGTGCCAAACATATTGACATTGACTACAATTTTGTTCAAGAGCTTGTTTCGTTAGGAAAGCTTCACACCAAATTTGTTCATACCAAGCCCCAAGTGGCCGAAATCTTCACCAAACCACTACCAAGGCCCATGTTCCAAGAATTTTGAGATATGCTACATGTTTCATCTCCACCGTTTGGCTTAAGAGGGGTGTTAACGAGAATGTATAATATCCCCTTATTTTAAATTGATTTTATTTCCTTTTTTATGTCTTTGTATTTATATTTATACGATTGTAACTCTTTGTAAAAGATCAAGAAAAGATAATCGGTTAATACCTTTTATAGTATCATCCAACTTGTTGAGATTGTTCATATTTTACCTTTGTAACCTATAGTAGTCGATGGTAAGGGTAATATATGAATTGCTTCAACAAGTTGGATAATATATGGTGTACAAAAAAAAAAGCAAAGAGGCTAAATTCAAATAGAATCAAAGTTAACTACCCTCTTGAGTCGTTTTTTCTTACTTTGAATTTTGAATAAACACGTAACTCCCTGGCGTGATCGTCAATTCTGATGGGTTTTGAGCACTATAACAACCCTATGGTGCACATACAACCCTAATGCTTTTGGATCTAAGTTTTCTCAAGTTATACATGCAATTTTCATTTTTCCAAAGCATGAACTCTAACTAGCATACAATTTAAAGATTTACAACATAAAGCAAGTTAAATGAATACCTCTTTTTTTAGCTTGTAGAACTTGGCCTTTCAAGAGCTTAGTACCTCAAGTGTGATACCTCAAATAAGTCACAAACACGAAAAGAAAGAGGAGGCTTATGAGAGAGAGGTTAGGAAGCACCAAAATCGGCTTTCACCTTAGAAGAGATACGCTGATTTTGGGAAGGCTAGGGGTTCAATTTATAGTGTGGAATCCTTAGGGTTTCTTACATAATACCCTAATTTACTTAAGCCTTTAAGTATTCCAATGATCCATATGATAGGCCCTTTGGACTAACTCTTCATGGACTCTCACATAGATTTACCCTATCCATAATCAACATGGATCATTAGCCCAAACTATAAGTATTACTGATTTACCAAATCAGTCCGTGCAAATTTAATCAGTCTCTTTTGATCACTAAATTAATTCCAAATTTATTCTTGATCATACCAATTAAATAATAATATATTATTCATATAACATATTAATAAATCACAAATAACCTCTTTTTCAAATCTCCATCCTATCAAATTGCTCCGGTGAAGGCAACCCAAAACGACCATATTATTATCGGGTCAAGTACATACCAATTATAGTTATGGGCTTAGATGCCTAATCCAACAGTCTCCCACTTGGATAAGTCTAATAACTATAACTGCCAATGTAACTTCAAAATCCGATTAGCAATCGTAGCTCTCAAAAGCCATTGTATTTTAGATAAGGGATCATATAATCCTCTGTTCTTCAAGATATCATGTGGACAAAGACATGGAATAAAGTCATACTCATTGTCCAACAGTTTGTTTCCCGATTTGTGATATGTTTGACATAGAACTTAATTAAACACATCAATTGAGTCCTGATTGGGCCCGACACATAAGTCAAAACAAAATCATCGACGGGCCCAAGATATCCCTTTTAATCCTCTTAGGATAAAAGGAACAAATAAACTTCGACTTATATGCTTGTACTAATTACTTGTTAAATTATGAACAACAACACGTTTTATAACATCAAGTTACTGATGCGTTTTCGTACTATCAATGCACAACCAACTCATAATACACAACTCGTATATCTTGGTTTGAAGACTATACAATATTATTGTCTCACAATCACTCGTGATAAATTCCATCAAGTGATTCATGTGAGCGTGGGTTTAATCAAATACTCAAATCTTATTTCAGGAGCACTCATGAACGCTATAGCAAACTTTTGCTATGTCTAAACACCTTAGACAATCTACAAGCCAATTCATGATAGTATAACCTCATAGCTTACTTCCAAAGTATGATTGAATGTGGATAGTTCGAATAATCATATTATTCTGGAAGTCAAAACATGCAAAAGTGAAACATAAAATAAATGATTGACAAAAGACTGTAAACTTTATTTATAAATAAAATCCTTATTATTTAATCATCAAATGTCAATTACATTTATTTATTACAAGTTTCTAACTGCCTATCTAATCACTAAAACTAATATCGTCTCTTAGGCCAATGCTCTTAGCATGCTGCAAATGCTTAACCCTAGTCAGTCCTTTCGTAAGGGGATCTCTAGGTTATCCTCTGACAATACCCTCTTCACTACGAGAAGTCCCTCTTCTACTCAATGTCTTATGAAGTGATCTTTTTTGACGATGTGCCTGGATCTGCCATGATCATTTGGTTCCTTGGTTAAGGCGACCACATCCTCGTTGTCATAGAACATCTCCTTAGGCTCCTTTACAGCTGGTACAACTCCAAGGTCTCCAATGAAGTTCTTTATTCATATTGCCTCCTTCGACGCTTCGCTTGCTGCTATGTACTCTGATTCGCACATTAAATCAATTACAGTCTCCTTTTTGGAACTTTTCCTTGTTACTGCCCCTCCATTTAGGGTAAATATCTAGCCCGGCTGAGAACGGAAATTATCTCTGTCAGTCTGAAAGCTGGCGTCACTATACCGTGTCACTCTCAAGTTATCACTCCCACCGAGGGTAAGGACCCAATCCTTAGTCTTCCACAGGTACTTAAGAATGTTCTTAACTGCTATCCAGTGATTGCTACCAGGATTCCCTTGATATCGACTAACCATGCTCAAAGCAAAAGCCACACCAGGGTGAGTACATTTCATAGCATACATGATCGAGCCAACGGCAGAAGCATATGGTACACGACTCATTTCTTCTATTTCAGCATCAGTACTCAGAATCTGAGTCTTACTCAGTTTGGTATTGCTCTCGATAGTCAGTTCTCCTTTCTTAGAATTCTCCATGTTGAAACGTTTCAACACCTTGTCCAAGTAGGTACTTTGACTAAGTCCTATTAGTCTTTTACTCCTATTTCTCAATATCCTTATCCCCAAAATGTAAGCAGCTTCCCCGAGGTCCTTCATATCGAAACACTTCCCAAGCCAGGACTTAACTTCCTGCAAGGTTGGAACGTCGTTTCGTATGAGCAGTATGTCATCCACATACAATACTAGAAATCTAACTATACTCCCACTAGCCTTGACATATACGCATGACTCATCCTCCATTCTCGAAAAACCAAACTCTTTGACTTTCTTATCGAAACAAAGATTCCATCTGCAAGATGCTTACTTTAATCCATAAATGGATTTCTCAAGCTTACACACTCTATTAGGGTACTTCGTATCTACAAAACCCTCTGGCTGACTCATGTAAGCATCTTCAGCCAACTTCCCTTAAGGAAAGCGGTTTTGACATCCATCTGCCATATTTCATAATCATGAAATGCAACTATGGCTAGCATAACCCTTATAGATTTGATCCTCGCGATTGGTGAGAAGGTCTCGCCATAGTCAACTCCAGGAGTTTGAGTAAATCCCATCGCAACCAATCGCGACTTATATATGTGTACTTTCCCATCCATGTCGTTCTTCTTCTTGAAGATCCACTTGCACCCGACCGTCTTAGAACCCGGTACATTTTCACTCAAGTTTCAAACTTGATTGTCATACATGGATTGAATCTCGCTGCCCATCGCCTCTTTCTACGTTTCGGACTCTTGGTTCGCCATGGCTTCCTTGTAGTTGTTAGGTTCATCCAAATTTATCAATGTACTATCACTGATAAACGTATCACCTTCAATTGTTATATGAAAACCATACAACATAGGTGGAATAATAACTCTATTAGAACGTCTTAGAGGTACGGACTCGTCAACCGGTTCAACAAGAGTCTCATCCTCAGGTTGATTGCTAGTGCTAGAGGCTCCTTCATCTTTTAACTCTTGAAGCTCGTCAAGGTCAACTTGCCTCCCAATATCCTCTTGGCATATGAGTTCTTTTTCACGAAAGACACCCCTTCACGCTACGAAGACCACGATCTTACTAGGTCTATAGAACAAATATCCAAAGGATTTATGTAGGTAGTCGATGAAAATACAACGCTCACTACGAGGTTCGAGCTTGTCGTGAGTCTCTAGTCTTACGAAAGCCTCGCAACCCCAAACCTTGATATGTGCTAACGAGGGAACCTTCCATGTCCACATTTTGTGAGGTGTTTTGGCAACCTTCTTATTTGGGACTAGATTAAGGATATGGGCGGCAGTCTCTAAGGCATACCCCTATAATGAGATAAGTAACGAAGCTCGACTCATCATGGAACGAACCATGTCCAACAAGGTTCGATTGCGCCTCTCAGCCACACCATTAAATTACGGTGCCCTAGGTGGTGGTAATTGTGAAACAATTCCACATCCTTTAAGATAGTCGTGGAAATCGATACTAAGATACTCACTACTACGATCGGATCAGAGCATCTTTATCTTCCTACCCAATTGATTCTCCACTTCTTGCTTAAACTCTTTGAACTTTTCAAAGGTTTCCGACTTGTGCTTGATTCAGTAGATATATCCATATCGGCTATAATCGTCGGTAAAGGTTACATAGAAGAGGTTAGCATCCCTTGTGGCAGATCTAAAGGGTCCACACACATCGGTGTGTATAAGATCCAATAAATCCTCACCTCTTTCACAAGTACCAGTGAAAGGTGACTATGTCATCTTTCCAAGCAAAAAAGATTCACACGTGTCATCCGACTTTAAGTCAAATGACTCCAACACTCCATCCTTTTAAAGTTGGGCTATGTGCTTCTTGTTGACATGTCCAAGACGACAATGCCACAAGCATGCCTTGTCCAAACCATTGGACGAATCAATATGCAATACATTATTTCCTAAATTGTCTACAACCATCACAGTTTCATATATACCATTACAAGGCAATGCTTCAAAATAAAATTTACCATCACAAAAAGCATTAATGGAACCAATTTATGAAAATCTAAAACCTTGTTTTTATAAACCATGAAAAGAAATAATGTTTCTCGCCATATCTGGCGAGTAGTAACAATTGTTCAAATCTAACCCTATCTCATTACTAAGAAATAAAGAATAAACTCCAATATTAGTGACAAGTGATGCTTTCCTATTCCCCGTGATCAAGTTCGTCTTCTCATGCTCCACATCCCTAGTTCTTCTTAGACCCTGCAAATCGGAACAAATGTGAAAACCACATCCTATATCAAGGACCCAAGAACTAGCATGTAATGAGTTATTATATTGATAATGTAAATACCTGTGAATGTGGGCTTTATGTTCCCATCCTTAATGTCCAGCAAGTATTTAGGGCATCTTCGTTTCCAATGCCCTTTTTCATGACAACGGAAGCACTCTGCTTCCTTTGGATTGGATGAGGGAGTAGCAGAACCACCTTTGGACCCACTAGAAGAGGATCCATCATGAGACTTTTCCTTGTGATTCTTTGAGGAAGCTTTCCTCTTCTTTCCCTTCCCATGTCTAATTGCCAGGACTAGGGCAGCAGTAGGAGTGGATACAACAGACTTGCCTTTTAAATTACTTTCAGTAGTTCTCAGTAGACCTTGAAGCTTACTCAAAGTGACTTCCTCCATGTTTATATGATAAGTTATTCTGAACTGATCATAACAAGGAGGCAGGGAGTTTAGGATAATGTCAATAACTAGCTCTTTATCGAAATTGACATTCAACTTTAGCAAGCGGTCCACATATCTTTGCATCTTTTGCAAGTGGGCCGTGATGGACTCTCCATCCTTAATTTTTGTTGCTATTATGGAGGCAATGATTTCATACCTTTCTTATCGAGCACTCTGATGGTACCTTTCCATCAAGTCTTGGTGCATCTCGAAAGGTCAGAAGTCCTCGTAGGACTTCTGAAGCTCAGAAGTCCTCCCACATAAGTTCATGAGGGAGAAAGATCCATAAGCATTTGAATTTGAAGCATTGTTTGAAGCAGACATCTGAAAAGAAAGACAAGTTTCATTAGATAAAAATTCCTTAATATAACACCCAAATGAAATATTAAGGCAAGGACTCAAACACAATATTTTTCAATTCGGAAGAGGGATGCTATAATCCAATTGCAAAATATTTGAAGGTAGGTAAATGATGATTAACCAATTTCACCACCCAAAACTAAAATTTTAAAAAATTAAGTTTTATGAAATTCCTAGTTCTTTGAGATTCATTGAACTTTTCAATGGCATGTTTAAATCTCGATTATGCCCTTCAAGTTTGTGATTGGGATACCGAGGATCACAAACAAGGTGTGAATAACCATGCAAATATGTGTGGTACTCTTGATGTCATTTATCACCTAATTAATGTGTCGGTGAACCACACACGATCCATTGATCTATGACAAACATCGAGCCACCCTTTTCCACCCTTGTTAGTCCAAATTAGTGTGCCAGTTAACCACACACACTCCACTAACGACTTGGCAAGGTGCAAAGTGAAATTTCATGGAATAGCACCATTTTCACATTTTTCCTAAAGTAACTAAGATTGTGAATTTAGACAAACATTTAGTCACTTTTATAATTATCATTATACTTTTTAATGAGAATTAATGTCATATCCTACCCGTTCGGCTAACGACCCTCTGCTAGTCAAGGAAGCGGTGGGTAAGAGTGGACACCCATTCAATCGGCATCTTATAGACAATTTCCTTATACCCCCTTATAGACCACCTTCGTGAATGAGGCCTACTAACGATAAGACTAAGTGTCTTATATATATATATATATATATATATATATATATATATATATATATATATATATATATATATATATATAAGTATTAAGTTATTAAATTAATTCCAAATTAATTCTTGTTCAGTACCAATTAAATAATAATATATTATTTATATAAAATATTAATAAATCACAAATAACCTCTTTTTCAAATATTCATACTATCAAATTGCTCCGGTAAAAACAACCCAAAATGACCATGCTAGTCAACTACATACCAATTATATTTATGAACTTAGACACCTAATCCAACAAATTTGACACACTAGACAGCAAGAGTAATCTCAAATATTTTCTATGGTAATTATATTGTTTTATTATCCGACAAGTAATATAATTAGTTATTTTTTATTATTAGTATTAAATTTAATTATATATTAAATTAGTTTATTAAACTGTTATAATATAAATACATGAATATATTGAGAATAATTAAATTTATATTTTTTTAATCCTTTTTTTATTAATTTTTATACTT